>NC_134080.1:27559448-27899064 GCF_000715075.1 Nicotiana tabacum
AATGCATTGTTCCTTTTGGTCCTTCATTACAAAAGATTCAACAGAAGATGGAGGTTGTGCATAATATTTCTTCACCCTTGTTTGTACATCAGCCTCCTTTGCTAGTTGGTGTGCCACTTTATTCCCTTGCCAGAAAACGTGTCGTAGGACCACTTCCTTCTCCTAGTGCATTAACAATCTATATTCATTAACAACATCGTCATATAGTCTATTGCCTTGTTGTATAGACTGTATTACCTCTGTAGAATCTGTTTCAATCTACAGTAGGAACACTCTGTATTCTTGCGTTGTTTGGAGTCCCTCAAGGAGAGCCTTGAGTTCTGCCTCAAGTGAACCATTTCTATGAGTAGATTTTGTAAAACCTACGACCCAATTTCCTTATGTGTTTCTGAATACACCTATTTTTTTGCAAACTCTAATGGAGTTTAAGTAGACCTTTCTTTGTTATCACATGACAATTCAAATATGATTCATTAGACAAGTAATGATATAATATTAAAGGACATGGCTGCCAAAGCGTAAATGAAACCTGAAACATTATATATATATATATATATATATATATATATATATATATATATATATATATATATATATATATATATATATATATATATATATATATATATATATATATATATATATATATATATATATATATATATATATATATATATATATATATATATATATATATATATATATATATATATATATATATATATATATATATATATATATATATATAAAACAAAATTGTTAGAGCATCATAACGTTTGTAGTTAATAATAGTTGTCCATACAGAAAATACTTAACAAGCGAAAGCAAGATTAGACACAAACCTTGTTCAAAGTTATGAGATTTCTAGGTACATCTACCTACGCAGCTTTGGCTTTCATCGTCTTTTGCTCCAAATTATCTCAAGTTAGAGATAACTATATATTTAAATATAGAAACTCATACTGATAATGTATTATAAATAAAAACTGTAAAGAAAATAAATCGAAGAAAAGTATAAAGAGAGATATTGATATATTATTCAACTTCAAAGTGATGTTCACATGAACTGAAATCTCCTCTATTATGTATAGAAGAAAGCAGTTGCGAGACTTTTTTAGGAAGTAGTTGCAAGTCATTTTATTGAGTTGTTTGCAACCTGCCTGCATCAGCTGCTTGTAGATAAACTTTAATGGAGCATCAAAAGGATAATCTTCTTAAAAAAATTAACTACACCAGAGTAATAAATGAACATCTACAATAATATTTTCATAATATTTAGGCATCATGTAACAATTTGCCCTAGAAGATCTGGATGTAATTGTAATGACTACTGAAAAACAAAACTTTCGTATCAATTAGATGATGAAATTATATCAATCTTCTTCTCAAAAAAAAAAAAAAAAAAAAAAAAAAAAAAAGAAAAAGAAAAAAGACTGATGTATCATTCGTATGACGCAATCTTGAACAAAACTTTTTCAAATTACGTGTGATGGAAAAACTTTTTCGCCTTAGAATAAAGACATGTTGGTGATAATTTGTCTATGACAGATTAGCTGTTTTAAAGAGATCTTACTCATAACCCGTGGTGGGCCCAACATAAGTGGGTTCAGTCAAAAATGGAAGAAATTCAAAAATAGCCGGACTTACAAGTGATTATTTTAAAATAGTCACAATTTCAAAAGTAATCAAAATTTAGTCATTTTTTATGTAAAGATAAATCTGAACGAACATTGTTCAAAATCCGAAAAACTACTCCAGTATTCCAGTATAATATACCGATCCAGCATAATATACTGGAGATTGGAGCACCGGTGCTCCATTCTCCAGTATATTATTATATTGGAACTTTCCATGTGTTGGAGTTCCAGCATAATATGCTGGAAGTTCATACACAGGTGCACCGATCTCCAGTATATTATGCTGGAACTTTTCGTGTTGCAGCAAAATATTGTCTATTTTTCAATGACTTTTCAAACGCTGGCTATTTTTGAATAACCAATCCAAAAACTGGCTAGCCCATGCATTATCCTTTTTCTGAATGTGTCTAATAGTATAAGTTGTGTCGGGTATGAAAAGTAGGGTGCATTATCCTTTTTTCTTAATACAATCTCAAAATGAAGTTATTTTAAAGTTGACACTCTATTTTAACAAAGTAGAAAATATTTTTAAGAAGGTTAAAAAAAGTATATATCTCTATTTTAAGATTTTATCTAATTAAGTTAACAAATATTTATTAACTCTAAGATATTTAAATAGACCTAGAATTTTCCTTGTTATGAATAAGAAGTTGTAATTTGCAGAGAGAACAGAACCAAAAAAAAAAAAAAAGTGAAATGGTAAAATGACAAAGGAGAGGATATGAGAGTATTAAATTTAAAGGACAAGATGTTTAATTTGGAACACAGATTCTTTGGCCTTCAGTTGCATGAGAAGTTTGATTTTGTGTCTCATACAACTTACACTAATTGTATGAGGTTCCTTTTTGTCTCATAAATTTGTGGACCCCAATCTTACACTTCTAGGTCCACAGAAATCTGGGTCCACAAATTTGTAAGACAAAAATATTGCCGCATACAACTAGTGTCAGTTGTATGAGACACAAAATAAAATTTTTCCAGTTGCATACACTTATGTTACAAGTACGGATTAAAATATTAATGGAGTTTTGGCATGGTATAACAACATACTCATATAATTGACAGAAAATAGCCCTAGTTATAGATATTGGCATCAAATAGCCAATAAATGTATATCACAATAATAATATGTATATCACAACTTTTTTTTCTTCTTCTTTGTATATACCAACATGTGTATTAAAATTTTATTTTCATTCTTTGTATATAAATAATATTATACTTTGTATATCAATAATGTAAAATTATATATATAGTTATTGCTGCATTTATATCAATGTATATTTGAATAAAAATATTATATTATTTGTATATCACAATGTATAGCACATCAGACATATGTATACCAAAATAGATATCATAAATTTATTTTTCTTCTTTGTGTACATCAAAAATTAGTTTTCTTTATATACTAAAATATTATTTACTCCCACAATTATATTTATTATTTTTATATTTTAGAACTTGCTTAAATATGCTATATCAAATATAAAATTCCTTTTTTGATCAATAATTAATAATTATATTATTTATATATCACAGTGTATAACATAATAATAATAATGTGTTTATCAAAAAAAATATTAAAATTTTATTTTCCTTCTTTGTATATATTTCAGATTGAAAACTCAAGTTCAAGACGACTCCACATGTGTATCCCGTATTGTAACCCATGTATATCTCTATGTACATCAGTGATATCTCATGTATTATGTGTATATGTGTATATCCATGAAAATTTGTGTTATATATACGATATGCAATGTGATATACATGGGCGTCCATGAAAAAATTATGTTGTATACCGATATACAAAGTGATATATACAGACGTCCTTAAAAATTTGTATGTGATATACATTGATGTATACGATATACAACATGATATACACATGGTCGCAATTGTATTTTTAGATCTGATTTTTTGCATGAAACCATTGTAAATCACTTCTAATCTTGCTCAAAATTTGTATATAGTCTCGTTTAGGTATTTTCAACCAATTTGAATCACACCCACTCATTCAATCCAACTAAAAAAGGAAGAGAAAAGAAGAAAAAAAAAGTTGAAATATATTTTTTCTCTCTTAGTTTTTGCTAATCTTGCTCAAATTTTGTATATAGCCTTGTTTAAGCATTTTCAATCAATTTCAATCACACCCACTCATTCAATCCAACAAAAAAAAGAAGAGAGAAGAAAAACAAAGTTGAAATATATTTTTTCTCTCTCAGTTTTTGCTTCTGATTTTCTCTGATGTGAAATCAACCTTACCTTTTCACCCCACTGATTTTTTTTTTTTGCATAATTTGCAAGAATTTTTGTTAAACTATGAGAGCAAAAGAGAAGAGATAGAAGAAGTCCAAGGAGAGAAAGGGGGAGAGAAGCCAAAATAAGCGTGTAGTTTTTTTTAGAGAGAATATAAAAAAGAATAGGTTTTTTTAGGATTTGGCTATATAATACCAACTGTTTTGGGGTATCGTTGTCAAACCTAATATAAGGCTAAAAAATTACCAATTCCTATTATGAGTTGTTATAGGATGTCAATTTTTCAATATTAATTGGGACATACCCAAACTGCGATTAAGCCGGCACCCGGGTGACACCATGTGGGTCCGCCCCTACTCATAACCACTACTAAAAATTTTGGTCCATGAGTTGTTGTTTTTGTATTACAATTTTGTGAGTCTCGTCTAAGTTTTTCATGAACATTGAATGGGTGATGTTGACCTCGTTTTTTCGGAATACAGTAAGGCAATTTCATTGAAGCAACTGAAAAAAGACCCTAGTTTGGAGAGTACTCAATAAATACTAAAATTAGTTTTATCATTATTAATGGCCTTTTTAGTGACGAAAATATACTATCAACTACAATTTTCTAGTATTTTGTTTGACAAATAAGTTCGTCACAAATACTATACATTTGGGGACGTAGTTAATATAATTTAATTTGTGATGAATTACTAAGTTGTTTTTGTATACCTTTATTTTGAATGATTTCTGCTATGTGTTTAATATTATTTCCTTAACTTTAATTATTAAAGTTATCGTGATTGTCCTTTGGTTAACCTGAACTCAAGCTGCTTGGTCAGAAACCGTTTTGCTCTTCTCAGCAAAAGTCAGGTATACATAATATGTTTTGTTCAAAGGGACCCTAAACGATATGTTAGAATTGTTACGGAAAAAAGGGATAAAAAGAAAAATAATTGTAAAATTAATTAATTAATTTTACAAAGTCAAACATTAGGAAAGAAATTACCAAAAAATAACATGTCAGTTGGAGTCTCATTAGAAATGAAAGGCAGGTATACATAATACGTTTGGATTGGTGATTAATTTCCGTAAAGTTCATAGGCAGATTTTAACTCTTCAACTCGTATGAATATATTATGGATTTAACCTTTTTTTTAAAAAAATTAATTTTAAAAAGTTATCTTAAAAAGTAACGAATGTACGTAAGCAACTTTCTAATTGGGTGACAGTGGTGGTCATTTAAGATTCTTTATTTGCCATTCTAACTTTCTTTTTGTTTCCAACATGACGATTCTGACTTCAGCATTGATACTTTTGGCATATATTTTCTCCCCTCACCCTCAACTTAAAGCTTAAGAGTCAAAATAATTCTTTTCAACCAACTTTATAGTGTATCATTTGCTATGTTATACTCAATGGATGAGGTAGTAATATATCCAACCATTACTTTAAAAGCTTATGAACATCAATGGTATCGGAGTGCGTTATTTTATGAAGGTGATTAAAGTGTAACGAAATGTCCAAAAATTAAATAATTGACGAAGCATCTGACTTATAATTTCTTATTCCCGACTTTGAGAGACTTTAATAACTATAGCATGAGGTTCTTTACTTTTTTCCTTTCAAAACCTAATTTTAGAACTGTCCTAAAAAATCTTTTTAGGAACACTTACACATGAAATTTCTCCAAAATACTTCGTCTAAATCTTCCCAAAATAGTTTCTAAAAGCCACCTAAAGATCAACTTAAAATATTAATTATCCTTTACCAACGTTACATGATGAATACTTGTCCTTCCTGATCCATCTAAGCTAATTTTCTTATTCATTTGGGAGAAAGAAAAAACAATGAGAAATCAAAGTAAAAAAGAATCAACGGCCAATAAAATAGTAGTAATTCTCTTATTCATCTTCTGTCAATTCTTTTTGGAAGGAAAAAAAAAGTGAAAGTTATATTGGGATAGAAAAAGTACAAAAAAATATTGTAACGTAGATGTGATGAGATCAAATTCCCGAAAATAATTCTTATTTATTTCTTTGGACCGAACTTGAGGATTAGCCTAGTCAAATTTATTGCGAGACCAAGTTGGTTAGAGAGTAGAACTAAAGTACTGGGCAGTGTGGCAAATTTTATTTTTTCACCAGTGTTATAATCTTCTTATATACTTTAATTAGCTGTTTTGTTTGTACGTATTATGTTTATAATGCTAGAGCACTCGGAGTTCCGCATTTTACAGATTTTCTTGTTCATCCATTGAAGATAGTTATATATACATATTGTTGAAGTGTAAATGAGGCCTAAGCACGTACTATCAACAAGGTTTGCGATTGAAAACAAAGTTAAATATCAAAATTATAATACAAAAATAACTCGAGGACCAAATCTTAGTTAATTAGAGTGGAGATTGCTGATCTTCGTTCCCACTGCTGTCAATTTCAGCATTGATGAAAATTTTAAGCACTGGAATTATGGAGAGTATGCCCAGAGACCAGTCCCAATAACAAGATATTAATGAAGAAAGTATACCAATATAACACTTTGCGGGATTACAAATGAGGCTAGAAATAAACCATTGAAGGACTTGGAAAAATTTCCAATGCAAATGTGTACACTGATAGGACCTGAACCAATTTTGGGTTCTGCTGGAGGAGACACTATATATGTACTTTTATAATGTAAGGGTAACTGCTAGCTACTCTTGAAAATCTGTAATTAAATATATTAGTAGTACTTACTGCTATAGCTCCCTAATGATGTGTACATGTTTGATGGGTGCGGAGTTTAGAAAATAAAAATTTTTGGAATTTGTGATCTTAAATAAGTTAAAAATGATCTAAAGTATTTGTAGGGTTATAAAAACTTTCTATTAAGGATAGAATTCGAAGTTTAAGCTTAATTATTTTAAATTTAAAAAGAGATCATTCTTTTGGAATGGACAAAAAAAGAAATAAATTCACATAAATCGGAAAGATTGTATTATTTTTCTGGATCAGTTTCCGTAACAAATTCCATGTGACCTCAACCCCAACGTACACCTCACCATTTCTTTTACCTTCTACAAAAGTAACTGAAATGTCTTTAATAAAATTTAAAATTACGTTCTCACTTTATACATATGTAATTTTATAACGAAAAACAGTTTTGCTAAATAATTTTAAGTTACCTTTTGTAGTAATACTATTCTAGCCACCTAATATTATTTTATCTTTGTAATGATCAGCTTCCATGCGTTTAAAAGAAAAGAAAAGAAATTCGATATGACGTCACCTCCATATATTCCTTCCATTTCATCTTATAGCTTCCCCCTCAACATTTCTTTTACCTTTTACCTAACCAATTCATACCTACGCAATATATACAAAGAACAAGACAAATTCTGCGGTCATCCTCCAAAAATTCAAACACACGTCACGAGGACAAATATGCACATACTTCTACTCTTTTTTTTTTTAAAAAAAAAAAAAAAACTTATACTATCCATTGTTTTTAAAAAATTAAAAAATTATTTGACTCTGTTTAACTATGCTTACGATTTAAGAAATAAATAAAGATCATAAAATTTTGTATTTTTAATAACGTACTAGAATTAGAATCCGTGCGTTGCGCGATCAATATTAAAAAATATTTATTATTTTAAATTAGTACAATTTATATTATTATTATTATATTATATCATGTTGCATTAATAAAATTTCAATTGGCATCTTACTTCTCAGTACAATATTTCTATCTATAATTAAAAATAATATTTTTATCTTTAAATTAAAAATCAAATTATTTACTTTATCAAAAAAAATATTAGCAGTTTTTTTATAGATATAGATTACTATATTAGGAAGAAACTACTTCCTGATTTGAATCGCTAATTTTTTTATTCTCATTTTTTATTTTAAATAGTTTAAAAATCTAAATTTGTAAACTCAAAGAGAGTAACTAGGAGTAATTATTTAAAACATATAACGCATAATTTAAATCTAAAAATAAACTACTAGTTATTAGCAAACATAACTAACTAGTTATGTTTTAATGTATGGGCTAATCATCCTGATTTTCTGATGATAATAAGAGAAGAGTGGAGTAATAACAAAGGAACACGGGAGATGAAAAGCATATGGGCCAAGCTCAAGAGAATGAAAAGCAAATTTAGGCAACTAAATGAAGCTGAATTCAAAGGTGTAACTGAGAAGATAGAGGAAGCCAGACAAACCATCCAACACATACAAAAACAGTTGCAAAATAACTATAGTGATATGCTACAAGAACAGGAAAGTTGCAGAAACTAGAGACATGGTCAATGATAGAAGAGATGATATTGCAGCAGAAATCAAGAGCAAACTGGATCAAACTGGGTGATGGTAACAATAAATACTTTACTGCAGTGATAAAGGAGAGACAACACAGGAAATATCTTGATGAGCTGCAAACATTGGCAGGAAACATCATAACAGATCATGAAGCTATAAAAGGGGAGATAGTATCCTTCTACAAAAGTTTAATGGGTACTAGTGCATATGTCCTTCCAGCAGTAGATAAAATGGTGATGAGGAGAGGACCTACCTTAACAAAGCAGCAACAACAAGATTTGATAGCTGAAGTGTCTTGTCAAGAGATAGAAGAAGCTTTGAAAGGGATAGGAAGTGATAAAGCACCAGGTATAGATGGGTACAATGCTGAATTTTATAAGAAAGCTTGGCCACTGATCAAAGATGAAGTGTGTGCTTCGGTGAAAGAATTTTTCCATACAGGGGTGATGTTTCCAGCAATCAATTGCACTACTATTACTTTGCTACCAAAGATCCCCAACCCAGTGACTATTAGGGATTTTAGACCTATAGCCTACTGCACTGTACTATACAAACTCATTTCCAAAGTCATAGCGGGTAGACTACAAAAGATCATGCCATATATCATTTCGGAAGCTCAAGCAGGTTTTATCCCAGGGAGGAATGTCACACCTCCTTTTTCCGCACCCGAGAGGGGGCAAGGGAGTTTTTTCCATTAAAGGACAATCGAAACGGGATTGGTTTATTTATTTTAGAGTCGCCACTTGGGAGATTTAGGGTGTCCCAAGTCACCAATTTTAATCCCGAATCAAGGAAAAGAATGACTCTATATTACAGTCTGCGTACCAGAAATCCGGATAAGGAATTCTGTTAACCCGGGAGAAGGTGTTAGGCATTCCCGAGTTCCGTGGTTCTAGCACGGTCGCTCAACTGTTATATTCGGCTTATTTATCTGATTTTAAATACAATTATGAACCATGTGCAAATTTTATCTTTTACCGCTTTATTATCATTATTTTAAGGAATGTGAACATCGCTTAAAACATGTCTTTGGACTGCGTCACATGAAATGCACCCACAATCCGGAACATATTTTATTTGACGTTTTGGGATTTGGATTTGGGTCGCATGAAATGCACACCCAAGTTTAAGAAAGTAGATTATTAAACACGCGCCTAAAGCGACTAACGTATCATTTATTTTGGGTAGGGCCGTGAAATTTGCTAAACGGCCCGTCCCGGAATCTAGTATTTAATACATATATTTTTGTAAGGGCCCCGAAATTTGTCCCTTTTATTTGGCGAGGCTCGTCTCATTTTTTATTGTTTTTATTTTTTTTCTTTTTTTATTTTTTAAAGGATGCTGTTTTTATGCCTTTAACAATACTAAAACTTACAGCCTCTTTACAACTAAAATCCCATAACTTGTTAGAAGTTTAATAAAAGGAGTTTAGCGAATGAGTGTTTCGGGAGTAGTACCAGCGTGTACTAATAATAATTTTGTCCGAATGACCTAAGCAAAGGAAAAGACGAACAGATTAATGTTAAACTTGTGTCACAGAACAACTAGTCCAACTTAATTAAATGACATCGAATAAACAAGAATCACATAACACAAAATGAGCAAAAATGCATACGGTGAAAACATAAGCAGAAAATTATCATACCAATTTCTATATTGCATCTTCGAGCATTTAACATAACATTTCCTTATCTAATACTTGAGGTTTACTAACCTTTGAACCTCGACAACCTCAGAACGACAAACACGACCCCAACGGAATTCAAGCCAGACCTCACTGGACGAGGAACAACGACGAAACCTCGCAACAAACTCGACGTACCGGACCTCGACGAACCAAAGACAACCTCGATGAAATAGAAAGCTCGGACCAAAGTCGACCTCGACGGAAAAACAGAAGGCTTCGGCAAGGCAGAATCGCAGCCACCAACAGCTGCTCACGAAAAGATGAACAATGTCGACAGTAGTAAGGTCGACGCAAGGAGGCTGCTGACGGGCTTGTTTTGGCAGTGGTCGAGGGCTGTTTGTTGGTGGTTTCACGATGGGGGAGCAGCTGTGGGGGGTCGTTTGAGCAGTTGACGGAGTGGTGCGACTGGGTTTTTCGTCGAAGGTTGGTGGTTATGGCATTTGGGTTTTCAGGTTTTGTTTGGTGGTCGTGAGGCAGCTGGTGGGTGGTTTAGTTGACGAGGAGGGTGAGGCTGGTTATGGCAATGCAGCAGCACGTCGGTTTGGGTGGAGCTGGAGCTTGCAGCGGGCGGCAATGGTGGATGTGGTTAGTGACGACGCAACAGCTCTGTTGCTTGACGGTGGTTGGGTTCAGGCGTTGGGAGGGGGCTGGTGGTAGGTGGTGTTGGACAGTATCGATGGAGGTGGTCTCACAGAGGTTATGGCGTTGGGCTGGACGACGAGGGATTAGGGTTCCTTGCTAGGTTTTTCTTGGTGAGGAAGAAGCAGCTATGGAGGTCCGGAGTAGGGGAAGTTCGGAGTGGTGACGACGGGGAAGGCGACGGACTGGAGCTGGAGCTCCGACGAGGGGGGTGGTGGTTGCGGATGGTCGTTTTCTAGGTTTTCTCTTCTTCTTCTTTAGGAAGAAGATGTACAGTACTTCCAAATTTTCAAAATCCCCCCCGTTCCCAGTCCAAGTCTCGTGTATTTGATACCCTTTTGTCAAGAAAAATGAGCCCCACGCGTGGTAGGGTTCGAGGCTTGTGTTCCCCACGCGTGGTGGGGTTCCCCGTGTATGGGATTCCGTCCGTGTTCCCCACGTGTGGCGGACTCGGATTATTATGGGCTAGGTCCGAAAATTAGGCCTAAAAGCGGGTAGTTTGAACCCGAATATTATTCTTTTGCCCGGACCCTAGAAATAGGAACACGACGTTGCTCAACTGATTATGTAAGCAAAATAGCTACTAAAATAAGACTAATTATTTAAAATAAAACTATATCTTTTTTAAATATTTTTCAAGATTTAAAATAGCTACAAAATATTAATAAAACTATTTTTTTTTGTAATTTTCGTTTTTTAATAAAGACAAAATATAAAGTAATATTTTTTGTATTTTTCCAAAATTAAAATGACTACAAAACATTAATAGAATTATATTTTTTGTAATTTTCGAATTTATATAAAGTACCAAAATAAAGTACAATTTTTGAATTTTTTCAAGTTTATGAGAAATACATAAACTAAAATTTATATATGTATTTTTGTGATTTTTTCTTTTTGCAACGAAATAAAGTAAAAATAGTTAAAATGGCTATATTAGACCCAATTTCACATATTCACGCTAAAAATGTGAAAATTCTTGGGGAGGGTCAAAAATCAGGTGTCTACAGCTGCCCCTCTTTGACTGGAAACACGAAGAGTTTTCCGACAAAGAACGACTAGACATGTTTTTGACCCGACCATTACTTGGACGGACTACACTAAGGAAAGGGAGGGAATGTGACCGAGCCCTGGTATCTGAGCTGCCTACATATCCTTGGTTATACAGGAATCAGGCCACGTGTAGTTCGGGAATGAGAGATGGTAGATTGTACCGAGGTGAAGAGCCGATCGAGGTGTCGTTCCGTTGAGGTTCCGGTCCGCGGTCCTGTCATTACAACAAAAATGAAAACTGAAAAGACTAACTAAGCCTATCAGCTACTAGTTACAAGGATTACTATCTTTAAGTCTTCTGAAACTTGGTCTTGAGTCTCGAATGGTGCTTCATATAGACTTTGGATTTGAACCTTGACTTGTTAGTTGTAGGTGCTAGTTCTTGAGCAGACCACATTTGTTCTCCACTTCCGTATTTGGGTTCTTTTTCTTTTTCTCTTTTTTTTCTCTTTTTTTTTTCTTTTTTTTCTTCTATGCTTGCCTTTTTTCTCTTCTTTTTTTTGTTTTTGTGACCAACTTCTGTTGATCATCCCAGACTGTTGACCCGCATTCTTGAGGCGAGCTTCTACTATTTCTAACTTGGATTGAATGCTGGGGATTTCTGTTGCAACCTTCTGCTTTCCAGTGGGTCACTGCTTGATCTTGAAAAATGTTCTTCTGTTCTACAGGCGGACTCCTAACTTCTTCGATCTTCGACATACCACAAACTCCGTTCTACAGGAGGGTCTCTGACAACCAAAAAAAACAAACAAAATTTCCTAACCCAGTTTGTACTGGGAAGATTTGTGAGTCGTTAGCAAAATTGTAACTCACTTACCCTACTGATGCAATGATGAGAGTAAACTAAAGACTAGGCTAGGATGTGCATCTCCTATGAGTAAAACCAAAACTCTTGCTAGCAAATGTGTTTGCTAAAATAAAAACCTCAATGACTCAAACTAGAAAGTGCGTCTTCTATGGTTGAATCGGAATGAGCTAAACTAGGAAGCGTGTCTCCTAAGGGTGAAAACCTCAGTGATTAGAACTAGGAAGTGCGTCTCCTATGAATAAAATCTCGATTTAGGAAGTGCGTCTCCTAAAAACTTGAAAGCCCTTGATTAGGAAGTGCGTCTCCTACGGGTAAACTTCAAAAAACTAGACTAGGAATTGTGTCTCCTACGGTCGAACTTAAAATGAATCAAACTAGGAAGTGCATCTCCTAAGGGTGAAATCTCAATTCCGGAAGTGCGTCTCCTAAAGCAAAATTATAACCTGGGCGAACCAGACTAGGAAGTGTGTCTCCTAATGATGAAAACTTAATTCAGGAAGTGCGTTTTCTGTGCATGAAATTAAACTTAGGAAGTGCGTCTCCTAGGG
Source organism: Nicotiana tabacum (assembly GCF_000715075.1). NCBI lineage: Eukaryota > Viridiplantae > Streptophyta > Magnoliopsida > Solanales > Solanaceae > Nicotiana > Nicotiana tabacum. Next base: position 27,572,372 of record NC_134080.1, read on the forward strand.
GTAAAATAGTCTTAGGAAGTGTGTCTCCTATGGGTGAAACCTTAACGATTTTGAACTAGGAAGTGTGTCTCCTATGAATGAAAATAATTTAGGAAGTGCGTCTCCTATGGGTGAAATCTTAATTTAGGAAGTGCGTCTCATATGGGGTAAAAGTAAACTTAGGAAGTGCGTCTCCTATTGGGTACAATAAACTTAAGGAAGTGCGTCTCCTGTGGGCACAATAAACTTAGGAAGTGCGTCTCCTATTGGTAGAACTGAACTTAGGAAGTGCGTCTCCTATGGTAAAACTGAACTTTAGGAAGCGCGTCTCCTATGGTAAAACTGAACTTAGGAAGTGCGTCTCCTATGGTAAAACTGAACTTAGGAAGTGCGTCTCCTATTGTAAAACTGAACTTAGGAAGTGCGTCTCCTATGGTAAAACTGAACTTAGGAAGTGCGTCTCCTATTGTAAAACTGAACTTAGGAAGTGCGTCTCCTATGGGTAGAACTTTTCTTAGGAAGTGCGTCTCCTATATGGTAAAACTGAACTTTAGGAAGTGCGTCTCCTATGGTAAAACTGAACTTAGGAAGTGCGTCTCCTATTGGTAGAACTGAACTTAGGAAGTGCGTCTCCTATGGTAAAACTGAACTTTAGGAAGTGCGTCTCCTATGGTAAAACTGAACTTAGGAAGTGCGTCTCCTATTGGGTACGATAAACTTAGGAAGTGCGTCTCCTATTGGTAGAACTGAACTTAGGAAGTGCGTCTCCTATTGGTGAAACTTTTCTTAGGAAGTGTGTCTCCTATTGGGTGAAATAACTTAGGAAGTGCGTCTCCTATTGGTGAAATTATTCTTAGGAAGTGCGTCTCCTATTGGTGAAACTTATCTTAGGAAGTGCGTCTCCTATTGGTAAAACTTGCTTAGGAAGTGCGTCTCCTATTGGTGAAACTTGCTTAGGAAGTGCGTCTCCTTAGGAAGTGCGTCTCCTATTGGTGAAATTATTTTTTTAGGAAGTGCGTCTCCTCTGGGTGGAATTTAGGAAGTGCGTCTCCTCTTGGTGAAACTTACTTAGGAAGTGCGTCTCCTACTGGTGAAACTTACTTAGGAAGTGCGTCTCCTACTGGTGAAACTTATCTTAGGAAGTGCGTCTCCTACTGGTAAAACTTATCTTAGGAAGTGCGTCTCCTCTTGGTGAAACTTACTTAGGAAGTGCGTCTCCTACTGGTGAAACTTGCTTAGGAAGTGCGTCTCCTACTGGTGAAACTTCTTAGGAAGTGCGTCTCCTATTGGTACAATGGATCTAGGAAGTGCATCTCCTATTGGTAAAACTTAACTTAGGAAGTGTGTCTCCTATCGGTGAAACTTTTTAGGAAGTGCGTCTCCTATCGGTGAACTTAACTTAGGATGTGCGTCTCCTATTGGTGAAACTTATCTTAGGATGTGCGTCTCCTATTGATGAAACTATTCTTAGGATGTGCGTCTCCTATTGGTGAAATAAACTTAGGAAGTGCGTCTCCTATTGGTACAACTGAACTTAGGAAGTGTGTCTCCTATTGGGTGAAATAAACTTAGGAAGTGCGTCTCCTATTGGTACAACTGAACTTAGGAAGTGCGTCTCCTATTGGGTAAAATAAACTTAGGAGGAAATGCATCTCCTATGGGTAAAAATAAACTTTAGGAGGAAATACATCTCCTATGGGTAAAAACAAACAAGCTTAGGAGGAAATGCATCTCCTATGGGTAAAACTAAAACAAACTTAGGAGGAAATGCATCTCCTATGGGTAACACTAAAACAAACTTAGGAGGAAATGCATCTCCTATGGGTGAAGACGTGGAATGTATTCCCTCGTTATACAGGTGGGCGCCTGGTATGAAATTTAAAGACTGAAATGTATTCCTCTTGTTATACAGGTGGGCGCCTGGTATGAAATTTAAATACTGAAATTTATTCCTCTTGTTATACAGGTGAGCGCCTGGAACAGAAAGTATTCCCGCATTTTACGGGTGGGCGACCTAGAACAGAAAGTATTCCCGCATTATACTGGTGGGCGACATAGAACATGAAATGAAAAGACAGAAATGTATTCCTCTCGTTATTCAGGTGGGCGCCTGGCTTCAACCACAACTTTGAAAATAAAATCCTATTTGAGGGCGGATGAACCCAAACTATCCTATTTGAGGGCGGATGAACCCAAACTATCCTATTTGAGGGCGGATGAATCCGACATATCCTATTTGAGGGCGGATGAACCCGGCATATCCTATTTGAGGGCGGATGAACCCGACATATCCTGTTCAAGGGCTGATGAACCCGAAATATCCTGTTCGAGGGCGGATTAAGCCGACATATCCTATTTGAGGGCGAATGAACCCGACATATCCTATTTGAGGGCGGATGAACCCGACATATCCTATTTGAGGGCGGATGAACCCGAACTATCCTATTTGAGGGAGGATGAACCCCACATATCCTATTTGAGGGCGGATGAACCCGAACTATCCTATTTGAGGGCGGATGAACCCGACATATCCAATTTGAGGGCGGATGAACCCGACATATCCTGTTTGAGGGCGGATAAACCCGACATATCCTGTTTGAGGGCGGATGAACCTGACATATCCTGTTTGAGGGTGGATGAACCCGACATATCCTATTCGAGGGCGAATGAACCCGACATATCCTGTTTTGAGGGCGGATGAACCCATCATATCCTGTTTGAGGGCGGATGAACCCGACATATCCTGTTTGAGGGCGAATGAACCCAGCATATCCTATTCGAGGGCGGATGAACCCGACATATCCTTAAAACATGAAAATGTCTTACCTCAATACTTGCTGGGGATTATTTACTTACCTGCTGGGGGATAAGTGTTATGAGCTGGGGATAACCCTGTTGAGGATAACACTGCTAGGGGGATTTGCATTCCTTCAAAATTGGTGCTCCACTCTTCTGAAGCCTGCTGGGAGCGACACTGGCCCTTTGCCTTTCCACACACAAGTTTCAATCTTTTTGCTCGGTTTGTTGAGGATTCAGCTTCCTTTATTAAAACTTGGGGATAACACTGGTTCAAAGATCAGCTCCCTTGAGACAGGTGTTATCTTTCTTCTTCCCCAAGTGGGCACCCGCCTTCAAGCAAATTTTCACAATGAGAAAATTTTCTGCCCCGGTTTGATGATTTTCTTTATGGCATGTCTTTCCGCCATCAATAACGTTCATTTTCCCTGTTTCTAAATCAAAGAAAATTTTGTTAGTTTAAAAACATGGTAAGCGGTCATGCCACTCTTGTTGGGGATGGTTTCCTCTTTCTCCTTTCCCAGCTTTGTGTTCCATTATGCCATCAAACTTGCTGGGGATGATATTAATTGCTAACACTGGCCCATCCCTTTTATCGATCTCATCTTGATGGGGATACCCTTCTTGACACGGGTTTTACGCCTGTTCCTTGTACCACTTGGGTGTACTAGTTGATGGCCTATTTTGAAGTCATTTCCTACTGGTTCTGACCAAACAGACTCTATTAGGGAATTTTCTATGAAAGGAAAAAGATAAAAAGAAACAAAATAAAAGACAAAGGAGAAGATGACTCTTTACCGACTCTATTGGTCATGACATGCACATGTGGTCTATCCTCTACCGTCAATCATCTTTCAAGATCTTCAATTGGCGATTCCCCATCTGATTCTCAATCTTATTCGACTTGTAGTGCCCGAAGGGTTTTCACTACCAAGTCTCTCTCATTTTTGGTTCTTTTCTCAGCTTTCATCGCCTTATGGTGCCTGTGAAGGTTTTCACCAATAAGACTCTCTCATTTTATATCTCTCTCCAACTGGGGATTTGGAGTGTTGCTGGTATGACTCTTTCTGTTGGAGATTAGAGTCCTTTCTGCTGTGGAACAGAATGTTATGTTCACCGGTGAGACTCTCATTTGTCTGACTTGGCATCTTTTGAAGACTGATCAGAAGGTCTTTCTTTGGACCGTAATGTGGGTTTTGGATAGGGCTAGAAAGAAAGGGTATTAAAGGCTCAAAAGTGCATCGATTCTGGGTTATTAATTACAACTTTCGGAACCAGATTTATTTACAACGAACGCAACCTCTGCCCCAGTTTCTTGCTTGGGGATATCTTAATTGATTTTTTTTTTCATTTTTCAAAACTATGACCGAGCCGTGAAGCGCCTACGTATCCTCTTTGAGGAATCAGGTCAAACGTAGTTCCCAATTCCTCTTTTTTTCATTTGACTTTTTTTTTTGTTACCATTTTCTTTTCTTTTTTTCGTTTTGTTGTTTTCTTTCTTTTTTCTTTTTTTTCTTCGTTTACCTGCCACGCTTGTGTTTTCTAGTCGTTGCTACTGATTCCGAACGAGGGGTATGAAAGAAAAATAAGTAAGGCTCAAAAGGGGTAACGAAGGATAAAGTGTTTAGGTAGCAGAACAAAATGCCTTCGTCATTCCAGTCTTCAAAACAAGCCAAGTGCAAACAACACAATTGAACATAGATTTATAGTCTCTTCCGATGGTGTTGGTCTTGACAATTATGTTAAACATTTTATTTTTCCTTTGTCATTTCTAAGCACCGTTGGGCGGCACTCTCATTATCATGACCGAGCCTCATGCCAATTTGGCGAATCTTGCTTTTAACGGTTTTCTTTGTTCTTAACTTGCCCCAATTCCACATGACTCGAGCTCTGAATAATCTCAAACTGTCCTTATTTTCTTTAAATGGTCGGATCGCCTTTCCGGGGTTTTATGATTAACTTTAAAGACTAGGCCCAAACTGTGTGCGCATGTCATGTCACTAGAATCAGCGTTGAATAAAAACGATAAAAGGACTAAACAAAAGAAAACTGGAAATAAAAGAAGACCGGATTTTGTATTAGATTACCGGTGAAATGGTTTAAATAACAAAACAAACAAAACAATCCAGAACAAAATCCTAAAACAAACTGGACAAGACAACATCCGACTTATAACCCTAATAATCCGAACAACAGAAATGACAACAAAATGAGCCACCACAAGCTTCTCTCTTGTTGACCAAGGAACGAAACGTCCTCCCACTTTATCAAAATTGGCATTTTAGCCACTGAGCTTTGCATCAATACTGCCGAGACCATTACCAGCTTCAACCTCATCAACCTCCGTCGGCAAGTTCTCGAGGGGGTTCGAGTGCTCCATGTCACTGTTATTAATCACAACCCGCCCTTCTCGGATCATTTTCTCTACTTCCCTTCTCCAACTATGACAACTCTCAATGTTGTGCCCTATGACATTGGAGTGGTAGGCGCATCGCGCTGCCGGATCAAAGCTCCTTGCAAGTGGATTTAGAGTACATGCGGGGAGTGGCTCAATCGAGCCAGCATGCCTTAGCCTTTCAAACAGACTGGCATAAGATACCCCGATGAGGGTGAGAGCCTTTCCTCGTTTCAGCAACCTCTTCATTCTTGCATGTTGACAGGGCCGGAAACCTGATCCAGATGGCTTTTGATGAACTTGTATGGGTGGGTAAGCATTTCGTGGAGTCGGGTCCCTAGGAAGTGAGGTATGGCTTTTGAGGTCACGGGGAAAGAAGTGGTGTTGGGGAGCGGAGAAGCATTGAGGAGTGATGGAGCTACTCGGATAGCTGGGAAAGCTGCCATAAGTGGGTTGGGATGGAGAGTATGGGGGATCTTCCATTATGGTGTTGGGTGCTTGGGAAATGACCGAGTTCAAAAGACTTGGTGGTGGAGGGGGTGGTGCTTTTCCCGTTATCCATGCCTGATACATGTCTGCCACATGCTGTCTCAGCATTCTCACTTCTTCTACCAACCCGTTGTTCCGTTCGACCAATTGTTGTCGGTCATCAGTACCGACCCACTCGGTTCTGCGGTTCTGAGCCATTGTCCTTTGATTTTGCTTTACAGGGAGGAGTTACCACAACCAACCACTTTCTATATATGGACACATCAAAGGGAAGCCATCACGTTAGTGTTAGGGCATTGGACAGATAATCATATATCAGGGATACAATGTACCTAAGCAGTTAGACAATTGTGCCCCCTGAAAATCTTCCACACTCTCTTTTATTTATTTATTATTGTATTTTTTATTTTTTTATTTTATTTTAGTGGTGGTCGAATCTTATGGAGATTGCCTACATATCATGACCCCGCATGAATCAAACCGAGCGTAGTTCGGACCAATAAGAGATAAACAATACTAAACATTTTTTCAATTTTCATATTAAAACAAACTGGGTTTCAAGGGTTTGAAGATGACCTACAAACTTGAAAATCAAACAACCCACATATTCTAATCAAAAGATTTACAAACGGCCAGTTTCTTTCCCCGTTTGCCAAATGCAGCCAAACGGCTATTTTTGCAAATGTGGCCCCTTCCAAATTTCACATGAATTTTGAGGCTGGGGAGGATTATTTTATGATACTTTGCATACCTGTGCGTTCTTTTACGAAAATAACCTTTCGACAACTGAAAGATACTCTAAGGCTATTTCGGCAAGAAGGGTTTAACACGCGGCCGAAGCTGGCTCGGCTTATTATGACAAAAATTCAAACGGTATTCACCTGACCGCCGACTCTTTGTTTTTTTTTCTTCTTTTCAAATTATAATAAAAACCTGGTGTTGCAAACACGGCCCTTCAGCACCTCGGGGACGAAGATTTATAGGGCTGTGTGGGTCAACTAGACCAAAAATCCTAAACATGACCCAAAAGTGGTTGTTTATGCGAAGTCAGCCTTTCGGCGTTCCTTTCGGGAACATTCGGCTATTTATGACATAACAACATCACTTGACTTATTTATGACTCTTTTTATCGTTTTTCAAATTAGAAATCTCAATATTGCAAACACGACCTTTCAACGTCTCGGGGACGAAGATTTTTAAGGCTGTGTGGGTCAACTGGACCAAATCTTAAATATGACCCAAAAGTGGCTGTTTATGCAAAGTCAGCCTTCCGGCGTCCCCTTCGGGAACATTCGGCTATGTCTTGATAAAACAGCGTCACCCGACTTCTTAGAAATTTGACATATATATTTTGCTATTTTGTTTTTGTAAAAGGGGAAGTTGGACATCACCCGACTTATTTATGACAAAATTAAAAATCTTGACATGTTTTTTTTATTATTTTTTTTTGGCTTTTTTAGCAAAAGGGGGGTTGGACCCGATGAGGGTTGCCTACGTATCTCACATCCGGTGAGAATCAAATTCGCGTAGTTCGGGCAAATAAACTATTTTTGAGAAGACCCTTTTCCATTTTCTATATATTTTGTTTTTATTATTTTCACAACAATCAAATAGACTATTATTTTTCATTCATAACAAACAAACAAATTAACGAAAAACATAAAGCATTCCTTCCTTTTTTTTTTGAAGAGGTGGGGTTGGACCCGATGAGGGTTGCCTACGTATCTCACATCCGGTGAGAATCAAACCCGCGTAGTTCAGGCAATCAGGAATAAGTAGATGAACTAACTCCCTTTTTTTGTGAATTTGTGAAAGAACTACTTTAAAAGAAGAACTGAAGTATTTTTTTTTTTGGATTTTTGATTGATCTTCTTTTTGAAAGAAATACTTCTAAGATATATTTTTTGAATTTCATTTGCTTTTTTTTTATTCTAAAGAAGAAGAAGAAAATATTTTTCGGAATTTTACTTTTAATAAAAGAAATGCTTCTCAAAATGTTTTTGAATTTTGAATTTTCTTTTCAATTTTGAAAGAAGAATCAAAATATTTTCGGATTTTTTTTATTATATATATATATATATATATATATATATATATATATATATATATATTTTAAAACAATTAGAAAGACTTTCTAAAGAAGTCAATAATGGAAAATATTTTTGGATTATTTTAATTTCGGCATTTTCATAAACAAATAAATAAACCTATTTTAAAAACAAGACTTTTTTTTATTTAGAAAAACAAGACAAAACAATGATGATTTTTTCTACTTTTCCTTTGCTTTTAATAAAACAAACTAATAAGACATATTTTTTTTTATTTTCTCAAAATTTCGGCAGAGTTTCGACACTACTTGGACATTTGCTTTTTTTTTCCCTAACAATAAGTAGTCACATCTCTACACTGTTATTTTCTCCTCTTTTCCACTATTTTCTAATTTGTGGAGGATGATGAAAACATACACAATCTTTTTTTTTGAATTTTCAATGTTTTTATTTTTATTTTATATATATACATATATATTTTATTTTTTATATTTATTATATTTTCAAAAATGTGGCATGGGGGACATAGGGAATTTCAAGACTTCTTGGATTCCGCAAATGTTCCCCATGCGCTTTTCCCAAAAATGAAGCGTGGGGGACATAGGGAATTCCAAGACTTCTTGGATTCCACAAATATTCCCCATGTGCTTTTCCCAAAAATGCAGCGTGGGGGACATAGGGAATTCCAAGAATTCTTGGATTCCACAAATGTTCCCTAGGTGTTTTTCCCAAAAATGAAGCATGGGGGACATAGGGAATTCCAAAGCTTCTTGGATTCCACAAATGTTCCCCATGCTTTGATTAAAATAACACCATGCTGGAAATGACCAAATGACCCATTCGCCCTTGACTAAATACAACATGTAGCACATAGGATGCCGAAAGATGGTCTATTATTTTCAGGTTGCTTGTCCTAGACGGACCCAACCCCTGTGTTGAGTCCCCTAAGTCAAATGCACATGATGCAAATAAACGCTCTTACTAGGGATCCGACATGAAGTTGAGTTATTCTAGGTTCAAAACCTGGGTATTTGTTCTAGACAGTGTACCCGAGCGGACAACTCGAGTCGAGGAGGGGGCTACGTACCGGAGACCCGCGGGATCGTCCGGCTTTGTAACTTATCCGGCCTCTTTCTTATTTCAGGTATCGACACTAACAGAATAGGGAGTCTCGGCCAGCGAGCTTCTCCCCGGAGGTAAGAAGTGAATGGTTTCGGCACAATTTATATGTACAGTTCAAATAATATCAAAGCGGTAAAAGCAGCATTTAGCACATTAGGCTCAAAACATGTAATAAAATCAGATAATAAATAAAGCCAAATAATAACAATTATTCTAAGCTCGAATTCTTAACCCTGAACCGGTGGTTCTGGGTCTAGTCCCCAGCAGAGTCGCCAGAGCTGTCACACCTCCTTTTTCCGCACCCGAGAGGGGGCAAGGGAGTTTTTTCCATTAAAGGACAATCGAAACAGGATTGGTTTATTTATTTCAGAGTCGCCACTTGGGAGATTTAGGGTGTCCCAAGTCACCAATTTTAATCCCGAATCGAGGAAAAGAATGACTCTATATTACAGTCTGGGTACCAGAAATCCGGATAAGGAATTCTGTTAACCCGGGAGAAGGTGTTAGGCATTCCCGAGTTCCGTGGTTCTAGCACGGTCGCTCAACTGTTATATTCGGCTTATTTATCTGATTTTAAATACAATTATGAACCATGTGCAAATTTTATCTTTTACCGCTTTATTATCATTATTTTAAGGAATGTGAACATCGCTTAAAACATGTCTTTGGACTGCGTCACATAAAATGCACCCGCAATCCGGAACATATTTTATTTGACGTTTTGGGATTTGGATTTGGGTCGCATGAAATGCACACCCAAGTTTAAGAAAGTAGATTATTAAACACGCGCCTAAAGCGACTAACGTATCATTTATTTTGGGTAGGGCCGTGAAATTTGCTAAACGGCCCGTCCCGGAATCTAGTATTTAATACATATATTTTTGTGAGGGCCCCGAAATTTGTCCCTTTTATTTGGCGAGGCTCGTCTCATTTTTTATTGTTTTTATTTTTTTTCTTTTTTTATTTTTTAAAGGATGCCGTTTTTATGCCTTTAACAATACTAAAACTTACAATCTCTTTACAACTAAAATCCCATAACTTGTTAGAAGTTTAATAAAAGGAGTTTAGCGAATGAGTGTTTCGGGAGTAGTAACAGCGTGTACTAATAATAATTTTGTTCGACTGACCTAAGCAAAGGAAAAGACGAACAGATTAATGTTAAACTTGTGTCACAGAACAACTAGTCCAACTTAATTAAATGACATCGAATAAACAAGAATCACATAACACAAAATGAGCAAAAATGCATACGGTGAAAACATAAGCAGAAAATTATCATACCAATTTCTATATTGCATCTTCGAGCATTTAACATAACATTTCCTTATCTAATACTTGAGGTTTACTAACCTTTGAACCTCGACAACCTCAGAACGACAAACACGACCCCAACGGAATTCAAGCCAGACCTCACTGGACGAGGAACAACGACGAAACCTCGGAACAAACTCGACGTACCGGACCTCGACGAACCAAAGACGACCTCGATGAAATAGAAAGCTCGGACCAAAGTCGACCTCGACGGAAAAACAGAAGGCTTCGGCAAGGCAGAATCACAGCCACCAACAGCTGCTCACGAAAAGATGAACAATGTCGACAGTAGTAAGGTCGACGCAAGGAGGCTGCTGACGGGCTTGTTTTGGCAGTGGTCGAGGGCTGTTTGTTGGTGGTTTCACGATGGGGGAGCAGCTGTGGGGGGTCGTTTGAGCAGTTGACGGAGTGGTGCGACTGGGTTTTTCGTCGAAGGTTGGTGGTTATGGCGTTTGGGTTTTCTGGTTTTGTTTGGTGGTCGTGAGGCAGCTGGTGGGTGGTTTAGTTGATGAGGAGGGTGAGACTGGTTATGGCAATGCAGCAGTACGTCGGTTTGGGTGGAGCTGGAGCTTGCAGCGGGCGGCAATGGCGGACGTGGTTAGTGATGACGCAGCAGCTCTGCTGCTTGACGGTGGTTGGGTTCAGGCGTTGGGAGGGGGCTGGTGGTAGGTGGTGTTTGGACGGTGTCGATGGAGGTGGTCTCACAGAGGTTATGGCGTTGGGCTGGACGACGAGGAATTAGGGTTCCTTGCTTGGTTTTTCTTGGTGAGGAAGAAGCAGCTATGGAGGTCCGGAGTAGGGGAAGTTCGGAGTGGTGAGGACGGGGAAGGCGACGGACTGGAGCTGGAGCTCCGACGAGGGGTGGTGGTGGTTGCGGATGGTCGTTTTCTAGGTTTTCTCTTCTTCGATGTACAGTACTTCCAAATTTTCAAAATCCCCCCCGTTCCCAGTCCAAGTCTCGTGTATTTGATACCCTTTTGCCAAGAAAAATGAGCCCCACGCGTGGTGGGGTTCGAGGCTTGTGTTCCCCACGCGTGGTGGGGTTCCCCGTGTATGGGATTCCGTCCGTGTTCCCCACGTGTGGCGGACTCGGATTATTATGGGCTAGGTCCGAAAATTAGGCCTAAAAACGGGTAATTTGAACCCGAATATTATTATTTTGCCCGGACCCGAGAAATAGGAACACGACGTTGCTCAACTGATTATGTAAGCAAAATAGCTACTAAAATAAGACTAATTATTTAAAATAAAGCTATATCTTTTTAATATTTTTTCAAGATTAAAATAGCTCCAAAACATTAATAAAACTATTTTTTTGTAATTTTCGTTTTTTAATAAAGACAAAATATAAAGTAATATTTTTTGTATTTTTCCAAAATTAAAATGACTACAAAACATTAATAGAATTATATTTTTTGTAATTTTCGAATTTATATAAAGTACCAAAATAAAGTACAATTTTTGTATTTTTTCAAGTTTATGAGAAATACATAAACTAAAATTTATATATGTATTTTTGTGATTTTTTATTTTTGCAACGAAATAAAGTAAAAATAGTTAAAATGGCTATATTAGACCTAATTTCACATATTCACGCTAAAAATGTGAAAATTCTTGGGGAGGGTAAAAAATCAGGTGTCTACAAGGAATATAGCAGATAACATCATACTTGCCCATGAACTTGTTAAGGCTTATAGCAGGAAGCATATATCTCTTAGATGTATGTTGAAGGTTGATATGATGAAAGCTTATGACTCAGTTGAGTGGGTGTATCTGAAACAATTGCTAGAGTATCTATGTTTTCCTACAAAATTCATCAATTGGATGACAACATGTGTAACCTCTGTGAGTTATTCAATTATGATAAATGGGGAACTAACAAAGCCTTTTGAAGCTGCCAAAGGACTCAGACAGGGTGATCCTATATCACCATTCTTGTTTGCAATTGCAATGGAATATCTAAGTAGGCTTCTCAGAGGACTGAAACATAATAAGGAGTATAGGTATCATCCTAGATGTGGTAAGCTTGATATAACACACCTCAGCTTTTCAGATGATTTATTGATGTTTGCTAGAGGGGATTGCAAATCTGTCACTACTCTACATGCCTGCTTCATGCAGTTCTCTGCTGCATCTGGACTGCTTGCTAATCCTAATAAGAGTGCAATCTATTTTGGAGGGGTTGAACAGGTTACTAAAAAGGAAATATTACAGAAGACTGGATACTAACTTGGGGAGTTACCTTTCAAATACTTAGGCATTCCCCTGGATACAAAGAAGATAACAGCTATGCAATGGCAACCACTGATTGACAGAATAGTTGCAAGAATTTCATCTTGGACTGCTAGAAAGTTATCTTATGCTGGTAGGGTACAGTTAGTCCAAACAGTCATTTTTGGGATTCAATCCTATTGGTCTCAAATATTCATTATCCCGGCTAAGGTGATGAGTCTGATTGAATCATATTGCAGAAGCTATATTTGGGTTGGTGCTAATACAATCACCAAGAGAACTTTGATAGCATGGGATAGAATGTGTTTACCTATATCTGCTGGAGGATATAATCTTCTGAACATTAGAATCTAGAATAGAGCTGCTATCAGTAAAGTCTATTGGGATTTGGCAAAGAAAAGAGATAAGATGTGGATGAAATGGATACATACTTACTACATAAAAAGTCAAAGCATAATGAAGATGGACATACCCCAACAGGCCAGTTGGATGGTGAAAAAGATCATAGAGGCTAGAGGGATAATTCAACAACTACCTACAGCGCAACTCAATCAGAGTAGCATCAAGCAGATATATCTAGGCATGCTGGGAAATCATAGCAGGGTGACTTGGAGAGCTTTAATGTTTCACAATGATGCTAGGCCTAAAGCAAGATTTACCATGTGGATGCAATGCCATGGCAAATAAATGACAACAGATAGACTTGCAAAATGGGGAATACAAGTGAATACAATGTGCTGTTTATGCAATGGAACAAATGAAACACACACACATTTGTTTGGTGAGTGCAGTTTTACCAAAGCAGTATGGGGAAGACTTATACAATGGCTACAAATCCAGGTGAATACCAACCATGATTATGCACAGAAGATGGCATGGATAACAGCAAAAGCTAAGGGGAAGTCAAGTGCAGCCAGACTTCTGAAAATGGTATATGCATAATATGTCTATGGGCTTTGGAGGGAGAGAAATAGTAGAATATTTGAGAGGACAAGCAGGACAACAGAGCAGGTAGCAAGAGAAATGGCATGTGTTTGTAACATCCGAGGTCAAGGAGGAATGAGAGCAAGATTACAACAGCTTAGATTTTAAAAGCAATATAGCAACTAATCAGCCTTTTGTATAATTTTCTTATGTACTGCTCATAGAATAGGTAGACTTAGATATCATGTAAAGAGTAAGTGAGTCGATGATGACTCTACTGATTTGTAAAGGCCTCTTTTGGTGATTAATGAAAATATAATTACCAAAAAAAAAACATAACTAACTTTGTCCTAAATTACCAAGTGGATTATTGCTAGGCTGTCACTTGGCTTAATGTGGAGACTTTCTCTCATTTTAATAATATATAGAATTTTAGTTTTATTTATTTTAAATCTAAATACGATCATATTTAAAACAAATTTTAATTTTTTTTAAAATATAAACAGATTGTTAGGTGTTTGCCATGATTTTCTTACCATATTTGGTTTTCCTATTTATTGAAGGAAAGAGCAATATAATTACCTTAATTGTATTTTCCTTTTTGTAGAAGGAAATTATAATTCTCCTATACTTGGCTAGTCCTTTTTCTTGTGGGAAAAGGTTTGGACTTCTATAAATTGAGGATCCGTCCTTCTCATTCAGTAGCATCCACAATGTAGTCATAGGGACTTGAGAGTAGTGTTTAGGGGGAGAACTTTACGGGACAAGTGTTAGTGTGTCACTTGTGTTTGCCTCTTCGTGAGGTTGTTCTCTCGATATTTTGTACTCTCTTTTTATATAGTGGATTGCTCATCTCCGCGGTGGACGTAGGTTAGTTGACCGAACCACGTTAAATGTTTGTGTCTCTTTTGGTATATTTCTCCTTTGTTGTATGATTTATCGTCGTTCAAGGTTTGCTTTGCTAGCTTCCGCATGACACTTGCTTTTTACGGTCCTAACAAGTGGTATCAGAGCGAGGTTCAAGACGGGTTCATCTTGGCGGGTTCAATTCTAGCTGCAACATATTTGACGATAATCGTGATTTTTGTATGAGAAATTTGACCGGTGTGCTATACACGTTGAGACAAACTTTGTGGTGGAGATTTGGAGATGCAACCTGTTGAAGGCTATGTGAAGAAGGTGGATCAAGTTTATTTTGTCAGAAAATTTCGGCCAAGAGGGAGAATTGTTAGGTGTTTGCCATAATTTTCTTACCATATTTGGTTTTCCTATTAATTGAAGGAAAGGGCAATATAATTACCTTAATTGTATTTTCCTTTTTGTAGAAGGAAATTATAATTCTTCTATACTTGGCTAGTCCTTTTTCTTGTAGGAAAATATTTGGACTTCTATAAATTGAGGATCCGTCCTTCTCATTCAGCAACATCCACAATGTAGCCATAGGGACTTGAGAGTAGTGTTTAGGGGGAGAACTTTACGGGACAAGTGTTAGTATGTCACTTATGTTTGCCTCTTCGTGAGGTTGTTCTCTCGATATTTTGTACTCTCTTTTTATATAGTGGATTGCTTATCTCCGCGGTGGACGTAGGTTAGTTGACTGAACCACGTTAAATGTTTGTGTCTCTTTTGGTATATTTCTCCTTTGTTGTATGATTTATCGTCGTTCAAGGTTTGCTTTGCTAGCTTCAGCATGATACCTGCTTTTTACGGTCCTAACACAGATAAGTATTTTACTATTTTGTTATAAATATACTGATATTCTTAATTCTGGATTCCCTTCTCTCATTTTGCATTCATAAAGGAATCATGGAAAAAAGAAATTGAGAAGGCAACTTCGGTGCCTACCGTACTGTGGAGCTCAATAACTAGTGCAGTCTTATAAATATACATGGAAGACTATAGTACATTGATCACGCCCAACTCTAGTCCTAAAAAGGATAAGCGGTCGCTGCAAATATAATCTGGTCTAAAAGTCCGGAGTCGAATCCCACAGAGAACTAAGGCTTAGCTATATCTGTTTAATATCACTAAAAAGACAAGTTTAACAATTTTCTAAATTATAAAGATTAAGATTTATATTTCTAACTAATTAACTAGCAAATACTAGAAAACGGTAAAATTATCAACTAACGAGACAAAGGGTTGGAGACTAAATTAAAGAGGTCTAGAGTTATGATTTCTCCAATTGTCGGAATCCTTCTAGCTATATTCCCTACAATTTCGCCGATGTATTATCTACTGATCGTGAGCACTTTAGGTGCCGTAATTCTCTCTCGAGCAACTACAACAATTTACTAGACATATTCTCTCGAATTACGCTAGTTGGCTTTATCTAACCACTCATTATGACCACGTCAAAGCTTTGTTATTTCTAAACCTACCTTTAAACCTGCTGTATTGATTTCTCACATACATTAGAAGTGACGTTGTTCAACAATCACCTAAATATGTATCCTTTCTCAAGCAACACATAATAAATAGGCACAGTCAATCGATGGTCATTCAATCAACAACAATAAACACGTAGTTGAACAAGTAGAGAAATCCAACGGCTCAATTATATAAAAACATAACAAGAATTTATCCTACAAAAGGTTCTATCAAAACCCTAGAAAATAATTTAGCTATTCATAATAGTATGTAAAACTACAATACTAAAAATCATAACCAACAATGAAAAATAAGAAGAGGAAGGAAAAACTCGTTGAAGAATTCCCCGCCTTGCTCCTATTGTGTTCTTGACTCCTTAGGTCGAATCCTCGGTCTCCTTAGCCTCCTTAGGTCTAATTTTTATATCAAAAGTGTGTCCCACCTCTTAAAAATACCGTTTTTCCATGTATATATACCAAGTAGGGTCGGGCCCAAACAATTATACCTTCTCTTACGCGAAAAAGGACAATATTTCACGTTTGGACTGCTGCGGCCGTGGTCAACCGCGGTCAACCGTGGTATATGGCAGGCATACTGCCTCAGCCCGCCTCAGCTCCGCGGTCGCATTTTCGAACGCGCTTTTCACCCTGTTCCGTTTGGAATTTAAAAAAACGTAAAATATGAAAGTTGTAACCCTTTGAGTTAGATTTCCAACCATATATTGTGGAGCCCAAATGGAGTTCTGAGCAAAAAGTTATGTGTATTTTACTAGACAGTACGCAATATGCCTACTCGAGTCTTCGTTTTGTTGCTTTATCATCTGTTGATCCCTGAATACGATCCTGACTTAATTCCTTGGGCTTTTACTCAGACTTCAAAGCTCCAAATCACTTGAATTCATTCCATAACATCTATATAGCTCGGAATCACTCCTACAAGGCATAAAATACATCGTTAGTGTAAAACATTAGCGATTAAAGCGCAAACTCAACTAAAATGCAATAAATTAGGTGGACAACTATTCATATTAATTCATAGTTCTGTCTGCTCTAACCAAAATGGCCCAACATATAATTCTGATTGGGCCCATAAAGTTATTAGGCTTAAGCCTAAACTTGTCAAAGCCCATAAATGGTTTTCCCAAACAATTACTTGTGACTCAAAACGCTATACTCCATTTACAAACTTTGCACTATACCCCCCAAAATATATTAAACAAGCACCCAAAAGATCCACAAGAACAAATTTGATACGCAAACATACGCCTAAGATCAAATCAAAAAGATACCCACCTACTACTCCGTGTATACCCTCACCAATGCCCATGAATTTGAAACGCTTATTTGGAGAAGACGAAGATGAAGAAGAAGAAGAAGAAGAAAATTATTCAAACCAACAACAACAAGGAGAAGAGAATCAACATCATAAATCATCACCATCATCACCATCATCATCATCATCGTCATCAGCCGCCGCTTCATCATCATCATCGGCATCTTCATCGGGTTCATCATCATCAAATAGGAGTAGAAGTAGTAGTGGCGGCAGTGGTAGTGGAAGTGGCAGTGGAAAAGAAGATGATGACAATGGGGAAGTAATTTCTCATAATAATAATCATAATAGTAGTAGTGGGTATTTTCAAGAAGAAGATGATGATGATGATAAGGATCTTTTTGGGTCTGATAATGAAGATTATGTTAAAACTCTTTCTAAGAGTCCTTTTCCTGTTCCTGGTAATTTCTTACTTACTATTCTTTGAATATTTTGCTGCTAGGTTTTGAGCTAATTCTGGGTTTTATTAGTTGGTTTGATATGTGGGTTTATCTTTTCAAGTGTTTTTGAGGGTTAAAGTTTGCAACTTTTCAGCTCAGTTGGTTATATTGGAACATTTACTTCTAGGATTTGAGCCCCTTTTGGGACATTGGATTGGGTTTTTAGTTGGTTTGCTAGATGAGTTTATCTTGTTAAGTGTTTTTGAGGGTTAAAGTTTGGAACTTTTCAAGTTTTTGACTCAGTTGGTTTTGTTTGAACACTTTATTTCTAGGATTTGAGCTCCTTTTGGTCAATTTTGAACTGTGTTTTGGTGGTTTTGACAGATGGGTGTATATTTTGAAATGTCTTTGAGGGTTAAATTTTGGAACTCTGCAGGTTTTGACTCTGTTAGATTGATTTGAGCACTTTGCTTCTAGGATTTATTAAGCTGATTTTTGGAACATTTAAACTTGCTTTTTGTTTGCGCTGAGTGATTGGTGTATATTTTAATTGTTTCTAAAGGTTGAATTTGGGAACTTTTGAGGATTTTAATTCTGTTAGTCTGATTTCATCAACTTGGAAAACTTTTTAAAAAGTAAATTAATTATTCAGACATGGAAAATTCTGTTAGTCTTTTTGCTGTTTATAGGATGATAGAGTTCTACAATTTTCTTTTTGATTTGGATTTTTGGTATGCTACTATTTGGCTGTTTGTACAGGTGTTTTAAGTGCATTCTCGTATTAGCACTTCTAATTACCTTTTAGGATATAAAGCTAACGGAAATGGAGATGTGGCTATGTTGACACTCTAATGAATAAGGTAAATGCGTTTGAGTTATTAGTGTTTGGTTTCGAGCCGTGAAAGAAGAATGCCCAGCTTAATAGCATTTTAAGCTTAACTAATAGTAATTCCAATTGCCACTGTTTAGGTAAATATTCCATTAATTGGGTCTATTGTTGTTTAAGATCTCCTTCTCATTCTCTTTTGCAGTTTTACCCCCTATACGTAACACTAACCACCACACAAGAGGAGGCTTTGGCCGGGGTCGCTGGCAAAATGATAGAGGAGCTGGCATCCTTCCGCGACCTGGACCTTATCCCCCAAGGCAGAATTATGGTTATGGTCCCAAGTTTTTCAACGGCCATCGTGATGAACGCTTTGTCTCTGAATTGAAGTTTGCAAAGAGTGAAGAAACCTTAGCGAGAAAATGTATAGCATTTCAAGAGGTAAGTTCTTTCCCTGGTTTTTCATATTTCCTCCTTTTTGATGCCAAACTACATAGTTAAGCTCAATTGATGTTTGCCAAGCCAACTTTTAATGGTACCTGGGCTGATTTAATGCACAACCTTAGCCTCAAAATTACGCCTTTGTTAATGTACTGAGGTTTAACCGTTGTACCACAAGTTTCAAAACTCTTCCTTTCTTTCCCTAAAATCCGTGCCGAGTCATACACTGCCACATACATTGGTAATGAGGGAGTAATGTTTTTAATAATTCTCCACTGTAGGGGCTCAGCTCGCCCCCCTGTTATCAAACACTATATTCTCTCACAAAAACTTTGCTTGTTCTTTATCACATGGATGAACTGGAGTAATTGGAGCAGAGATGGATGGTGGCTTTGTATGATCCCCCGCCCTCTTCTGTCCCTCTTCCATATCCTTTAAAATTAGGACCTTCTTGGTGCCTTGATGCTTTACCACTCAGTGCACATGAGAGAGAGAGAGATATTGATTCTTTTCTTGTTGGGGTGTGGGGGTAAGGGGGAGGGGAGGTGGAAATTATTGTGTGTCTTTGCTCCTTGCATATTTTCTTCTAATTTATTGTAGTCTATTTTTTGGGATAAATAGCCATGTGAACTCGCGTGCTTCAGTCGAGTTGAAGGTGGAGAAGTCTACTTTGACGACCGCAGCTTGGTAAGTATTGTCTTTTCCTTTTATTTCTTCAATGACATTTCAGTATTACAAATCCCAGAATGACCAATCATAATAGCACATCACTTTCGTATTATCAGAGGCTATTCAAGCGTCTAATTACTGAAGATGTTGGAGCAGACCTGAATGAAGGCTTTGACACTTTTGTTGAAAAGAAAGGTATATTCTAGAGGGATGAAAGTAGAGAATATGCAACGTTTAGATGATTGATGATTAGGCTCAGAGTTTCTTGTGTTTTCGCTCTGCACCTCTGTGTATATTGTCTGACAGATATGTCTCTTTGGAAGATTTGGGTTCTCAAGGTTTTGGTGACTTACTGGCCAGTATCAGGAATAAAAATATACCACTTGATAGAATGCATTTTGTGGTAAGGATTTGTTGTCTTTTCAAGTTGTTATCAGAACTTCATGTGTTTGGCAGTTTATTTGATGGTGTTTTGTTTTTCCTTTTCCCTTGTGACACAGACTTATCGCAACAACCTGAATAAGGTAACATTGAATCTCCTCTTACTGATTCTTCCATAATGCAGAATGACCAGTTTAAGAGTATCAAATGTTGATTATGGAGAAGATCATTAATCTGCAATATTTTTGGTCGACCAGTTCAAAACAGGAGACCTTGATTTGATGTATTAATAGTTCACTTCTTCAGCAATAACTGCTTTTTGAACTGACACAACTAATATGCATTTGTATAATCTTCATCTGATATCCTTGATAGGAAGATCCAGATATAATTGTTCAGTTGACATGATACTTGAGTCTGTTAACACTCGTCTTGGTATCCTGTTTGTCTGCAGATAATGGCTACTGCTTATCTCAGGCATGAACCTTGGGAAATGGGAGTGCACAAAAGAAAAGGGGTCGTTTATCTTGACGTACATAAACTGCCAGAAAGGCCAAAGAGTGAGCTGGATCGAAGAAGGTTCTTGCGTGTTTCCATTTCTTGCTTTTAAGAATAGCAATGGAGTTTGAATGCAGTATCTCTCCATTTCTCCACCTTTCCATTTTCCTTTTCCTACTTTTGGTTCCGACCCTAGAGTTTTTTTTTTTTGGGGGGGGGGGGGAGGGGGGGAATCCCCTTAGGATTTGTTATATACTCTGTTTTACTTGGCTCTGTTATAGTTAATATTTGGGCAACAGAAGCTTATTAACTACAATGTTCTTTGGAGTATCAGCACTACGTGTAATTTAAAGACCAGTTATAGTGTTATAGCTATGAAGATGTCTGTTAGAGTAATTATTCCTTTTTAATTTGTTTTCGTTCCTTGAAAAAAATTAGTACAAGGTTCAATGATAAGATATCAAATAATTCTAGTTGGTCACAAGTATATTGTGATCAAAATATTCCCACACCTTCAAAATTTTTACAACATAAAAGTAGTCTGCTTTTTCTTTTTAACAGTCGATACTAGTATAGCAGTTGTGTTTAAAGAGTATCAGTTATAGTTATTAGAAATATTAATTTTTGTAGTAGTAACAAAGTTGATTAGTATAAATTTGTTAATCATTAGAGTCAACTAATATGCTTTG
Organism: Nicotiana tabacum; assembly: GCF_000715075.1. Taxonomy (NCBI): domain Eukaryota; kingdom Viridiplantae; phylum Streptophyta; class Magnoliopsida; order Solanales; family Solanaceae; genus Nicotiana; species Nicotiana tabacum. The sequence continues at coordinate 27,593,254 of NC_134080.1, forward strand.
CTTGTTTGTTTTTCTTCTTGTTTGAAAAGGCTTCTTTTTACCCTTTAATCTAGGTGTTACTGGGGATATTGTTTCGAGAGCCTTGCAACGGAAGACCCGACGCGATCTGATGGAGAAGGGATACACCACGTTGATGCCAATGTTGAATATTGTGCTGTAGTTAAGACCAAATTAGGGGCGCATCGTATTTTAATGGGGGCTGAAATGGACTGTTGTGATTCAACTGATGATGGGAGGAGGTTTTATGTTGAATTGAAGACTAGTCGCGAGGTATGCCTGCCTATTGGGTTCTCTTCCGTTTTTCCATTCTTTTCTGATTTTTAACTTGTACACCTCATTTCTGCTATTTACAGCTGGATTATCATACCGAGGAAAGATATGAGAGGGAAAAATTGCTCAAGTTTTGGGTATTGACAACGGAAACACATTCCATGCTCTATGCAGATTCTTCCGTGCTTCATTATTTCTTTGAAATACCAAATTAATGACGCATTAACATAAGGATTAGTTTTGCGATGGTGCAGGCTATCCCAAGTGAAAATTAAATAATGAATCACCTGAATTTACTTTTCCCTTCAACTTCGTTTATCAACTGTTTCTAGATTGTCCTTCGTTTGAAGCTTTCAAGTAGTCTATTACTTTCACTTATGTGTATTCTCTTTTGTTGCAGATCCAGTCCTTTCTTGCTGGTGTACCTTATATTGTTGTTGGTTTTAGGTAATTTACGTGCTGTGCTCTTCCATCTATGCTTTTCCTTTTCCCTTCTAAAGGCTCGGGGGACAGCTCTTGCCCTTTATCAATTGATCTGTTATGCAACTTAATGCCATGTTTTTTTCTCTTTCATCTCTCCATTAATGTTCAACAGTAATGAGAATGTTGTTGAAAACATTAAAATATCTTTCTTTGTACTTCGGTATGAACAGAGTACCTTGACAAATTTGATATATGCCAATGGATGACTAGTTTGAATCATATAGACATCTTGTACATATCTTTGGCACCATCTTGGTATTTAGTAATAAAACATGTTACCTATTTAAAAAAATGTGCTCAGTAATCTTCTTCACAAGATTTCATTGCTAGTTGTGTTCTTCCGGTGACTGATCATGACCCTAGTCAAATTTGTTCGTTTTTCGGCAAGTGTTGTAGGTTAACTTTATGAATCTGTAATCGTATTATACTGTAGGGATGATGCTGGTCGTCTTGTCCGCACAGAGAGATTGAGAACTAAAGATATCACCCACAGAGTAAAAATGAAAAATTATTGGCAGGTAATTAATCTCTTTGTTCTGAGATATGCATAAATGCCTATACTTCTGTCTGATCTGTTGTGGGAGGGTGCTTCGTGGTCTCCTGCAGCTCCAATATACTGAATCGTTAGCCACTACTGCAACATGTATTTCTTGTTTATAGATTTGTTCTTATCTCAGCCTTTTGGTGGGGTATGGTTTTCTATTTTTCTTTCTTTGACCTTTTTTTTGTGGGGGTGGGGGTCACAAGGGTGGATTAAATTGTGGTCCTCATTTCGTATGAATCTCCAACATAGTGGTTTGAAAGAATTTGAGCATCCAACCTAAAACCTTAAGGTAGTGAATAGAGGTGTACAAGACCTTTATAAAGGAAGCCCTTACACAAAATCATGCGGGAGAACTATATAACTCAACAGCCTTCGACATGTATAACATGATTTGGGGGGTCAACTCGTACTTTAATATCTGACCTACCAAGTGCGGGAATAAGTTTGGCAAGAGTTGGCGCTAAAAGTACCTAAGCATTAGCATCCAACTTAGAACTTTAAAGATAATGGGTGAAGCAGCCTAAGATCTTTATAACTCAATAGTGAAATTTACCAGTGGTTTGCTGCACAATATTAAGCTTCAGCTAGTTGAAAATATTGAAGGTCATCCACCAGTAGCATAGTCATTGACATTGCATACTTCAATCAGGGATCGTAGGAGTTCCCCATGGGTCTTCCCCGCACCTCTGTCGCATCCAAGGCCAGTTGCCCTCTTATTTTTCTTATCGATCTACTCCTAAGGAAAAAACAAAAACAGAAGAAGTTTAAAAAAAACAAGAAGAAGAAATAGTGATCTCTTTTCTACACTTAGCTTTCATAGGAATTGGAGCACTACCTGCTCCGTAATGGAAACCAAGCAGTTTCTTATCAATATGCACTGGGTAAAAAAATGTCTCTTGTTGCTTATGAGCCTTACACATGAAAGACATCAGGGGAAATCTTTTATCGCTTTGGTTTCTCTTAATTTTTCCTGGTGAAATTGCCAAGTTAGCAATTAGGTTCCAGTTCTCACGTCTCTTGGCTGTTGCTGTGGTAGGGTGGAGTGTGCTTAGCATTTGCAGATGAAGTATTATGCTGGCTCTACGGGACGGTTAAAGAAAGTAAGAACACTAGTAAAACTTTTTTGTTGAGTGTCTCCTCACTTTTTCTTTTTCTTGTCCGAAATATAATTTGATTACTTGGAGGAAAGAAACAAAAAATTTGAAATGCTTTCAAAGCTCTGATACCAGTTTGTTTATTTACAATGTTGTGAATCTTCAGATGAAGACTACATATTGCAGTTTGCTCCACCTTCTGCGCGTTTAGAGCTTCTTCAAGCTCAATCCTGCCCAGATGCAATAACTGACCATGTTCAACAGTTATAGTACCTATTTTGGATGATCAATTCTTCATAAATGGTTTTGATGTGGTAACGTAACAATTCTAAATGTAGCACTGTTCGCTGAAGAGTAAGGACGTTCCCCTTTTCTTTTGCGGAATTTTTGTATCAACTGTAATCAGTTGTAAAGTTTTTGAGATGCAAGAACATTCACCTTCATTACAGTCGTTTACGTTCAGTTTTTATCCAAGTTAAGTTGTAAGAGGCAGCGGAATCCTCCTTTCCATTCCTCTAAAACAGGGAATAGTGTAAAAGTTTAACGGAAGTGACTACAAAAATTGGAATTCTCTATTTTGTTCTTTGAACTGTGTATTCCTTGTCTTGGGAGTTCTATCATTTGTATTTCTAATGGGAATTTGATGATGAAGTTAGATCATTGTCAATTTTGGTTTTGAGAATGCTAGCTTACAACAATAACAACAACAACAACCACTCAGTATAATCCCACAAGTGGGGTCTGGGGAGGGTAGAATGTACGCAGCCTTACCCCTACTCTGGAAGGGTAGAGAGCCTGTCTCCAATAGACCCTCGTCTAAAGAAGGTGAAAGAAGTCCTGATAGCAAGTAATAACAAAATAACTAATTAGAAAACTAAATCGAAGATAGCAATAGATAGAGAATAGGGGTACCGATAGCAAGTATTTAAGAATGCTGCAGCTTAAATGCATAAAATGCATTTTGCCCTTTCCTACGATGAATACAAGTAGTAAAGTTATGCTTTATTAGTCATTTATTTCGGTATATGTTGATTTTTGAGTCACGAACACTGAATCCAAAAGATCCCTTCTTTTTTCTTCTTCTATATTGAATCTTATATGACAACAAAAGCAAGTGGAAGAATTAAATAGTTATATCGTAAAAATAGCACGGTATAGCCAGTTTTCGGACTGGTCATTTAAAAATAGCCAGCGTTTACCAAGTCAATGAAAAATAGCCATTATTTTGCTGCAACAGTGACCTGTCCAGCATAATATACTGGAGTTCGATACACCTGTGTATGAACTCCACCATATTATGCTGGACCAGTATACTTTGCTGGCTCCAGTATAATATACTGGAGACTGGAGCATCGGTGCTCCAAACTAGGGCTGTGCACGGATCGGATTGGATCGGATTTAGCCTATTTCGGATTCGGATTTCGGATTCTGAAAAGGGCAATCCGAATCCGATCCGAATTAACATTGGATTGGATCGGATTTTAAACTTTGGATCGGATAATTTTTCGGATTGTTGGATCGGATTGTCACAAAATTTTTCAACAATTTAAAGTTCATTCGGTGTCTCTATCTCATCTTCCATCTATCAAAACAAACAAAAAAATCAAAATAAAATCAAAAGTTGAAGAATAGAACATGAAATAGACATAAAAGACAGAAGAGAAGAGAAGAGAGGCGGAAGAAAGAGACATAAAATCAAAGTAAAATCGGAAGTTTGAGTCATTGAGACTCTTTTAGTCTTCACTGAAGAGAAGACAGGTGCAAGACAGGCGGAAAAATCTAAGTGAGTGAGGGAGTGTGTGAAAAATGAATAAGCATAACCCTAAAATTTTAGTGTGTATTTATATAGGTACATATAATTTCGGATATCGGATCGGATCGGATTAAAATCATACCAATCCGAATCCAATCCGAAAATCCGAAATTTCATAAAACACAATCCGTATTCAATCCGAAAATCCGAAATAGAGTGGATCGGATCGGATTTCGGATATCCGATCCAAATGCACAGCCCTACTCCAAACTCCAGTATTTTATGCTGGACCGGTATATTATACTGGAACTCCAGTATATTATGCTGGAGAATTTTTCCGGATTTTGAACAGTGTTTTCGTTCAGATTTATCTTTACATGAAAAGTAGCTAAATTTCTATTACTTTTAAAATTGCGGTTATTTTTGAACGATCACATATAAATCTGACTATTTTTGAATTTCTCCCAAATATCATAGTGCTTGAAAATGGGCCAAACCTTAGGATAGCACCTGTATCTTAACAATCAAATATGACCTTTGAAAAGTTCATAGCAATAAAATATGCCAAGGCATATCTGTTTTTAACTCAATCACTAAATAAATACCACTCAATTAAAATTTCAGTTGCAGAAGTGATCAATTGAAGAAATAAAAATTGCTAGATTTATCCTTTGTGGGTAATAGTCAATGCTGACTTAGGAGATTTAGGGGACACTTTATTGATTCAACAACAAATTTCATTCCACATTAAATTATTTTAAGGACATCAAATGAGAAAGTTCAACATTTGGATTAAACTCTTTTATAGAGTCAAAATGTGTTTCACCGAATTCACGTAGGCACGGGTCCATGGGATTAACAATGAAATCGCAGATCGCGGCAAGGTCACGTTTAACGTCATCTCAAACCTTCCAATTTTTGTGACATTTTTGGTGCATCTATATTTGATATTATAAAGATTCAATTTCTCCCACTTTTAATTTCCACCTACAACTTCTTCCTGTATGTTGTTATTTTGCAAAATCAAGTTTAGGGTTCAATTTTTGAGCTTGAGCCATCCATTTGTTGGAAAAAAAAAGAGACACACAGAAGTAATCAACAAGAATTAAGATGGTGCCGCTATTTCAGAGAGAAAATAGAAATAGAGAAGGAGAAAAACGAAAGGACTCACAGTTTGAAGATAGTAAATGGAAATTACGTAATAGGAACATGTGAAATTAAGGAAGAAAAAATAAAGTTACTCCTAACTCATTTGCAGTACATTGAAAGTTGGAAGGAATAGTGATCAATTTCTTATTACTAGGTGGATCCTAGTTATAAGATATGGAGTACCAAGTATTAATAATACCTTTCTGCTTCTATTCAGTTCCTACAATCTCAGCTTATTGGATTCTCATACCATCTCTGTGCTCGTGATGAACCTTTTTCTTTGCTTCAATTTAGATTTCAAATATTAATGGTCGTATATCATGTTGCAGTAACAATAAGTAGTTTAAAATAATTATTAAGTTGAGAAATCAAAACAAGGGAGCAAACTTTAATTGTATTATGAATTGCATGGAGGATTAGTGTTACAAGCCAAATTTGGAGGGAGGTATGTGAAATTATACTTATATAAAAAGTAAGTAATTTTTAAATAGATTATTAATTCTAAAATGTCCGAATATTAGAAAACTAATTGTGACCTATCATGTAATTATTGCTTGTACATTGTCGAAACTCATACTTGTAATTGGGAAGGCCTTGGTTTTAGGATTCTCTCATTGTAGCTAGCGGAGTCTAAACGGAATTGGTTAATTCTAATTTTTAAAGAAGAAACTCAATTTAAAAAATTACATATGCAAAGCGGAAAAATTCATATATGGTGAAAAAAAAAAGTAAAAATTTCTCTACCCATCTCAACAATAATTTAAAAGAAGAATACAATTATTATTAACCCTAATTCTCATCATAAATTCTCTAATATATCAAGATATTCAAACATAAAGCACATACAAGAAATTTACCAAATGAGCAAGAACTCAACTGTTGTATCGCAAAGCAACATAACCACCTCCGGCCTGTAATCACAACTAAAATATGTTGAACAATTGATGACAATTCTTAAAGTAAAATAAAAAAATATGCACGTCTCTTACAAATAATTCCTTAACAATTAGTTTTCCTTACATAAATGACATAGAGTTGTAAGGCTTAACTGAATTAGAATTCCCATTATAAATAAGGTATGCTTCCTTTATGTAGTGGGCTAGTGGCGGTGATTTTCTAAAATCTTGGTTGATTTTTGAGTTCTATTATAAGCAAAATTCTAAATTTTACAATTTTACCCACTATGGTATTGTCTTTTCCCAAAAAGAATTAAAATTTTAAGAGTATAAAAGTCGATTAACATTTTAAGAATATTTTTGTCGTTTAATATTTAGCGTTTCAACATTCGTGCTTTTATAATAATATAAATATAGATATAAATATAGATAGATATAGATATACAACAAAATAGACCTTATATACATTCCTCACTCACTTGGGGTGCTAATACCATTTGGCAGTACATGCCATATAAACTTTGGCAAAATATAATTAATTTACATTGTATTTTTATTTTTCTTTTGTGATTCTTTTATCTAATTTCAATTAATTAAATATATGTAACACATCCATAATATAATTATATAAATATATATAATATTTTATATTTTATGCTCGAGCTCCGTAGCAGGAGATTGTTGCGAATGGGATGAATTCACGGGTCATGTGAACCATCAATGCTAACAGCAGCCTCGCGAAACTTGTTCATCTTCAAAGTCTCAACCTTGCCTTCAATGACATGGATGATTTTCCACTTGGAAATGGTATTAGTGAAATTGTTGTTGTATTGCGGTAAAATCAGTGAACTCCATCATAGATCTCACCATATCTAATAAGATTCGATTTTTCCTTTCAGACACACCATTGTGTTGTGGTGTCTCTGGAGGTGTCCATTGGGAGAGAATCCCATTCTCTTTGAGATACCTAGTAAAATCTTCACTAAAATATTCTCCACCTCTATCAGACCTTAGTACTTTGATACTTTTACCAGTCTGTTCCTCAACTTCACTACGGAACCTTTTGAACATTTCAAAAGATTCAGATTTGTGTTTCATAAGATACACAAATCCATATCTTGACATATCCTCAGTGAAGGTGATGAAGTAAGAATATCCACCTCTAGTTTGAATTTTCATGGGCCCACAAACATTGTATGAATTAGTCCCAATAATTCAGAAGCTCTTTCTCCACTTTCAGTAAATGGAGATTTGGTCATTTTTCCTTTGAGATAAGATTCACAAGTTGGATATGATTCAAAATCATATTTGTCAAGGTACCCTTTCTTGTACAACTTGTTAATTCTTTTCTCTCCAATATGACCAAGCCTACAATGCCAAAGGTATGCATGATTTACTTGATCATCTCTTTTCCTCTTAAGACTTGAAACATGCATAATCGAATTAGCACTCACATTAAATAAGACATAAACGTCATGTTGAAGATAGCCATTCACATATAAATTATCACTATAATAAATAGAGCAAATACCATTGTCTATAGTAATGCGAGAACCACGTTTGTCTAATATAGAAACTGAAATTACGTTCGAAACAAATTTAGGAATGTAATAACAATCATCCAACATAAGTACTTTGCCCGTAGGCATTATTAAAGAAATCGATCCTACAGCTACGGCCGCAACTTTTGCACCATTTTTAACTTGTAGATTAACTTCTCCTTTCTTTAGCTTCCTACTTATCTTGAACCCTTGCAACATATTACAGATGTTATAACCACTGCCAGTATCTAATACACACAGTGAAAAATTAGTAGTAGCTAAAGAAACCTTGAAAACATTTTTCATTAATGTCTCACCTTGTTTCTTGTCCTTTAGAGTTGCAAGATACTCCTTGCAGTTTCTCTTCCAATGACCTTTCTTCTTACAGTGAAAACATTCAACATCATGTACTGACTGCAAGATCAAATCTTCAGAAAGTTCTTTACCAAGCTTGTACCCCAACTTCTCATGTTCTTCTGTAAGAACAATCATATGATTGACAAGGGGTCCAACTGGAGAGTTTTCAATGTCCAACTGTGTATCAACCATCTTCTTAAGATATTCAATGATTGCAATTGGATCCATATTCTGATGTTTCCTCTGGAGTTCAGAACTCATAGAAGCGAGAATGATGTGTTTAATAGCAAGACATTCTTCCAAGTATTTCTGATAAACCTTGGTGCCTTAAACATCATTCTCTAGTGGAATTATCTTTGCAGGCTTATCAATCACATCAATGAGCTTTTCATGCATGAGAACAATTCTCAAATTTCTATACCAGTCATCTAAGTTTTGTCCTACCAACTTGTTGGTCTCAAGCATTTCACGCAGTGATATAACAGACATATTGAGAAATCTAAAATACAGAAAAGAAAAGGCAATAATATAAGAACATATTTGCATATATCATAAAGACATGGACTTTTATCTAAATGATATTTCCACTAATTATTTTAAACTATTTACTCTCATTATAGTTTACAAAATCTTTATTTCTATTAGTGGAGTAAATGAATCCTTTAACAATATGTATGAGCCCCTTGGAAGTCAAGTCGTTTCTCACATATATTTTAAAGGTAGGTACTCTTACCAATTGTATCCCCATATCTTAAATAGCTCTATGTCAAATAGTCCCCTGGTAGTCAGGTCGATCTTATTGGCATAATTGAGTTCAACCATCATGATAACAAAGAACTTATTAAATTTTATACTCCCCCAGGTGATCCAGGTTTCTAGTGTAAAATTGAATAATTCTATCAATCCATACATCTAATGCAATAAATAATTTTAACATATTCTCGAACTATAAGTCTCCTGGTAGTCAGGCCGCTCCTTATAAATAAGAAATAAGTAAAATTATTTACCTTGATGGATAGCTCTATAATAAAATATCTTATATTTTATTATTTAAGAACTCAAATTTTAGTAAGAGGGAATTGTTACTAAAATAATTTTTAATAATATGAAGATCAAATCTTTTATAACATGTGAATTAGTTCAAGTTGTCTACATGCTTAGTCCTAAATTAATTTACATCACATGTAATAAATAATTCAAAATTATGTAATGAACAAGCACATGGCATAAAAACAAAATTAACATCCTCTAACATGTTTATCTTATATATCACATAAAAAGAATTCATGCCAGAATATTTTTATTAATTAACATCTCATGAACTAATAACAATTAAAATAACAGTAGAATCCAATAACCTATTATAGATTACCATCATATCTAATACAAAATTTCAAATTTAAGTTACAAATTATCTCAATAGTTTAACTTATATGTATACATATTTTATTCACAATAAAATAATATGAATCCATATACATTCAAACAATTTGACTATAGCACAAGACACATGTATTATGGTTTGAACGCTTTAAATATAATCTTAAAATATTTTGGTAAATAAATTTTAGACACAATAAACCACGTCTCTGATACCACTGAAGGATTGCGTATAGGTGTTCGTAACATGCGGCGGAAGACAATAACAATCCTAGTCAGATCTTTTCGTGTTTAAAATTTATTTACATGTCAATAGATCGGATCTAAGATGTACCTGGTGAAGAAAATCTCGTTTCAAATTCTTTGATAGTGCAAAGACTCTATGCGTATCCACACCGAGATTGATCCTTGCTATAAACTCTTTGATCAATGAAACCCGCGAACAAATTGAACGAAGAATATTGTGTTGAAATTTTTCTCAAAAATCTCAACTCAAATTAGAAGAACAAGAAACACTTTTCTTGTAATTATATTTTCTCTTTTGGCTTTATATTGTATTCGCACTATCATAAAGTGATTTTTCTTCTCAAGAATAATATGACAAATTTTTCTCCATCACCCTTTATATAGCATCACCTAAAACCTTTTCCCATTGGTTGATGTAATGATTTACTTGGGGTAAAAGTTTATTCCAAAAATAGACTTTGTAAACTTTTTCCATAGAAGTTCGAATCTCATTCAAATAGGTTTATGACTGCTGAAGACTTGTTCACGTGATTATTCCAACTCAAAGTTGTCATCTGTTACTTGTAAACCTTTCATAATTAATAAAAGATTAATCCCATTCCAAATGGGATGAAATTGACGACAAGTTCCTTTTGTGAACTTTACACGTGATTTAATCCAATTCCAAATTGGAATTACTAACAAGCCTTTTATTAATATTATATTTTATATAACATCTTTTATATAAAATAAATATTAATTATATACATCACATATATATACTTCAACCAAGAAATATAATTCGATTTCTATTCCAAGTAGAAAAATTCAATTTGTACACAATATTAATTATACCTTCTGTGCTAGCAAAGAATATAGCAATATTTCATTTGGACTAATAAATTTATTTATTTTTACTAATTAAATTCTTTAATTTATTTGTCAAATAATAAATTAATTAATCCTTAGCAAAGATCAGAACACTCGTTAGTGTGCGGCCCCATAGGTTCAATACTAAGCCGATAGTGTCACACCTCTTTTTTCCGCGCCCGCGGGGGCGCAGGGGGAGTTTTTTCCAATTAAAGGACAATCGAAACGGGATTCGTTTATTTATTTCAGAGTCGCCACTTGGGAGATTTGGGGTGTCCCAAGTCACCAATTTTAATCCCGAATCGAGGAAAATAATGACTCTATATTATAGTCTGCGTACCAGAAATCCGGATAAGGAATTCTGTTAACCCGGAAGAAGGTGTTAGGCATTCCCGAGTTCCGTGGTTCTAGCACGGTCGCTCAATTGTTATATTCGGCTTGATTATCTGATTTTATACAAGTATGAACTTATGTGCAAATTTTAACTTTTAACCGCTTTATTATTATTGTTTTTACAAGAATGTGAACATCGCTTAAAACACGTCTTTGGACTGCGTCACATGAAATGCACCCACAATCCGGAACGCATTTTATTTGATGTTTTGAGATTTGGATTTGGGTCGCATGAAATGCACACCCGAGTTTAAGAAAATTAAATTATTAAAGGTGCGCCTAAAGAGACTATCGCGTTATTATTTTGCGGAGGCCGTGAAATTCGCTAAACGACCCTCCTGAATTCTAAGTAATTTTAAACAAGTATTTACTGAGGGCCCCGCAATTTGTATTTTTATTCGGCGAGGCTCATCTCATTCTTATTTTTTAAAGGAATTTGCAACGTCATGGAAATGCATCTCGGGCCACGCCACAATCAATGCGCCCGTGACTAGAGACACATTTCGACTCCGTTGAGATTTGGATTTGGGTCACATAAATGTGCACCCGAGTTTAGGGAGATAACATTATTAAAGGCGCGCCTAAAGCAACTAGCGCATTATTATTTTTGGGGAGGGCCGTGAAATTTGTTAAACGGCCCATCCCGGAATCTAAGTATTTAATACATATATTTTGTGAGGGCCCCGCAATTTGTCCCTTTTATTTGGCGAGGCTCGTCTCATTTTATTCTTTATTATTACTATTATATTTTTTTTATTTTTTTTTATTTTTTAAAAGGATGCCATTTTATGTCTTTAACAATACTAAAACTTACGGCCTCTTTACAACCAAAATCCCATGACTTGTTAAAAGTTTAATGAAAGGAGTTTAGTGAATGAGTGTTTCGGTAGTAGTAAAAGCATGCACTAATACTATTTTTTCGAATGACCTAACCGAAGGAAAGGACGAACAGATTAACGTCAAACTTGTGTCATAGAACGACTAGTCCAACTTAATTAAACGACATCAAATAAACAAGAATAACATAACATGAAAATGAACCAAAATGCAGACGATGAAACATAGGCAGAAAATTTCCATACCAATTTTTATATTGGATCTCAAACATTCAACGTAAGTTTATTTATCTAATACATCGAGGTTTACTAACCTTTGCACCTCGACAAACTCAGAGCGACAAACACGATTCCGACGGAACTTAAGCCGGACCTTTCTGAACGAAGAACAACGACGGAACCTCGGACAGCGCCTCGACGTACCGGACCTCGACTCAACCTTTGGACCTTGGACTGGAACTTGACTTCAACTCGACCTCACTGACAGACTGTTTGGTCGACGACTGTGGGGTCGACGGGCAGTGTTTGACGGGGAGGGCTCCTAGGTTTTTGCTAGGGTTTTGTGGTGAGGAAGAAGGCGATGGGGCTGGTGGTTTTGGGCACTCGGGAAGGTGACACAACAGCAGCAGCGACAGGGCTGGTGGTTGACGGGGCTGGTGGTTGACGGCGAGGGGTCAGCTGTTGGCGGACTGCTTGGTCGACAAGGCTGGATGACGGGACTGGTGCGTGGTGTTGAGCTGGTTTTGGACGTGAGAGGAGTGTCACGACTGGAGGGTCAGTTACGAGAGGGTTCGACGGGTCTGGTTTTTCCGGTGGGAAGCTTAGGAGGATGAGGGGTCGTGGTCATTGATGGTGGTTATGGCGTCGGGGCAGGTGGTCGACGAGACTGGGGCTGCGACGGGGGGTGGGACTGACTTGGTTGGTTACGACAGTGGGTGATAGGGAAGCTTTGGCTGGTTGTGTTGTGACGGAGAGGAAATGGGTGTTCGGACGAGATGGTGGTGCGAGGAGGACGACGAGTGAAGCAGCGACGGGGACTGCCGGTGGTGACGAGGCAGCAGGTTGACGGGGATGGTGCGTGGGGGTGCCGGAAGGTATGAAGGAGCTTAGTGGTCGTTCGTGGTGGGTTTGGGCAGTAGGGGTGTTGGTCCGGTGCTGGGGGAAGTCCGGAAATGGAGTCCTTTCTTCTCAGTAGGGTTTGTTTTCTTTCTTCTTCTGAAGAAGAAAGCGGAACAGTACTATTTTTCCAAAAAATTCTGAAGTCCTCCTTTCGTTCCCCTCCCAGTAGGTTTTTCTTCCTTTTAAAATTTCCCAAGTCCCCTCTTTTTCAAATTCCAACTCCTTTTTCGTTGGTCCCCCCCACGTTCCTTTGGCCTTTTCCGTGTTTTGTAATGCTTTGCCCATGAAAATGAGCCCCACGCGTGGTGGGGTTCGAGGCATATGTTCCCCACGCGTGGTGGGGTTCCCCATGTGTCCTGGACACGGTTTATTGTGGGCTAGATCCGAAAATTAGGCCTAAAAACCGGGTAGTTTGAACCCGAATATTATTCTTTTGCATGGACCCGAGAAATAGGAACATGTTGCTTAACTAGTCCTATGTAAGCAAAATAACTACCAAAAATAAGACTAGTATTTAAACAAAACTATATATTTTTAAATATTTTTCAAGATTTTAAAATAGCTACAAAAATATTAATAAAACTATTTTTTTGTAATTTTCGTAAATATTAAGATAAAATATGAAGTACTATTTTTGTATTTTTTTTCAAAGTTAAAACGACTACAAAATATTAATAAAACCATTTTTTGTAATTTTCGTAAATATTAAGATAAAATATGAAGTAATATTTTTTTTGTATTTTTCAAAGTTAAAATAACTATAACATATTAATAAAGCTATTTTTTGTAATTTTCGTTTTTTTTATAAAGACAAAAATATGAAATAATATTTTTTGCATTAAAATGACTTCAAAACATTAATAGAATTATATATATATTTTTTGTTAATTTTCGAATTTATATAAAGTACCAAAATAAAGTGCAATTTTTGATTTTTTTTCAAGTTTATGAGGGATACATAAACTAAAATTTATATATATACTTTTTTTGTAATTTTTCTTTTTGCAATGAAATAAAGTAAAAATAGTTAAAATAGCTATACTAGACCCAATTTCACATATTCACACTAAAAATGTGAAAATTCTCGGGGAGGGTCAAAAATCACGTGCTTACAGCTGCCCCTCTTTGACTGGAAACACGAAGAGTTTTCCGACAAAGAACGACTAGCCGTGTTTTTGACCCGACCATTACTTGGACGGACTACACTTCAGGAAAGGGAGGGAATGTGACCGAGCCCTGGTATCCGAGCTGCCTACATATCCTTGGTTATACAGGAATCAGGCCACGTGTAGTTCGGGAATGAGAGAGATAGTGAAGTGTCCTATTCGAGGGCGGAGGAACCCAAAATATCCTATTCGAGGGCAGAGGAACCCAAAATATCCTATTCGAGGGTGGATGAACTCGAAATATCCTATTCGAGGGCGGATGAACCCGAAATATCCTATTCGAGGGCGGATGAACCCGAAATATCCTATTCGAGGGCGGATGAACCCGAAATATCCTATTCGAGGGCGGATGAACCCAAAATATCCTATTCGAGGGCGGATGAACCAAAAATATCCTATTCGAGGGCGGATGAACCCAAAATATCCTATTCGAGGGCGGATGAACCCAAAATATCCTATTCGAGGGCGGATGAACCCAAAATATCCTATTCGAGGGCGGATGAACCCAAAATATCCTATTCGAGGGCGGATGAACCCAAAATATCCTATTCGAGGGCGGATGAACCCAAAATATCCTATTCGAGGGCGGATGAACCCAAAATATCCTATTCGAGGGCGGATGAACCCAAAATATCCTATTCGAGGGCGGATGAACCCAAAATATCCTATTCGAGGGCGGATGAACCCAAAATATCCTATTCGAGGGCGGATGAACCCAAAAAGCGGATGAACCCAAAAATATCCTATTCGAGGGCGGATGAACCCAAAATATCCTATTCGAGGGCGGATGAACCCAAAATATCCTATCCGAGGGCGGATGAACCCAAAATATCCTATCCGAGGGCGGATGAACCCAAAATATCCTATTCGAGGGCGGATGAACCCAAAATATCCTATTCGAGGGCGGATGAACCCAAAATATTCTATTCGAGGGCGGATGAACCCAAAATATCCTATTCGAGGGCGGATGAACCCAAAAATATCCTATTCGAGGGCGGATGAACCCAAAATATCCTATTCGAGGGCGGATGAACCCATCTTCAAAAGCTTGGAATTGTCTTACCTCCGACCGTCTTTCTTAGAATCGTGTTGTCTTGCTATCTCTTAAAACTTGAATTGATTTCCTCGTTCCTCCGAGAAAATTTTCGACAAATGGTAGGAAATTTTCTGCCCCAGTTTTGGTGCTTTTCCTTGTGGCATGTTTTTCGCCATTAACAAGATTTCCTTTTCCTGCTTCAAATCACAGAAAATTTGTTGGTTTTAACACATTGTGAGTGGTCGTGCCACTCCTGCTGGGGATGGTTTCTCCCTTTCTCTCTCCCCCGCTTTGTGCTTCATTACACTATCAAAACTTGCTGGGGGTTATTTTGCTGGGAATGAATTTTCCTTTTATTTTCTCAACTGTTGTTTTCCTGTTTTCCTCCAGCTACCCTTGGAAATTTGGTCCTCTTGGGATCTAGACCCATTCAACATTTGGTCTTGCGACCAACTTCTTTTCGCTGCTCGTCTTATCTTTGGCATGTCCTATTCGCATTTTGCTTTGCATCATTTTGGCAACTGGTAGTAAGCTCTGAAAATCCTTTTCAAAAATAAATTGTTGGGGAGGTAAAATCTTTAAACCAAGAAATGAAAAAGTGAAGAATTTCAAAAATAGAAAAAGAAGAAGTCTTTCTGAACAAATGTTGGGGAAAAGGAAAGAAAAGAACTTATCTGAATGATATAACCGATCCCAACGATCATGTCACGCATTCCGGATTAATCAACCCAGTCTATTCGTATCAATAAACCCTTCGGACGGCCTCATGTTGCTGAGGATACACAGGCACTCAACTCTTTGCCAAATGCGGATCCTTCCCGCCAATCTTGTCTTGTCGCCTCATAGTGCCCTTCGAGGGTTTTCACTAATAAGACTCTCTCATTTCTCTCAACTATCGTCGCCTTATGGTGCCTGTGAAGGTTTTCACCGATAAGACTCTCTCATTTTATTTTATTTTTCAACTGGGGATCGGAGTGATGCCGATATGACTTTCTGTTGGGGATTCTTTCGGCTATCAATTCATTTCCAGCTTGTGATCTTCTTCTTTGCTGGGGATCAGAGTGTTATCCCCGACATCCATTTGCATTGACTTAGCACTTCTCAGTTACTGATCGGGAGGTCTTTTTCGGACGTCAATATGGGTTTTCGTGTATGGTTAAAAGAAAAGGGGTAACAAGAGGTTCAAAATGATTTTGATGGGTAAAACATTACAACTCTTGGAATCAACTTCTGCCCCAGTTTTTCTTGCTTGGGGATTTTTTTTTTGTTACACTATGACCGAGCCGTGAGGCACCTACGTATCCTTCTTTTGAGGAATCAGGTCAAACGTAGTTCCCAATTCCTTCGTTTTTCTTGTGACTTTTCTTTTGTCTATTTTTTTTTTTTTTTGACTTTTATTTTGTTCTTATTATCATTACTTTTTCTTCCTTTCATTTTCATTACTGATTCCAAAAGAGGGGTATGAAAGAATAAATAAGGCTCAAAAAGGGGAAGCAAAGGTTAAAGTGTTTGGATAGAAGAAAGAATTGCCTCCGTCATTTCATTCTCTGATAAATGCTAAATACAACAAACAACAACTACAACCATACATAATATCTCTTGACTGTGTCAGAATTGATAACCATGTCGACGCATTTCCCTTCGATATTTGTTGATCACAAAGCGTCATTGGGCTTGCTCTGTTTAGATTGCAATAATCAACACACACCAGGATCAGGATATCGAGCAACCCGAATAACCTTATCATTCAGCTGTTTGGTTACTTCTTCCTTAATCTTCAAACTTACGTCGGTTTTGGACTTTCTTAATTTTGCTTGACGGGGGGGAATGCCGGGTCAGTGGGCAATTTTTGAACCACTAAATTGGTGTTTCAACCCGGCATGTCGTCGTATGACCATGCAAAATGTTTTGAATTCAGTGAGTGCTTTGATTAGTTCTTCCCTGATGTTTGGTTCCATATGGATGTTTATCTTAGCTTCCCTGATGCCATCCGCATCCCCTAGATTGACAGCAAATTTTTTTTTTTTTTTAATTGGCTCAACTCTCTGTTAATTTCTTCGGAGGCCTCATCCTTGTCGTATTCCGACTTTTCATCACAATCTTGTACTATAAGTTCGAAATCGGATTGATTTTTTAGACTAGGTTGAAGATCCGTCGTGCATGCCATGTCATTAGAACCAGCATAAAGAGAACTGTTCAGAAGAGAGAAATTAAACAAAATAAGGAATGAGGGAAAAAAAACTTTCACTTTATTAAAATACGGGATAACAAGGTTTCACACTTTGGCGAACATAAGAAAAATCAGGATTACAACCCTGGAATAATCCAAACAGCAAAAGAAAATCAGAGCCCACTACCAAGACTCCCTTCGTATAAGAAGAGGAGTGGCCATTCAATTGTTGATCTTTGCTTTCAAAATAAGGAATCTTTGCTTTCAGCCTCTGGTGTCTGAACCTCAATCTTGTTGGTGTCAATAAGATTCTGTACTGCATGTTTCAACTTCCAACACTTCTCGGTATCATGTCCGGGAGCCCCCGAACAATACTCACAGCTCACCGAGTGGTCTGTATTTTTGGGAAGGGGATTTGGCAATCGGGGCTCAACAGGACTCAACAAACCTAATTGCCTTAATTTGTGGAACACGACAGTATAGGTTTCCCCCAACTCAGTGTATGTTCTTTAGATTCTTTCATTTCTGAAAGCCTGCTTTCCCCGGAAACCTACCCCTGGAGGGTTCTTGTAGGCTCTCGGCGGTGGATAGGTGTTTTGCGGTGGTGTATGTGTGTTCTGGGGAGCCGACACGCGCCATTGCGGGCGAACCGGAGGCCGAGTATATGTTTGAGCTTGGTGCACGGGGAAGTGTGGTTCTTGAGGTGAATAGTGGTGTTGAGGTGGGCTATATGGGTAGCTTGGTTCGTGGGGTCTGGGTTGGTTGTAGTATAGCTTACCAGACCTGGACCCACTGCTTGCCTCGATCGTGGCAATTTCTTCTTTCTTCCTCCTTCCCAGGGCACCTCCCGTGTCGTTCTGAATAGCTTGGGTCGTTGCCTTGAGCGCTGAGTAATTCAGGATTTTGTCAGACCTCAGACCCTCCTCTATCATGACCCCTATCTTTACTACTTCATTGAAGGATTTCCCAACCGTCGTCACCAAGTGACCAAAGTAAGTTGGATCCAGTGTCTGCAGGAAGTAGTCCACCATTTCTCCCTCTCTCATGGGAGGATCAACTCTGGCTGCTTGTTCTCTCCAGCGGAACCCGAACTCGCGAAAACTTTCTCCGGGTTTCTTCCCAGTTCTCAATAACGTGAGACGGTCAGGGACTATCTCCAGGTTGTACTGGAAATGACCTGCAAAAGCCTGCGCCAGATCATCCCACGTGTACCACCTGCTGAAATCTTGCCTGGTATACCATTCCAGTGCAGATCCACTCAGACTTTGGCCGAAATAAGCTATCAAAAGCTCATCCTTGCCTCCTGCCCCTCTCATTTTGCTACAGAATCCCCGCAAATGTGCCATGGGATCGCCGTGCCCCTCATATAAATCAAACTTGGGCATCTTGAACCCAGCCGGGAGTTGGACATCTGGGAAAGGGCACAGATCTTTGTATGCCACGCTGACTTGATTGCCCAGCCCGTGCAAGTTCCTGAAGGATTGCTCCAGGCTTTTGAACTTTCTCAACACTTCCTCCTGTTCAGGGGCCTTAACCGGCTTCTCGACCTCTGCCGGTACTTCCAAATGGGGATTGTAAGCCTGTGGTTCGGGTGCATGGAATGTAGGCTCAGGGGGATAGTATTGGGTATCGTGAGCCTGAAACAATGGCTCACTGGTCGTTCTGTGCAAGGGGGCTGATGTGGGTCCCACAAGAGTGAGAATATCGGGTGTGGGGAGAGGTTGATGGGGTGGCGGAGCCTGGGAATCATGAGGGCTTCTTTCTTGATGGTAATGGGGATTTGGGAGGCTTGTTGAAGGGCCGGAGTGAGGGTATTCCGGCATGTGCCCCAATGGCTCAGGGCTCTTTTGTGCTTTGGCTAGAGCTAGCTGCATTGCATTCATCTCTAGTCCCATCCTTTCTATCTTTCCCATCGCTTCCTTTAACAACTGGCTCATCGGCCTTTCTTCCTCGGTACTATTCTCTGAAGTAGTCATGCTTGTTGTTATCGGTCCTTTGGATCTAGTTTGGTAAGGGTGTGTTGCCAGAATTCTTTAACCACTAACTATTTGAGATTCGGAAAACAACAAACTTGTTAGCGTTTAGAGTTTAAAAGATTTGATAACAACACATTGAGGATGCAATGCCCCTAGGCAGTTAACGGTTCCTAAAATGCTTTGCTTCAAACAACATGCGTCATCCCGGCTTGCTTATTTGCCCCTTTGAAGTACTTTGGGAACCCCTGTATTTTATTATATTTTGTATTTTCTTTTTCTTTAGATTTTTCATTCTTTTTTCTTTTCTCTTTTTCTTATTATTTTTTTATTTTTTTGTTGTGGTCGAATCTTATGGAGATTGCCTACGTATCATGCCCCCGCATGAATCAGACCTTGCGCAGTTCGGACCATTAAAAGATAAACAATACTAAACATTTTTCATATTAGAACAAACTGGGTTTCAAAGGTTTGAAGATGACCTACAAACTTGAAAATCAAACAACCCGCCTATTTTAATCAAAAGATTTATAAACTCAAAAACAAAAGGCTAACTCCCTTTCTCTGTTCGACAAATGCAACCAAATGGTTATTTTTTGCCAATGTGGCCCCTTCCAAATTTCACATGAATTTTGAGGCCGGGGAGGATTATTTTATGACACTTTACACACTTGTCCATTCTTTTACGAAAATAACCTTTCGACAACTGAAAGATACTCTAAGGCTATTTCGGCAAGAACGGTTTAAGACGCGACCGAAGCTGGGTCGGCTTATTTTGACCAAAAATCCGAACGGTATTCACCTAACTGCTGACTCTTTTTTTTTCTTCAAATTTTAATGAAAACGTGGAGTTGCAAACACGGCCCTTCAGCGCCTCGGGGACGAAGATTTTTAAGGCTGTGCGGGTCAACTGGACCAAACTCCTAAACATGACCCAAGAGGTGGCTGTTTATGCAAAGTCAGCCTTCCGGCGTCCCTTTCGGGAATATTAGGCTATTTATGACAAAACAGCATCACCTGACTTATTTATGACTCTTTTTATCGATTTTCAAATTAGAAAACTCAATACTGCAAACACGGCCTTTCAACGTCTCAGGGACGAAGATTTTTAAGGCTGTGTGGGTCAACTGGACCAAATCTTAAATATGACCCAAAAGTGGCTGTTTATGCAAAGTCAGCCTTCCGGCGTCCCTCTCGGGAACATTCGGCTATGTCTTGATAAAACAACGTCACCCGACTTCTTTATGACAAAATTAAAATTCGACATATTATTCTTTTATTATTATTTATTTGTTTTTGGCTTTTTAGCAAAAGGTGGGGTTGGACCCGATGAGGGTTGCCTACGTATCTCACATCCGGTGAGAATCAAACCCGCGTAGTTCGGGTAAAAGAACTACTTTAAAAGAAGAAAGGAAGCATTTTTGATTGATTTTCTTTTTACAAGAAACACTTCTAAGACATATTCTCGAATTTTCATTTGTTCTCTTTTTTTCCTTTATTCGGAATTTTGCTTTTAATAAAAGAAATACTTCTCAAAATGTTTTTTTTTTGGATTTTGAATTTTCTTTTCAACTCCTGAAAGAGAATCAAAAATGTTTTTATTTTATTTTATATTATATTATTTTTTGAAAACAATTAGAAAGACTTCCTAGAGAAGCTAATAATGGAGAAAATATTTTAGGATTATTTTAATTTTGTCATTTTCATAAACAAATAAATAACACATATTTTTAAAACAAGACTTTTTTATTATTTTTTTTTATTTTTATGGCAAGACAAACAATTTTCCTTTCTATTAATGCTTTTTTTTTTAATAAAACAAACTAATAAGACATATATATTCTCAAAATTTCGACAGAGTTTCGACACTACTTGGACATTGGTTTTTCTTTCTTCTAAAATAAGTAGCATATCTCTACGGTGTCATTTTCATCTTTCACAATTTTCTAATTTGTGGAAACGTACAAAATCTTTTTTTTTTTGAATTTCCAATGTTTTTTTGTTTTTTAATTTTATATATATACATATATATTTTCAAAAATGTGGCATGGGGGACATAATGATTTCCAAGACTCCTTGGATTCCGCAAAAGCTCCCCATGCGCTTTTCCCAACATATGAAGCGTGGGGGACATATGGGAATTCCAAGACTTCTTGGATTCCACAAATGTTCCCCATGTGCTTTCCCAAAAAGCAAGCGTGGGGGACATAGGGAATTCCAAGGCTTCTTGGATTCCACAAATGTTCCCCATGCTTTGATTAAAATAACATCATGCTGGAAATGACCCAATGACCCATACGCCCTTAAAACACGTCTTTGGACTGCGTCACATGAAATGCACCCACAATCCGGAACGCATTTTATTTGATGTTTTGAGATTTGGATTTGGGTCGCATGAAATGCACACCCGAGTTTAAGAAAATTAAATTATTAAAGGTGCGCCTAAAGAGACTATCGCGTTATTATTTTGCGGAGGCCGTGAAATTCGCTAAACGACCCTCCTGAATTCTAAGTAATTTTAAACAAGTATTTACTGAGGGCCCCGCAATTTGTATTTTTATTCGGCGAGGCTCATCTCATTCTTATTTTTTAAAGGAATTTGCAACGTCATGGAAATGCATCTCGGGCCACGCCACAATCAATGCGCCCGTGACTAGAGACACATTTCGACTCCGTTGAGATTTGGATTTGGGTCACATAAATGTGCACCCGAGTTTAGGGAGATAACATTATTAAAGGCGCGCCTAAAGCAACTAGCGCATTATTATTTTTGGGGAGGGCCGTGAAATTTGTTAAACGGCCCATCCCGGAATCTAAGTATTTAATACATATATTTTGTGAGGGCCCCGCAATTTGTCCCTTTTATTCGGCGAGGCTCGTCTCATTTTATTCTTTATTATTACTATTATATTTTTTTTATTTTTTTTTATTTTTTAAAAGGATGCCATTTTATGTCTTTAACAATACTAAAACTTACGGCCTCTTTACAACCAAAATCCCATGACTTGTTAAAAGTTTAATGAAAGGAGTTTAGTGAATGAGTGTTTCGGTAGTAGTAAAAGCATGCACTAATACTATTTTTTCGAATGACCTAACCGAAGGAAAGGACGAACAGATTAACGTCAAACTTGTGTCATAGAACGACTAGTCCAACTTAATTAAACGACATCAAATAAACAAGAATAACATAACATGAAAATGAACCAAAATGCAGACGATGAAACATAGGCAGAAAATTTCCATACCAATTTTTATATTGGATCTCAAACATTCAACGTAAGTTTATTTATCTAATACATCGAGGTTTACTAACCTTTGCACCTCGACAAACTCAGAGCGACAAACACGATTCCGACGGAACTTAAGCCGGACCTTTCTGAACGAAGAACAACGACGGAACCTCGGACAGCGCCTCGACGTACCGGACCTCGACTCAACCTTTGGACCTTGGACTGGAACTTGACTTCAACTCGACCTCACTGACAGACTGTTTGGTCGACGACTGTGGGGTCGACGGGCAGTGTTTGACGGGGAGGGCTCCTAGGTTTTTGCTAGGGTTTTGTGGTGAGGAAGAAGGCGATGGGGCTGGTGGTTTTGGGCACTCGGGAAGGTGACACAACAGCAGCAGCGACAGGGCTGGTGGTTGACGGGGCTGGTGGTTGACGGCGAGGGGTCAGCTGTTGGCGGACTGCTTGGTCGACAAGGCTGGATGACGGGACTGGTGCGTGGTGTTGAGCTGGTTTTGGACGTGAGGGGAGTGTCACGACTGGAGGGTCAGTTACGAGAGGGTTCGACGGGTCTGGTTTTTCCGGTGGGAAGCTTAGGAGGATGAGGGGTCGTGGTCGTTGATGGTGGTTATGGCGTCGGGGCAGGTGGTCGACGAGACTGGGGCTGCGACGGGGGGTGGAACTGACTTGGTTGGTTACGACAGTGGGTGATAGGGAAGCTTTGGATGGTTGTGTTGTGACGGAGAGGAAGTGGGTGTTCGGACGAGATGGTGGTGCGAGGAGGACGACGAGTGAAGCAGCGACGGGGACTGCCGGTGGTGACGAGGGAGCAGGTTGACGGGGATGGTGCGTGGGGGTGCCGGAAGGTATGAAGGAGCTTAGTGGTCATTCGTGGTGGGTTTGGGCAGTAGGGGTGTTGGTCCGGTGCTGGGGGAAGTCCGGAAATGGAGTCCTTTCTTCTCAGTAGGGTTTGTTTTCTTTCTTCTTCTGAAGAAGAAAGCGGAACAGTACTATTTTTCCAAAAAATTCCGAAGTCCTCCTTTCGTTCCCCTCCCAGTAGGTTTTTCTTCCTTTTAAAATTTCCCAAGTCCCCTCTTTTTCAAATTCCAACTCCTTTTTCGTTGGTCCCCCCATCCCTCAAAGTCTGTCCGTGTTTTGTAATGCTTTGCCCATGAAAATGAGCCCCACGCGTGGTGGGGTTCGAGGCATATGTCCCCCACGCGTGGTGGGGTTCCCCACGTGTCCTGGACACGGTTTATTATGGGCTAGGTCCGAAAATTAGGCCTAAAACCGGGTAGTTTGAACCCGAATATTATTCTTTTGCCCGGACCCGAGAAATAGGAACACGTTGCTTAACTAGTCCTATGTAAGCAAAATAACTACCAAAAATAAGACTAGTATTTAAACAAAACTATATATTTTTAAATATTTTTCAAGATTTTAAAATAGCTACAAAAATATTAATAAAACTATTTTTTTGTAATTTTCGTAAATATTAAGATAAAATATGAAGTACTATTTTTGTATTTTTTTCAAAGTTAAAATGACTACAAAATATTAATAAAACCATTTTTTGTAATTTTCGTAAATATTAAGATAAAATATGAAGTAATATTTTTTTTGTATTTTTCAAAGTTAAAATAACTATAACATATTAATAAAGCTATTTTTTGTAATTTTCGTTTTTTTTATAAAGACAAAAATATGAAATAATATTTTTTGCATTAAAATGACTTCAAAACATTAATAGAATTATATATATATTTTTTGTTAATTTTCGAATTTATATAAAGTACCAAAATAAAGTGCAATTTTTGATTTTTTTTCAAGTTTATGAGGGATACATAAACTAAAATTTATATATATACTTTTTTTGTAATTTTTCTTTTTGCAATGAAATAAAGTAAAAATATTTAAAATAGCTATACTAGACCCAATTTCACATATTCACACTAAAAATGTGAAAATTCTCGGGGAGGGTCAAAAATCACGTGCTTACAGATAGTAAATTGATCACATCAATATACTAATCAAGGATGACGTCTAGCAACACTCTTTAACGACCGGATAAAATGAAGTATACAATTTACTCTCAAGAACCAGTAGAAGAATAATGTAGTAATTCTTTCTGTCCTTATAGCTCTGGATCACCCTAGGATATAGTTTAACTGTCAAATCCTAATAGGCGACCAACTATGTGTTCATGTCAAATATAATCGACCATTGAATGACCTAAGAAACTCTTTTCTTCTTTCATTCAATTGCCCTGACCAAGGTCTTAATTTGGTCGTTTATAATTCATGACAACATGGAGCTTAAACTCATTACCAAGAGTTGACAGATTCCATCTTGATCAATCACTAATTCTACAATTATTCAATCGTACTCAATATCCTTTCAACTATCGCCCTAGGGCCATAAGTGTCTAGTATTAAAGCACAACAAATAACTTGTCAATTACTATGACGATCTCAGGTCAAAGGAAATTCTTACATCACATTCTTCAAGAGAATATCTTATTGACAATTTATGGTAATTCTAACTATTAGGAATTATCCAATGAGTCGATTCAATGATCATATCTCTATATGCATCATCTAACTAAGTGATTTAGTTAATGAGATCAACTAATCTTTATCCCATAAAGACGATCACATAAATATTGATCTAACCAGATTACTAATATCCAAATTAATAATCCTACGAACAAGAACAAATTTAGATTAAATTGTAAGAGACTTTGCTCTTATTATCATGATCTCTATCACGATAACAAGTCGCAAAATTTAATCAAGGACCTTATCAATTTAATCAAACAATTAATAATAACTATGATAAAAGAATATCAAATGCCATATATATTTTATATCAAATAACGTTCACGAAAATATGTTCAAATCATCAAATATGATATTGGATCTAGGGCGTATCTACTATATCCCTAACATCAATCCCCTATTCAATGGCAACCCTGACTCGCCTTAATACATTAAAGCTGCAAAACAATGCACTAAGTGTCCACCTCCCTCTAATATAAGCGGCCTTCAAGAGCTAGAAATGCTTGATTGTCCTTCAATTCTTTTACTGACGCACCACCCCCTTGGTTATTCTATCTTCCATCCTTGACTGATTTACAAGTTCAAGACAATCAATTAAGTGGGAAATTGCCACATGGTTGAAGAGCAATTACTCAGACGATCTTTCGTCTAATAATCTAAGCAATAATATAATGGAAATTAATTTTTCGAACAAGAAGCCGGTGAAATCCCTGATTGGATAACATCCATCAACTTGCGATACCTGGATCTCTCTCATAACTTCCTCACGGGATCTGTGAAGCAAGTATGGCGGTCAACAGCTATATATGGTGTCCCTTAATTTGGAGAATAATTATTTTCAAGGTTCTTTGCATCAGTCCATTTGTGGCATGACTAACATTGATGACCTCATTTTGGCTCATAACAATCTCAGTGGTACAATCCCAGCATGTTTGGCCAATTCCTCCATTTCTACGCTAGACTTGCGAATGAATAATTTTTATGGAGAGATACCAAGATTCTTCACTACACAGTTAGGACTTACTGGTTTAAATGGCAATCAATTGGAAGGACAAGTCCCAGAATCCTTGGTTATGTGGGAAACAATTTGATACATTTTCAACTGATGCGTACGCTGGAAATCCTGGTTTATGTAGATTTCCACTAACAAAGGAATGTGGAGAAAACAAGATTGCATCACCATTTGCACAAGATGATGATGATTCAATTTTTGCTAGCGGGTTTACATGGGAGCTGTCGTAATAGGGTATGGTTGTGGTATGATTTTTGGACTGTTCATTGGAAGCCTAATGTTATTCCTACTGGAAAAACCAAAATGGATCGTCAACTTTGCTGAAGATGTTGCTCAAGAAATCGCTGCCAAGAAACGAAGAAGGCAAAAGAAGAGACATCAAAGACATTAGACATGGTTTAAGAATGAATTTGCAATTTACCAGGTATGCATTAAAATACATCATCCCCCCCCCCCAAGGACCTGAATATTCAAAATCTCAGGATAGTTATTACTGTTTATAAGGATATAAGCCATTTAATTCTAATATCCTCTCTATTCTTATTTTGTCTCTGCAGAGGTTGCTGGAGATTTGGACAAGTTTATATATACTATTTTTCATTAGCAATAAGTTGGTGGTGATGTTCTGGCAAATAGCAATGGGTGTATCTGTTTCTTCACTTTATGCCTATGGACATGGTTGCCAAATACATAGTATATGTTATTTCTATAGTTTTATAGCAAATAAGAATTAAGCTTTAGACAAAACATCCTCTAAAGGATAGAGACTTCAATTCACATTCTGTATAAGAGCTTATTATTCAAATGGTCATCTGAATTGTACCATTATTGCAGTAAAATCAACTAAATTGTGTCACACTAAAATCTCACTAAACTTGCTCTATTTGGTCATCTGAATTGTACCATTCAAAATAATTGCTGTAATCCAATAGGAATTCGGTGGTACAGTTAGTTTACTGTCAAACTTTATGTTAAGGAGAAGTTTATGGGCATTTCCTTTTTTTGGTTTTCCCCTTTTCACTGCCTTAACATCAACCTTTACTAGGCAACGTTTGACGAAATTTTTTGCATGGACTTTAGAGCATGTACGATTGAAAACTTTAACTACTTTCATATGACAGATATTTAATTGGGTACCAACTAGGGTTGTGCATAATTTGGTTATTATGAATCATCATACCAAGGAAAAAATTTGGTATTTGATTTAAGTTTTAAAAAAAAAAATTGATACTAATGTCATACCGAAATATATATCATCTTACGTAATACACACATTATTGACTATAACATAAATATAATGTCACACCCATTCTTCTAGCTTTTTGAAATACAAAGTTGTTATTAATCTTTTTTTATAATCAATTTTCTCTGATTATCCTTATTCAATTGATAATATAGCCAATTCATTTAATCTTTCTTGAGATATTGTTAATCTTAGATAAGATTTTATAGAGCAATAGAAGTATAGAATTATTGGAAGTTTAAAAGTATTGTTGAACAATGGAACTAATGAAATCTTGGAGAAAGAAAGTGAGTAATGAAATTTTGGAGAAAGAAGGTGAGTAAGAATATTAAAGAGAAAGACAAAAAATACATGGGGGTTTTTGAATATGAAGAGGTTGGGGGAAAAGAAAGATTGACTGGAACATACACGTTGAAAAAATTATTCATCTACCTATTTTTAAATATGACAAATTATTATTTTATTTACATATCTAAAGAGCTTTATTTTCTTTATATTAAAAACTCTACTTTTGTATTAAAACTACTAAATATTATTTTTTAAATACCTATAAATATATTATTTTTAAAAATGGGACCCACCAAATTTGGGGGCCGAAGGCACAAGCCTTACCCCTCATCACGTTAGAACCGGCCCTGAGTATATGCATTTTTCCCACCACTTCTCTCGCAAATATATTAAAATAATAAACATTACAAATAATACTTCCCACATATTGTTGGTGAGAAACTTCATCATTTTTCCTATTAAATCTTCGTTGGAAAATTGTGGAAAATTTCCCACTTCTTCTCTGGGAAGTTTTTTCCGACCAGGCCTTTTCCTGGTGATCCTTTGTCACGACCCAAAACTCAACTATCGTGATGGCGCCTATCGGGGAACTAGGCCAGTGTAATGACCCGACTGGTTGTTTAGAGTATTTGCACTTCGCTCGATAGTTTACAGGCGTGAGTAGATCCGTATGATGTATTTTGACTTATGTGAATCGTCGGTTTTGGTTTTCAGGTTATTCGAGACTGATTTGGAAGAATGATTCTCAACTAGGGAGCTTTAAATTTGAAAGAGTTGACCGAGTTTGACTTTTTAGTATTTGACATCGGATTGGAATTTTGATGGTTTTGTTAGCTCTGTTGGGTGATTTTGGGCTTAAGAGCGTGTCCGGATTGTGATTTGGAGGTCCCTATTTGAATTTGGCTCGAAATGGCAAAAGTTGAATTTTTTAGAAAGTTTGTCCGAGAGTGGATTTTTTGATATTGGGGTCGGATTTCAATTTCGGAAGTTGGAGCAGGCCCATAATGTCAAATGTAACTTGTGAGCAAAATTTAAGGTCAATCGGACATGATTTGATGGGTTTCGGCATCGGTTGTGGACGTTTGAAATTTCAAGTTCATTGATTTTTGGATTGAGGTGTGATTCGTCTTTTCGATGTTGTTCTATGTATTTTGAGGACTCGAGTAAGTCCATGTTATGTTATGGACTTGTTGGTATGTTTGAACGTGGTCCCGAGGGGCTCAGGTGAGTTTCAGATAGGTTTGAGTTGTGTTTCGCTCGTTTTATTATGTTTCGACGTTGTTTCTTCAAGCATAAATGGTACTACATTACGAAAATGAGCTCCAATTTCTGTTTTTATTGAAGCATTAGATTTGTATCGTAGTTACGGAGCCGTAGCAAAAGAATCATCGAATGTGGACATCGTATAAGGAGTTTATGGTTATTTTATTAAGAATTGGGTTGCCAAATTTTTCAGATTAATTACAAAATTGCCACTGACGTCGTATTTAAAAATCTACACTATTTGCAAATATTGAAACCAATATATCTCATTCAATATAAGGTCAAATGGAGTGATTCAAGAGTCTAACTTGATTATAATTTCACAAGGAATACATTGGAGGCATCAAAAGCGAGTTTTGAGGTCACTTGATATAAGAAACGAGGCAGAACAGTGTTAAAACGTGGGTTTTGTTCATATAACATATTTTGAGTTGGGGAGCTCGGAATTGGGCAATTTTTGAAGTGATTTTTACCATATGAAATGGATTAAGTGTTCTTTACTCTGTTTTGGTTATATTCCATGAATTTATCTTCAATTTTATTTTTTGGTTGATGAATTTTAAAGAGAAAAATGGGGGTTTTGGCCTAAAGTTTCATAATATGAATTTTTGAGTTTTGAACATCGATTTGGAGTCGAAATTGAGTGAAACTAGTATGGTTTGACTCGTAATTGAATGGGTTATCAGATTTTGTGAGTTTTATCGGGTTTCGAGGCATAGGCCCGTGTGTGATTTTTGGCCGGATTTGGAATTTGATTTAGGATTCTTTGAAATTATTTCCTTGGGATTTAATTGATGTATTTGAGTTGCTTTTGGCTAGTTTTGGGCCGTTCGGAGGTCACTACGTGCGTGATGGCATTTTTGGAGTATCGCTTGGCTTGCTCGGTATTTTAATTGGCTTGTTCGAGGTAAGTGTCTTGCCTAACTTTATTGAGGAAATTTTTCCTCCTATTTGACATTGTTTGCTACATGCGGGAGTGATACATATATGAGGTGATGAACATATATGTATGTACCAGGGTTAATCATGTTCGGGGTAGATTATGTTATAATTATGTCCTGTAGAACTACGCGACCTTCTTGATTCAAGCCTCACTTAACTTCTAGATATTAAGAATATAGTATTAAATGTTAGAAATCAAGATTTAGCCTATTATAACTTGATCAAATTTGATGGTATTCTGAGAATACATTGATGTGTCTAATTCGGTCATCCCTATGCGTAATCATTAATACATTGCTACAGCCGATCTTTTTGAGATACTAGATTAGATACTTGTGTTGTGGATCATTTGTGAGATTTTTGGAAGTATTTGAATAATACAGTTCTTGAGAGTTTATTTAACCATTGTTGGCTTGGAAAGTTGTGATTGGGATTTGTTTAGAATATCCGTTAAAAACACTCTCCTTGATATTATTTATGTTGCATGCCTTGTTTGTCATTGATATACATATACTTGGTAAGGAAGAGTGTACAACACGAAGGGTGATGTCGTGCCATTGTTTGTACATTATCATGTGAGGGAGAGTGTAAAGCACGAAGGGTGATGTCATGCCATATTATTGAGAGTAAAAGCACAAAGGGTGATGTCATGCCACGTTATGTAAGTGTAAAGCACGAAGGGTGATGTCGTTCCACGTTATGAGATTATAAAGCACGAAGGGTGATGTCGTGCCATTTTATCTATACTGCTATGCTTTTATATTATCGTGAGGTCATGGCACGATAGGTGTTTCCATGCAGGCGAGGATGAAGAACATGCATTATGTTGTGATATCTGTTTTCTTGTGTGTATGTTTATGTCTTTACCTTGAGCTGTTATTGTCGCAATCTCAGATCTGATGTGACTTGTTGCTATTGTTTTGTCATATATCTCTATATCAATTGTTGGTGTGTCACTCATATCTTCTGCTTGTTTAACTTGCAAATATCATGCCTATTTTCCTGCTTTTATAATTACACTCATGTCATATCTATTCTGTTGCACTTGGTACAAGCCTTCCACCATGCTAGTCATCCATGCCTCTACTTATTAACTTGTAAAGATCATGTGCTTCTTTCTTATTTGTTATATCTATACTTAGGCCTCCATCATGCTAGTTAGTTGAAGTTGATATTCCTTGGTTCCAATTGCTGACATCACTCACATGTTTTTCGCCTAGTCTTTTATTGTTTCCCACATGTATATCCTCGTTCATTATAGCTACTTGTGTATTTCCTACTTTGTACTTCCTAGTATCGGTATTTCTATCATTTGGTTGGTTCTGTTATACATAAATTGGGTGAGGATGAGATAAAAGCACGAAGGGTGTTGCTGTGCAATTGACTTGGTATCTCAGTACATTCCTCATGCTAGGAAAGTGTCACGACCCAAAATCCACTAGCCGTGATGGCACCTAACTCAACCCGCTAGGTAAACCAACTAATAACTATCCAATTCCAATAATATTAAAAGATGATTAAACAAAAAAATTATCTAAATCTTATACATTTCCCAAGGATTAGTGGTACAAATCATGAGCTTCTAAGAATAGAGTTTACAAAGCTGATATGAAGAAAATACATCTTCTCTTTGAAAGGTACATAAACAGAGTTTTATAAATCTAAGGCTACCATGAACAAGAGGCAGCTACAACATGAACGCAGGTACATCTTCAAATCCAGCTTCCATTGAACACAGCAACCTCAGCAGCCAACATCTGCATGTAATGTGCAAAAGTATAGTATCAGTACAACCGACCCCATGTACTGTTAAGTAACAAACCTAGACTTAGGTTTAAAGTAGTAACGAGCTAGAACATGGTCGGGTCCAACACCAATAACCAACAACAATTCATAACAAATTTACTTTGTACAACTGAAAAGCTGGTAGCAGATTTTGAAATCTTTTCTTGCTTGTTTTGAGAAGGAATGACTCAGAGTAGAAGACACAAATGATGCAAAGAAACAAATATTAACAAGAAATACCCCTGTCGGAAGGATAGAAGGAAGAATTTTTTTTCTTTTTTTTTTCAATAACTAGCCTTAATGATCATGACATGCATTTTGGACTCAACGGCCTGATCTATAAAACTAATCCAATCTTCCCTTTTACCATTCTTATGATCTTTGAAGTCGGGCCTATTCGTGCCAATTCTTTGTATCAGCTTCATGACTCACTTTCGACTAGTGGTTCCCCAAGGGGTTTTCACCAAAAAGTCTCTCTCATTTATTTATCTCTGCTTACCGTCGCCTTACAGTGCCTGTTAGGGTTTTCACTAGTAAGACTCTCTCATTTTTCTCTCTTTTTTTTCTTTTGCCTTCTTGTGTGAGCAACTTGACAGTGTTTTATGTCACGTGACAATCGTTGTTCATTGCATGCTTCTCTTGGCATTCTTGAAGGCATACGGGAGGTCTTTATTTGGAAGGTTTTTGGATAGGGTTGGAAAGAAGGGTCGACATGAAGCTCAAAACAAACTAAAGATGACGGGGTTATATACTTACAACTTTTGGAATCGACTCTTTTAAAAATGAAATAAAATCTTTGCCCCAGTTTCAGCTATTGGTTTTTTTTTTCTCTGAATTTCTTTATTTTAAATTCTTATTTGGTTGGACCAAACCGTGAGGCTGCCTACGTATCTTTTAAAGGAATCAGGTCTAACGTAGTTCAAACATGTGACCTAAACTATTTTTCATCTTTCTTTCTGTTTCTCTTTTTTCTTTTTTCTTTTTTTTTCTTTTTTTTTCTTTTTTTTTGTTTGCCCCAACTTCTATTTTTGAGGGCATGGACCTTCGGCAGTTCTTTTTTTTTCACTTGAACTTTCAAAGAGCTGCCCAATTTGTACTCTTGGGGTATGGAATTTTCTTTTCTTTTTTCATTTTTTTTTCAATTTCTTTTTTTTGACGCTTGACTCTAAACTTGATTCCAAAAGGGGGTGGTCAAAGAAAATAACACAGGCTCAAAAACGGTAATAAAGGGTATAAAGTATTTGGGTAGCAGAAAAATAGCCTCCCAACCTCGAGAACGCCAATTATAGTATCCTTTCACAATCACAGCATTGACGAACATGTCTGTTTTCTTGGTGTGTCGTGGTCCCAAGACACTTTCCATCCCTTACTTTCCTACAAACTTCAATTGACTAAACATCCTCAAGCCCGACCTCCACAATGATTTGAAGGTAAATTCTACTCGACCTCAATTCCAAAGTATCTCAACTCTTTATTCATCCTCAAAAGTATCTTTTTTTTTCAATTATTCGATTCCATATTAAATCAGTTTCTAAGATCTGACCAAAATTTTCGCATGCATGTCATATCATTAGAACTAGCGAAAAAAGAACTAGGAACAAAATGACACAAAATGACAAACTATATTTTATTGAGTAAAGGATGAAAGGATTTGACAACAAGACAAACAACCCAAGATCCGAGTTACAACCCCAAATAACCCGAATAATGAAAATAGCAACAGAACAAATGGACAAGACTCACACAGACAGAATGGAGGGATAGAAGGGTTTGACTAAATAAAATGGACAAGACTCACAGTGAATAGGGAATGACTTTTCAATTGCTAGGCTTGACATTTAGCCACAAATTTGCTCATCAGAATCAGCAGAGCCTGTGAGCACGTGATTTTTGCTTCACGGAAATTACTCCAAAAGAAATCAAAAAATA
The DNA here is from genome assembly GCF_000715075.1 of Nicotiana tabacum. Classification (NCBI taxonomy): domain Eukaryota; kingdom Viridiplantae; phylum Streptophyta; class Magnoliopsida; order Solanales; family Solanaceae; genus Nicotiana; species Nicotiana tabacum. Next base: position 27,626,756 of record NC_134080.1, read on the forward strand.
AAACAAAATCCATCTGTGTACGATTTTTAGAATTTACGTGACATTTTGGTAATTATTTGGTCCGTAAATGCTTGCCGTTGTTGTGATTGGTATAAATATATATATATATATATATATATATACGCGTATAAATACATGTTGCCTGCACATTCAGGATCTAATTGCGCATTGTGGAGTCAATTAAACCATGTTTTATTTTAAAAGAAAGAAAATCACAAAAATATGCATTTTTGTTGTGTTTTGTCATTTATGTGTGCCGTGGTGTAAGATGACCTTGTGTGTTAATTGTTGTTAAGGTGTAACATTGTTGTAGGCTAATTTTGGTTTTACAAAATTATTTTAGAATTTTGTTGATTACTAATTAAAGTAGAAAAAAGAAAAGAGTTGAAAATAGTAAAGAATACCCGGATTTGAGCCCAAAATTGAGCTGAAAATCAAGCCCAAATAGCACAAAAAAATCGGCCCAAGTCAGTCAGCCCAGAAGACCCGTTTCCCCGCGCCCCAAACCAGACCCCCCCCTTTCACCCACTATTCACCATCGTCCCTAGAGCCCCCTCCTCTCGAACCCTAGCAGCCTTAGGTTTCCCCCACCGTAAACCCGGCCACCCGGACTCCGATGGCCACCAAAACAACACCACTGATACACCCAACCACCCTGAACACGAATCCACCAATCGTTTACCTCGAATCACCCTGCAACTTCTCGATTATTCAATCGAAGATTCGAGCAACAAGCAGACCTACACCCACCAACCCCAAACTCACACCACAACACCTCCTGGCCTCCCTCACCCCCTGAATGACCTTGGTTCCGTTCGAATCTGACCAGAACTGAACGAACCCCAAATCAGACCACCAAGAACCCTAGAACTCAGATTTATGGGTGTCTGTCCAAATCAACAAAGGATCGGGTCCTAATAGACTTTAACCGAGGTGTTCTCAGTTGAGAACACTTCGATTAAGGTCCATTCGACCCCAAAATGGTTGAATCCGAGTTCGAGTTTGAGTCAGTTTTAATTTCAAGTCCCCGAGGTAATTTTCCCTTTTCTTTTGTTTCTCATATAGATTCTATCTGTCTTTCATGTTTGGTTTAGTTTGTTTTTGACTTTTTCTGTCAATTCTGTGAACCCTGAGATAATGTTTAAGTCATTTTGTGTGTTTTATTGATTGTTTGCTACCTATTATAGTCAGGGATTAACTTAAGAACATGTCAAGTGATATTTAAAATATTATTAATCCAATGGCAATGGGGAACAAGACACAAGGGCATGGGTTTATTTGAATACTATAACCCCTCCCATGACTCTTGAGTAAAACAAATAGGACAGGCATGGGAGACAACATAGTAGGGATCAATAAAGATGCTTAGGCATGGGAATTAAAGGGGTATGGGCAGGAAAAGGCTGAAGGAATCAAGGCAGCCTGGAGGCCTGCCATTTCTGCCTATAAATAGGCTCATTTAGAACAAGAAAAGGGCTGGTCTTCCAACTTTGAGAGGTCAGTTTAGTATAGAGAGCATAGGTTGGAAGAATTATTAGGGGCTTCAGAAAAAAAGAAAAGGCTGTTAGTCTTAAAAGAAAAGTTGGGGCTGGTCTTTCAATTCGAAAAGGGCAGTTTAGTTTTTTTGAGAGCATAGGCTGGGCTATTACTTTGTTAAGCCAGTGCTAGGCTTTACATAAAAGAACTTCAGTTTTTCCCTGAGTATTTTAGAAATCAGAAGCCACTGTTTTTCTTTTCTTTTGCCCCTGTCTGTGTTCTTTTGGTGTTGTTGGATTTCAGCTGGATATTTCCTAGCGTCCCACTGTCGAGCATTGTTTCATTGGGTTACTGTTTGGTTTATTTCCTGGCTTTCTTTAACTCTGCCACGGGGTGTCTACTACTGTTATTATTGGCTTCATTGGTTGGTGCTGTGTCGATGTATCTGCTGTGCTGCTGCTTATACTGTTGTTGTTACTACTGCCTGGCTGCTTGCTGCTGATATTCTTTTTCTTCTTCTGGTTCTTGTTGTCTAAATCCAGGTACACATACTAAGCTGATGTAATTTCATGTTGAAGTTGACATTTGAAGCATGAATATACACATGAAGAAGTTGAAGTTATAAACTGAATTTAGTTTTCTTTACTGATTGTACTAAAGCCATTTTATGTATCACTGATATGTAGACTCCTGCCAAGGAGCTGTATAACTGTACAGTTTTCACATACGCAGTCATTTAGTTTATGAGCCCCCTATGTAGGCCTTTAGTTAAAAGAAAGATAGGATGCTAAAGAGCACCCTGCTTATTTCAGTTTGTTTGTAAAGATGCATGTCAAACTAGGATTAGGCCAATATACTTCTAATTGCCATGACAGCCCAATTTCAGTGCGCAAATGGTTTGAATTAGGATTAAAACTAGATCTTTAAGTTCTCTCATGCCAACAGATCGCTTGCTTTAAAATTTACTACAGACTGTTAAATGAAATAGTATCAGTTTATTTTTCAACTTTGCAAGCTCATGAATATGTGTAGAAACTATTAAATAGGCCCAATTTGAAGTAGGATGGCCCAGGTCCGGTCTTACCCCTTATACGTTGGACCTGGGCCTATAAATGTCTAACGGACTACTCTTGCTACGGACATTTTAGATTTAACGAATCATGTTCGAAATTTAACTATAATACCTCATAAGTATATAAATAATGTAGGACCTCTTTCTTCATTTATTTTAGAGACGAACTTAATAGAAAATATAGTTACGGTAAGTTTGTCCTTAAAAACAAAAATGAGACGAGCCTCACCAAATAAATCACACATCGCTGGGGCCCTCAATAATTACATAACCATTGACTAGACTTTGGATTTGGCCGTTTAATGAACCTTCACGGCCTCTTCCTAAAATAACAATACGTTAGTCTCTTTAGGACGCGCCTTAATAAATCTTACCTTCTTAAACTCGGGTGCACATTTATGTGACCCAAATCCAAATCTCAGCGGAGTTGAAATGTGTCTCTAATCACGGGTACATTGATTGTGACGTGGTTCGAGATGCGTGTCCATGACGTTGCAAATTCCTTTTAAAAAAATAAGAACGAGATGAGCCTCGCCAAATAAAAATACAATATTGCGGGGCCCTCAGTAAATATTTTCTTTAAAATTGCTTAAACTTCGGGATGGACCGTTTAGTAAAATTCTACGGTCCTACCCAAAGTAAATGATACGCTAGTCACTTTAGGCGCGTATTTAATAATGTTATCTTCCTAAGATCGGGTGCACATTTATGTGACCCAAATCCCAGTCTCAACGGAGTCGAAATGTGTCTTTAATCACGGGTACATTGATTGTGACGTGACTCGAGATGCGTTTTCACAACGTTGCAAATTCCCCCAATAATAATAATAATAATAAATAACGAATGAGACGAGCCTCGACAAACAAGAATACCCAAAGTGCGGGGCCCTCAACGATAGTTATTTTGAGTACTTAGATTTCGGGATAGGTCGTTTAGCAAATTTCACGGCCCAACCCAAAATAATGATACACTAGTCGCTTTAGGCGCGTATTTAATAATGTTATCTTCTTAAACTCGTGTGCACATTTATGTGACCCAAATCCAAATCTCAACAGAGTTGAAATGTGCCAACAACCACGGGTGCATTGATGTGACGTGGTTCGAGACATGTTTCCACGATGTTGTAATTCTTGATAAAAATAATAGTAAATAATAAAAGCGGTTAAAAGTTAAAATTCGCACATAGGTTCAACGTGTATTAAATCAGATGAACAAGCCAAATATGACAGTTGAGTGACCGTGCTAGAACCACGGAACTCGGGAATTCCTAACACCTTCTCCCGGGTTAACAGAATTCCTTATCCGGATTTCTGGCGCGTAGACTGTAATATGGAGTCATTCTTTTCCTCGACTCGGGATTAAATTGGTGACTTGGGACACCCTAAATCTCCCAAGTGGCGACTCTGAAATAAACAAACAAATCCCATTTCGATTGCCCTTTAATTGGAAAAAACTCCTTACGCCCTCGCGGGGCGTAAAAAGGAGGTGTGACAGCTCTGGTGACTCTAATGGGGACAAATATACCCCAGAATCTCTGGTTCAGGGTTAGAAATTCGAGCTTAGATGAATTGTTATATTTTGTTTTATCTGATTCTGCTACATGATATATGCCTAATGTGCTAAATGATGCTCTTACCGCTTTGATATTATCTGAACTGTATATAAATTGTGCCGAAACCCTTCTCTTCTTACCTCCGAGGAGAAGCTCGCTGGTCGAAACTCCCTATTCTGTTAGTGTCATGCCCAAGTAGAAAGAGGCTCGGATAAGTTACAAAGTCGGATGACCCCGCGGGTCCCCGGTACATAGCCCCCTCCTCGACTCGAGTTGTCCGCTCGGGTAAGCCAGGTCTAGAACAAAGCCCAGTTTGAAACTTAGTAAAACATGACTTCATGCCGGATCCCTAGTAGGAAAACGCTTATTTGCATCATGTTGCATCTGACTTAGGGGGCTCAACACAGGGGTTGGGCCCGTCTAGGAATAGCAACCTGGAACAAAAAGACCATCTTGTGGCATCTTGTCAGCTAGTGCATTTAATTTGCTTCGAATTTGCATGTTGACCGGCAGGTGATAACGGGAAAATGAAAAAAATGATATAATAATTTTGAGAAAGACCAATGTCCAAATAATTTTGATTTTTGAGAAAGAGAATGGGATCCGTGATTTAGATAATTTTCTTACCCGAACTACGTCGGTTTGATTCTCACCGGATGTGGGATACGTAGGCAACCCTTATCGGGTCCAACTTCCCGTTTTTGCCAATAATGATATATAATAAAATATACATGTATATATATATATATACACATGTATATATATACATATATTGCTTCTTTCAAAAAAAGGGGCGGGTGAGGCCATTTTGCGGGAATAGCCGAATGTTCCCGAAAGGGGCGACGGAAGTTTGGCTTCGCACAAACAGCCGCCTTTGGCCATTTTTTCTTGTCTTTTGGCCGGTTAAGGTCCCACGGCCTTAAAATCTTCACCCCTGAAGAGATGAAAGGCCGTATCGGGAAAGTCGGTTTTGCTTTCTCCAAATTAAAAAAAACGGAAAAATGTTTTGGAGTCAAAATAAAGATTTTTGCTTTCGTCTAAAAATCACCTTAATAAATGTGCAGAATGAGCACGAGTAAGAGTTCATCTGAGGCCATTATAAACAAAGTTACTTTGGGCTTACGCATGTGGTGGAACGACTTAGAAGAATCAGGGCGAGATACAGTCAAAATATACCTGGGAAATTTGGTTGGATTGCTGAACCACGATCCGCGAGGGGACATCATATGGGCTTTAATTTCATTATGGGACTCGGCACACAACGTATTTCACTTCTCGGACTTTGAGCTCACCCCGACGCTGGAGGAGTTGGCAGGGTACATCGGATGTCCTAAAATCCCTATGAAAGAACAGTATCTCATTGCACCAAGGACCGTGACCATACACAAGTTCCTAGACACCGTAAAGATCCGCAGAACGGTACACAACCCAGAGTTATCAAAAGGGTTTTGTAGTTTGGCATTTATGTATGACAGGTACGGTCATCTTGGAGGGTTCAACAATCCCGAGAGTAAGATCTGCAGTGGGGAAAGCCGGTTGAAATGGGAGAGGCATAGGTGTATTGCTTTCATGATAGCCTTTCTAGGTTTTCTGGTGTTCCCTATAAAGGATGGGAAAATTAACATACAAATCGCTGGGGTCGTCAGCACTTTGCTCAAGCAAGACAACAGCACTCTGGCCCCAATGATAATAGCAGACATTTTCCGCGCACTCACTATTTGCAAAACCGGAGGAGGTTTCTTTGAGGGATGTAATATCCTACTGCAAATGTGGATGATAGAGCATCTATGTCATCGCCCTCAGTTGCTGAGATATGGGTTATCACAAAAGACTTCTATAGAAGAGTTTCCCACCAGGGTCGATGGTTTCAACCTGCCAGAAGGGGTCGCCGAATGGGTCACGCTGCTGCGCTCGGTTTCGGCAAACCAGATAGAATGGGCATTTGAGTGGCTACCCATAGATGAGGTCATACACATGTCGACCGCTGAGTCTCATTTATTGTTGATGGGTCTCCAGAGTATCCAGCCTTATGCGCCCAACTGAGTATTGAGGCAGTTGGGGCGATATCAAATAATTCCGAAGGAAGAGGATCTCAGTAGCCAGGTGATCGAAATTGGGCCTGGTGGGCATTTCCTTGAAGCACTCGTTCGGAGAATCTGGAATGAGTGTCAAACCCTGAAAGTAGATACTTGTGTACAAGATCGGGCCAAGGGCGAAGTGTCGCCAAAATACCTCATGTGGTACAGAAGAGAGCTTGAGCACCAGAGACCAACTAAGAGAGCTCACGTCCAAGACTTTGCGGAATCGTCACATGCACAGTGGGGCTGGTTAAAGAGGGAGGAAGGCTACCGGGCTGAAATCGGAAAACTAAAGCGACAAGTTGAAAGACTTATATTTGAGAACAACGTGTAGGTCACCTCCGAGCAGGGTGAAAAGAACAAAATAGCCAAAGAAAACCAGACACTGAAAGCCCGCATTCGCCAAGTCAGTAAGAGTAACAACGATCGGCAGAAACATCGCTCCAATGAAAGGTTGATAGCAGAGTTGAGGGATCAAGTCAGCAAAAGCCGAGAAGAATTAGAGAGATCAGAAGCTTGCATAGCAAGAATAAAGGTCAGATGGGCAAAAGGTACAATGGCCCGGAGGCAGCGTCTGCAACAAGTCATAAGGGATTATGAAATGAGCATCGGGATATTAAGGAAAACGAACTCCACTCTTCAGGAATGGATCTTCAAACAAGCACGAGATGCCCAGGCCGACAGAAGACGCTGTTACGATGCAATGACCAGAATGGAAAGGCAAATGGAGATGTTCCAGGATCGACTTGCCGACAATGCTCAAGCACTGGGATTAAAAAACCGGCGAATAGAGCAATTGTTCGTTGAAAGGGACAACATTCGAGGAAGGATTGATGAGATTGGGCACTACATCTACATGAGATGCCTAGCATGTGAGCAAATACCTCGGAAAACCCTCCTTGTTTCCATCATGGGCTGCGTCCACCGGATCATGAATGAGTTGAAGATCTTGCAGAGAGACCTTACACCAAGGGCCGCGGAAAGGCCGAAAGATGCCTCGCGGGCCCCTAAGTTGGAATTTTAATCTTTTGTTCGAGTCTTGTTTAATTGGCTTTGTTGTCTTCCCATATGTTGTTTTCTTTTTCTTTTAATCAAGTCGGGTTAAGAACTTTGGAATCTGTACTATTGCTATTCCTTGTTTGAAGTAATTTGTAATAGAAAATTTTGGTGACGAGTTATTTGATTCCAAAAGAATTGGTATGTGTCTTTACTTTGTGGCAGAACTACGCTCGGTCTGATTCGCGCAGGGAAGTGATACGTAGACAATCCACATAAGATTCGACCGCCATTAATAAAAAGGGAGAAAAAAGAAAGAAGAAGAAAATATAAAAATAGAATAAAATACAGGGGTTCCCAAAGTACTTTAAAGGGACAAATAAGCAAGCCGGGGTGACGCATGTTGTTTGAAGCAAAGCATGTTAGAAATGGTTAACTGCCTAGGAGCATTGCATCCCCAATGTGCTATTATCAAATCTGTTAAACTCTAACGCTAACAAGTTTGTTATTTTCCACAAATATCAGACAGTTAGTTGTTAAAGCATTCTGGCAACACACCCTTACCAAACCAGATCCAAAGGACCGGTAACAACGAGCATGACTACTTCAGAAAATAGTACCGAGGAAGAAAGGCCGTTGAGCCAGTTGTTAAAAGAAGCTATGGAGAAGATAGAAAGGATGGGACTAGAGATGAATGCAATGCAGTTAGCTCTAGCCAAAGCACAAAAGAGCCCTGAGCCACTGGGGCACATGTCGGAATACCCTCACTCCGGCCCTTCAACAAGCCTCCCAAATCACCGTTATCATCAGGAGAGAAGCCCCCATGATTCCCAAGCTCCACCACCCCATCAACCTCTCCCAACACCAAATGTTCCCACTTTTATGGGACCTACCTCAGCCACCCTACAAAGATCAACCAGCGAGCCGTTGTTTCAAGCTCACGATACGCAATACTATCCCCTTGAGCCCACATTCCATGCGCCAGAACCCCACACTTACAATCCACACTTGGAGGTACCGGCGGAAATTGAAAAACCGGTTAAGGTCCCAGAACAAGATGAGGTAATGAGGAAGTTCAAAAGACTGGAGCAGTCCTTCAGGAACCTGCACGGACTGGGCAACCAGGTCAGCGTGGCCTACAAGGATCTATGCCCTTTCACGGACGTCCAACTCCCAGCTGGGTTCAAGATGCCTAAGTTTGACTTGTACGAAGGGCACGGTGATCCCATGGCACATTTGCGGGGCTTTTGTAGCAAAATGAGAGGGGCATGCAGCAAAGATGAGCTACTGATAGCTTATTTCGGCCAAAGTTTGAGTGGATCGACACTGGAATGGTATACCAGGCAGGATTCCAGCAGATGGTACACTTGGGATGATCTGGCGTAGGCTTTCGCCGGTCACTTTCAATACAATCTCGAGATAGTCCCTGACCGTCTCACGTTGTTGAGGACCGGAAAGAAGCCTGGGGAAAGTTTTCGTGAGTTCGGTTTCCGCTGGAGAGAACAAGCGGCCAGAGTTGATCCTCCCATGAGAGAGGGAGAAATGGTGGACTACTTCTTGCAAACACTGGATCCAACTTACTTTGGTCACTTGGTGACGACGGTTGGGAAATCCTTCAATGAAGTAGTAAAGATAGGGGTCATGATAGAGGAGGGTCTGAGGTCTGACAAAATCCTGAATTACTCAGCGCCCAAGGCAACAACCCAGGCTATTCAGAGCGGCACGGGAGGTGCGCTGGGAAGGAGGAAGAAAGAATAAATTTCCACGATTGAGGCAAACAGTTGGCCCAGGTCCGGCAAACCGCACTTCAACCAACCCAGACCCCACAGGCCAAACTACCCATACAGCCCACCACAGCACTACTATCCACCTCAAGAACCACACTTCTCCGTACACCAAGCCCAAACATACACTCAGCCTCTGGTTCGCCCGCAATAGCGCGCGCCGGCTCCCCAGAACACATATGCACCACCACAAAACACCTATCCTCCACCAAGGGCATATAAAAACCCTCCAGGGGCAGGCTTTTGGGGAAATCAAGCTGCTAGGAAAGACAGGCTACAGGGACATAGAGCTTTTACGGAGTTGGGAGAAACCTACACTGCCTTGTTCCACAAATTGAGGCAATTGGGTTTGGTTAGTCCTGTCGAGACTCGAGGACCAAATCCTCCACCCTAAAATTTGGACCGATCAATAAGCTATGAATACTGCTCAGGGATGCTGGGGCATGATACTGAAAAGTGTTGGAAGTTAAGGCATGCAATACAAGATCTTATTGATGCCAATAAGTTCGAAGTCCAGACGCCGGAGGAGCCCAACATCAACCAAAACCCATTGCCAGTACACCACGAAGTTCACATGATCGAGCTGGTATACGAGGGAGGGGAGCCAAAGAAGCCATCACAGACAGTGATGACAATTCAAGCCGCTCCGAAAGAAGGGTCGACCGGTGGAGGACCAGGGGTACAGTTGCAGGGGAAAGTATCCAACCAGTGGTGATATTAGGAAAGAGTCCTTCCACCTCAACAAAGAAACCAGAGCCAGCCAAATTGGTAATATCAGGGACACTGCCCACACCTGTGGTTGTCGTAAAAGGGGTCTGCAGAGGGCTGGTCACCATAAAGCCGGTAGTCCAATTGCCGATGACTGATAGCAAGGCCGTGCCCTGGAAGTATGAAAATGCAGTGGTAATACACAAGGGAAAGCAAGTGGAGGAGGATAGCTGTGAAGCGCAAGGTTTGACTCGATCAGGACGATGTTTCGCTCCGGTGGAGTTGAGAAGACCCAACCCAGCTGCAACAAAGAAACCTGTGTCCGAAGAAGAAGCTGAGGAGTTCTTGAGGAAGATGAAAGTGCAGGATTATTCTATGGTCGAACAGTTGAAGAAAACACCGGCCCAAATCTCGCTGCTATCACTACTAATCCATTCTGACGAATATTATCGGGCCTTGATGAAGATACTGAATAAAGCTCATGTGCCCAACGAGATTTCTGTAAATCACCTGGAAATGATTGCCAACAAAATTTTCGAGGTGAACAGGGTAACTTTCTTAGATGATGATCTGCCAGTGGAAGGCACGGAGCATAATAAAGCTCTCTACCTAACTGTCAAATGTGAAGACTCGGCAGTTACTCGGGCATTGGTGGATAACGGCTCAAGTGCCAATATTTGTCCATTATCCACCCTGAACCAGTTAAAGATCGACCACAGAAGAATCCATAAGAATAGCATTTGCGTCCGAGGATTTGACGGGAATGGAACAGCCACCGTGGGGGATATTGTACTCGAATTGACCATCGGTCCAGTCCAGTTTACCATGGAGTTCCAGGTATTAGATACCTCGGTATCTTATAACCTTCTGTTGGGACGACCATGGATCCACGCAGCCAAAGCGGTGCCTTCCACCTTGCACCAAATGGTCAAGTTCGAGTGGGATAGACAAGAGGTCGTACTGCATGGCGAGGACACTGCGTACACCATGGGTGGCGCCATTGTGCCTTTCATAGAGACCAATGATGACAAGGGTCCCTGGGTTTACCAGATGTTCGATGCGATATCGGCAAACAAGGTTTCTGAGGGTGAGATCATTCATCACCCTAGGGTAGCTTCCGCAACGGTCATGATGGTTTCGGAAATGCTGGGTAATGGGTTTGTGCCCGGAAAAGGCCTGGGAGTTGAGCTTCAGGTGATTGTTCAACCTGTATCCTTGCCCAAGAATTTGGAGACCTTTGGATTGGGGTTCAAACCAACCGCGGCAGACGTAAAGCGAGCGCGGAAAATGAAGAAGAAAGTTTGGTTTCTTCCCAAACCTGTGCCACGTCTCTCAAGATCTTTTGTTATAGCAAGTGCCAAGGGGTCACCGGTCCCAAAGATTCTCGGACCATTGATTGGGATGGACGGGGACTTGAATCAGAGTTTCGAGAGGCTATTCGCTGATGTCAATATGGTAGAAGTCAGAGAGAGCTCCAGCGGAGCGGATATACAGTTTGTGGGGCCTGAGGCCAAAACCAACAATTGGACGGTTACTCTTCTTCCTATCCAGGGGGAGTCCTGGTAGTGGGCTTTGATTTTTGCTTTTTTGTTTCGGATTATTCCAGGGTGTAATCCAATTCTTATTTTGTGTTGTAAAAGTGTGAACCTTGTTATCCCGCAATTTCAATAAAATTCTTTTCTTTTGTCTCGTTTTAATTTTGTTTTGTTCTTTTTCTTTCTGAACAATTCTCTTTTTACTGGTTCTAATGACATGGCATGCACAACGGATCTTCGACCTAGTCTAATAAATCAATCCGACTCCGACTTAAGGATACAAGAGGACGAGTGTGACGATGAGTCTGAATATGACAGGGATGAAGCCTTCGAAGAAATAAACCGAGAACTGTGCTAGTTTGAAGAGAAACCCAAGCCTAATCTGAATGACACGGAGGCTGTGAATCTAGGAGACGCGGATAATGTCAGAGAAACCAAAATCAGCATCCACATTGAGCCAAACGTCAGGGAAGAATTGATCAAAACCCTCGTGGAATTCAAAGATGTTTTTGCATGGTCGTATAATGATATGCCGGGATTAAGCACCAATCTAGTGGTTCACAAATTGCCACTGAACCGGCATACCCTCCGGTCAAGCAAAAGCTATGGAAATTTAAAACAGAGATGAGTGTAAAGATCAAAGAAGAGGTGATTAAGCAGTTGCAGGCGAAGGTCATTCGGGTCACTTGATATCCCGAGTGGTTGGCCAATGTGGTACCCGTGCCGAAGAAGGACGGGAAAATCAGGGTGTGCGTCGACTACCGCAATCTCAACAAAGCAAGTCCTAAGGATAACTTTCCATTACCCAACATCCATATCGAGATCGATAATTGCGCTGGGCGCGAGATCAGATCCTTTGTGGACTGCTATGCAGGATATCATCAGATCTTAATGGACGAAGAAGATGCAGAAAAGACAGCTTTCATTACACCATAGGGAACTTACTGCTACCGGGTCATGCCATTCGGACTGAAGAATGTTGGGGCAACATACATGCGAGCGATGACTACTGTGTTTCACGACATGATACACAAAGAAATTGAGGTGTACGTAGATGATGTGATCATAAAGTCTCGGCGATAGGGAGACCATGTAGCAGACCTAAGGAGATTTTTTCAAAGACTCCGAAGGTATGATATCAAGCTCAACCCGGCCAAATGCGCATTCGGGGTTCCATCAGGAAAGCTGTTAGGATTCATCGTCAGTCGACGGGGTATTGAGTTAGACCCATCCAAGATCAAATCCATCCAAGCTTTGCCACCGCCAAAGAATAAAACGGAGGTAATGAGTCTATTGGGGAGGCTAAATTATATCAGCAGGTTCATCGCCCAACTCACGGCGACTTGTGAACCCATATTTCGGCTGCTGAAAAAAGATGTTGTGGTATACTGGACGGCGGAGTGTCAAGAGGCTTTCGACCAAATCAAAGGGTATCTGTCCAATCCACCTGTGTTGGTTCCACCTGAGCCAGGGAGGCCATTAATTCTTTATTTAACAGTCCTGGAGAATTTGTTTGGCTGCGTGTTGGGGCAACACGACATTACAGGAAGAAGGGAGCAGGCCATTTATTATCTTAGCAAGAAGTTCACAGTGTACGAGGTCAAGTACACTCAACTCGAGAGGACCTGTTGCGCCCTAACTTGGGTGGCTCAGAAGTTTAAACACTACTTGTCCTCGTATACTACTTATCTCATCTCCCGTTTGGACCCATTAAAGTACATTTTCCAAAAACCCATGCCTACAGGGAGGTTAGCCAAATGGCAAATCTTGCTCACAGAGTTTGATATCGTCTACGTAACAAGGACGGCCATAAAGGCCCAAGAGATGGCCGATCACTTGGCTGAGAATCCCGTTGATGAAGAATACGAGCCGTTGAGGACATATTTCCCAGACGAGGAAGTAATGTACACAGGTGAGCTAGAATTACCCGAGGAACCAAGCTGGAAGCTTTTATTTGATGGAGCCGCAAACGCGAAAGGGGTTGGAATAGGAGCGATACTCATTTCAGAAACAGGACGTCACTAACCTGTTACAGCTCAGCTACGCTTCTATTGTACCAACAACATGGCAGAGTATGAAGCATGCATTTTGGGTCTGCGACTAGCTACAGACATGGATGTCCAGGATGTTTTGGTCTTGGGAGACTCGGACCTCCTGGTGCATCAGATTCAGGGTGAATGGGAAACACGAGATTTGAAACTCATACCATATCGACAGTGTTTGCATGATCTGAGCAAGCGATTTCGATCAGTGAAATTCAATCATATCCCGAGAGTTCATAATGAGGTTGCCGATGCATTGGCCACCTTAGCATCAATGTTACACCACCCCGACAAAATGTATGTTGACCCGTTGCACATTCAGGTTCGTGATCAGCATGCTTATTGCAACGCGGTAGAAGAGGAAGTAGATGGCGAGCCTTAGTTTCATGATATAAAGGAATACCTCAAAATGGGGATATATCCTGAACAGGCCACTTGAGACCAAAAAAGAGCCCTTCGGCGTTTGTCGAATGGTTTCTTCCTCAGTGGAGGAGTGTTGTACAAAAGAACCCCGGACATGGGATTGTTAAGATGTATAGACGCCGGTCAAGCCATGACGGTTATGGCAGAGGTGCATGCTGGAGTTTGCGGGCCACATATGAGCGGATATGTATTGGCAAAGAAGATCCTTCGAGCAGGGTACTATTGGCTCACCATGGAGCATGACTGTATCACTTTCGTGAGGAAATGCCATCAGTGTCAGATACATGGAGATCTGATTCATTCTCCGTCGACAGAGTTGCATACGATGTCAGCACCCTATCCATTTGTCGCATGGGGCATGGATGTCATTGGGCCTATCGAGCCGGCAGCGGCCAATGGCCATAGGTTCATTCTGGTGACCATCGACTACTTCACCAAATGGGTTGAGGCTAAAACCTTCAAGTCGGTAACTAAAAAGGCAGTGGTGGATTTTTTTCACTCCCATATCATCTGCAGATTTGGGATCCCAAAAGTGATCATCACGGATAATGGTGAAAATCTTAACAACAACCTGATCTGAGAGGTATGCCAACAATTCAAGATTACACACCGCAATTCCACCCCATATCGTCCTAAGGCGAATGGAGCGGTCGAAACAGCCAATAAGAACATCAAGAAGATACTGCAGAAGATGGTGGAAGGATCTAGACAATGGCATGAGAAACTAACCTTTGCTTTAGGTTATCGCACTACAGTCCGGACCTCCATAGGTGCAACTCCTTATTTGTTGGTATACGGAACTGAAACAGTAATACCAGCGGAGATTGAAATTCCGTCCCTCCGGATTGTCGCTGAAGCCAAGATTGATGATGATGAATGGGTCAAAGCTCGACTGGAACAGTTGAGCTTGATAGACGAAAAAAGATTGGCAGCAGTGTGCCATGGTCAGTTGTATCAGAAGAGTATAGCAAGGGCGTACAATAAGAAGGTGCGCCCCATAAAATTTGAAGTAGGGCAGCAGGTATTGAAACGGATCCTCCCGCATCAGGTCGAAACAAAAGGCAAGTTCGCCCCAAATTGGCAAGGGCCTTATATCGTGACCAGAGTGTTGTCCAACGGTGCTTTGTGCCTAACAGATATCGAGGGAAGATGTGTCGATATGGCTATCAATTCTGATGCGGTCAAAAGATATTATGCGTAATTTCTTCGATTATGATAGTTATTGGTTCGTTTGTTTGTATTTGGTATTTATTGGATAATGAAATGACGGAGGCAATTCTTTCTTCTATCCAAACACTTTTAACCCTTGCTTCCCCCTTTTGAGCCTTAAGTTATTCTTTCATACCCCTCTTTTGGAATCACTAAATGGGAAAAGATATGAAAAAAAGAAGAAGAGAAATATAAAGATCACAAGAAAAACAAGAGAAGTAGGAACTACGTTTGACCTGATTCCTCAAAGAGGATACGTAGGCGCCTCACGGCTCGGTCATAGTATGCATAATATACGTAGCTCATTAGTGTAAATATAAAATCCCCCAAGCAAGAAAACTGGGGCAGGAATTATGTTTTTGAATATCCAGAAAGTGTTTGATTCTAAGAGTTGTAACACTTCACCCATCAAAGTTACGTTTTTTGACACACAAAACCAAATCGATATCCCAAAAGACCTCCTGATCAATATCCGAGAAGTGCCAAGCCAGGCCAATGGAAGCCGAGAATAATCCGCTGATCTCTAGCAAAGAAGAGGGTCATAAACTGGAAATGAATTGATGGCCGAAAAGAATCTCCTAAAGAGAGAGTCATGTCAGCAACACTCCAATCACCCGTTGAAAGATAAAATGAGAGAGTCTTAATCGGTGAAAACCTTTGCGGGCACCATAAGGCGATGAAAGATGAGGGAGATAAAACGAGAGAGTCTTATCGGTGAAAACCTTCACAGGCACCGTAAGGTGATGAGAGCTGAGAGAAAAGAGAGAGTCTTATTAGTGAAAACCCTCGAAGGGAACTATAAGGCGACAAGACAGATTGGCAACAGGATCCGCATCTGCGAAGAGGTGGACACCTATTTATCCCCAGCAAGTAAGGCCATCAAGCAGGTTGATTGATACAAATAGACTGGGTCGGGAATCCATGGTGCACGACATGATCACAAGGACCAGTCATACCATCCAGATAAGTTCCTTCCTTTTTCTTCTTTCTCCCCAGCATTTGTTCAGAAAGATTTTTCTCCCTTTTCTATCTTTTTCATTTCTTTCCAGAAATTTGTTTTGAAAAGGATTTTTCAGAGTTTACTACCAGGGGCCAAAGTGGAACAAAGCAAAATGCGAATGGTACAGGCCAAAGCTGAGGCAATAAGACAAAAGGCGTTTGTTGCAAAAACCAAAGGACAAACTGTTTAGGAAGTTAAGGGTGACGTGAAGAAAAACGGAACACGACGGTTGAGGGACTTATGGACCAAGTTCCAAGAAGATCCCCCCGCAGAACGTCGATAAATCACGGACCAAGGTCCGATGTGGTCTGACACCACAGGCAGGGAGAATTAATCCGCTGCAAGATAACCCTAACCGTCCTATCCCCGATAAGGTTATCCCCAGGTGACAACATTCTATGCCTTGCAGTTCTGGGAGGAAATAAACTTTTAGAAGAGTGGTTTTGGGATTGAAGAGGACTCCCACAGCTTGTTCTGAAACGAGAAAGCAGGGATGGGATAAATGGAAAACCATCTCCAGCAGGCATGTTACCCCCAGCAAGCAACTCTATCCCCCAACCAGTTTTTGGGAGCGCAGAGCAAGGAAAAGGGAAAGGAACAATCATACCCTAGCAGGAGCGACACGTTCACTCACCATGTTAAAACTAACAAGATTCTCTTTGATTTTCTACAGGAAAATAAAGGCCGATGATGGCGGAAAAACACGCCATAAGAAAAGTCACCAAAACCGGGGCAGAAAATTTTCTGCCGTTGTTCAAAATTTTCTCGGAGGAACGAGGAAACAAACTCATATACAATACATTTCTGTCTTTTCATTTCTGTTCTAGGTCGCCCACCAGTATAATGCGGGAATAAATTTTTGTTCTAGGTCGCCCACCAGTACAATGCGGGAATACATTTTTGTCTTTTCATTCATGTTCTAGGTCGCCCACCAGTATAATGCGGGAATACATTTCTGTTCTAAGTCGCCCACCAGTATAATGCGGGAATACATTTCTGTCTTTTAATTTTGTTCTAGGTCGCCCACCAGTATAATGCGGGAATACATTTCTGTTCTAGGTCGCCCACCAGTATAATGCGGGAATACATTTCTGTCTTTTGATTTTGTTCTAGGTCGCCCACTAGTATAATGCGGGAATACATTTCTGTTCTAAGTCGCCCACCAGTATAATGCGGGAATACATTTCTGTTCTAGGTCGCCCCCCCAGTATAATGCAGGAATACATTTCTGTCTTTTAATTTTGTTCTAGGTCGCCCACCAGTATAATGCGGGAATACATTTCTGTTCTAGGTCGCCCACCAGTATAATGCGGGAATACATTTCTGTCTTTTCATTTCATGTTCTAGGTCGCCCACCAGTATAATGCGGGAATACATTTTTGTTCTAGGTCGCCCACCAGTATAATGCGGGAATACATTTTTGTCTTTTCATTCATGTTCTAGGTCGCCCACCAGTATAATGCGGGAATACATTTCTGTTCTAGGTCGCCCACCAGTATAATACGGGAATACATTTATGTCTTTTAATTTTGTTCTAGGTCGCCCACCAGTGTAATGCGGGAGCCCGCCAGTATAATGCGGGAATACATTTCTGTTCTGGGTCGCCCACCAGTATAATGCGGGAATACATTTCTGTTCTAGGTCGCCCACCAGTATAATGCGGGAATACATTTTTGTCTTTTCACTTCATGTTCTAGGTCACCCACTAGTATAATGCGGGCATACATTTCATAATTTTTGCACTCAGGCGCCCACCTGTATAACGAGAGAAATGTTTTTCAGTCTTATACTGCAGATCTTGAAATCAGTAACCCACCAGAAGGCAGAAGGTTACAACAGGAGTCCTCAGCAGGAAAATCAAGCACATGATTCAAAAGGAAGAAAAGACGCGTTTTGAAAGAAGCGGCCTGTGAACATTAAATCATGCACAGCATAACAAATCTGATGAAGAAAGCCGTATTCCCAGAGGAACCGCCAAAAAGCTCAATAAAGAAAGCCATATCCCCGGCGGACCGAGCGAAATGGTGAGACTGGTATTCAGAAAGGCAAAAGGCCAGTGTCATCCCTAAACTCACGGAAGAAAAGCACCGGAAGAAACACAAGCCGACAAGAAAGCAAGACAACAAGAACAAGTTAAAGATAGATAAAATCTTGTGATCCGTAGTCTAGTCTAGCATCTTGTTTTCTTTTTAGCACGGTGTAATAAAGATACCGGTAGAGCAGCAATAACAGCATACAACAACAGTAACAGCAACGAACATTACAGTCACATGGTAGTCCCAGCTACCGAAACTTCCCGAACTACATTAACCTGATTCCCTTTTAGCCAGGGATATGTAGGAGACCTTTGAAGCAAAGGTTCGGTTAAATCTTTTTTCAAAAAAAAATGCTTCACACGGAGTACTCCAACAGGGCAAAAATCGCTCGTATCCGCTTACTTTATCTTTGCGCGAAAGCTCTTTACGCTCTCGGGCAAAGAGGGGCAGCTGTGAGCACGTGATTTTTGCTTCACGGAAATTACTCCAAAAGAAATCAAAAAATAAAACAAAATCCATCTGTGTACAATTTTTAGAATTTACGTGACATTTTGGTAATTATTTGGTCCGTAAATGCTTGCCGTTGTTGTGATTGGTATATATATATATATATATGTATATATATATATACGCGTATAAATATATGTTGCCTGCACATTCAGGATCTAATTGCGCATTGTGGAGTCAATTAAACCATGTTTTATTTTAAAAGAAAGAAAATCACAAAAATATGCATTTTTGTTGTGTTTTGTCATTTATGTGTGCCGTGGTGTAAGATGACCTTGTGTGTTAATTGTTGTTAAGGTGTAACATTGTTGTAGGCTAATTTGGTTTTACAAAATTATTTTAGAATTTTGTTGATTACTAATTAAAGTAGAAAAAAAGAAAAGAGTTGAAAATAGTAAAGAATACCCGGATTTGAGCCCAAAATTGAGCTGAAAATCAAGCCCAAATAGCACCAAAAAATCGGCCCAAGTCAGTCAGCCCAGAAGACCCGTTTCCCCGCGCCCCAAACTAGACCCCCCCTTTCACCCACTTTTCACCATCGTCCCCAGAGCCCCCTCCTCTCGAACCCTAGCAGCCTTAGGTTTCCCCCACCGTAAACCCAGCCACCCGGACTCCGATGGCCACCAAAACAACACTCCTGATACACCCAACCACCCTGAACACGAATCCACCAACCGTTTACCTCGAATCACCCTGCAACTCGAGCAACAAGCAGACCTATACCCACCAACCCCAAACTCACACCACAATACCTCCTGACCTCCCTTACCCCCTGAATGACCTTGGTTCCATTCGAATCTGACCAGAACTGAACGAACCCCAAATCAGACCACCAAGAACCCTAGAACTCAGATTTATGGGTGTCTGTCCAAATCAACAAAGGATCGGGTCCTAAAAGACTTTAACCGAGGTGTTCTCAGTTGAGAACACTTCGATTAAGGTCCATTCGACCGCAAAATGGTTGAATCCGAGTTCGAGTTTGAGTCAGTTTTAATTTCAAGTCCCCGAGGTAATTTTCCCTTTTCTTTTGTTTCTCCTATAGATTCTATCTGTCTTTCATGTTTGGTTTAGTTTGTTTTTGACTTTTTCTGTCAATTCTGTGAACCCTGAGATAATGTTTAAGTCATTTTATGTGTTTTATTGATTGTTTGCTACCTATTATAGTTTGTATAGTCGTTTAAATAAGTGTCGTCAATTAATTTGTTTGAGATTAGAGAAAAACACGACAGTAGCTCGTTAACCTTATAGGTTTGCCTGGACAATAGCTCATCTAAATCTGTATGCTAGCTCATAATGAACCTTTGGAATATGTTCAGTATTGTCTATGAATTAGACTACTCATTCAGGTAGTAACCTCATGATTTCCATAGAAGTATGTTCATTGTTCATCACTGCTTCGAGCTTAGCCTGTGAGCTGTTGATTTTGGTATGGTTTGGCTGTAAGTTAGTCAGGATTGGATCCCAATATGACCAGCTCTGGCCATTTTGATCAGCACCCCTGTGTGTGATCTGATTTTTTGAGTTGAACTTAGTTTAGGAACTAAATATAGCTATAGAAAATCTGACAGACCAACCTAAAATCAGTATTGAGTTTAAGCTGATTAGCTAAGTAGTTAGTGATTATTAGCTAAATTCAGGAGGGCTTATATATTGACTGTTAAGGGTTAGGGTAGTACAGTAATCTGCAAGGGTTAAGGGCAATTTTGGCATTTGACAGACTTTAATCAGGGATTAACTTAAGAACATGGAAAGTGGTATTTAAAATGCTATTAATCTAATGGCAATGGGGAACAAGACACAAGGGCATGGGTTTATTTGAATACTATAACCCCTCCCATGACTCTTGAGTAAAACAAATAGGACAGGCATGGGAGACAACATAGTAGGGATCAATAAAGATGCTTAGGCATGGGAATTAAAGGGGTATGGGCAGGAAAAGGCTGAAGGAATCAAGGCAGCCTGGAGGCCTGCCATTTCTGCCTATAAATAGGCTCATTTAGAACAAGAAAAGGGCTAGTCTTCCAACTTTGAGAGGTCAGTTTAGTATTGAGAGCATAGGCTGGAAGAATTATTAGGGGCTTCAGAAAAAAAAAAAAAGGCTGTTAGTCTTAAAAGAAAAGTTGGGGCTGGTCTTCCAATTCGAAAAGGGCAGTTTAGTTTTTTTGAGTGCATAGGCTGGGCTATTACTTTGTTAAGTCAGTGCTAGGCTTTACATAAAAGAACTTTAGTTTTTCCCTGAGTATTTGAGAAATCAGAAGCCACTGTTTTTCTTTTCTTTTGCCCCTGTTTGTGTTCTTTTGGTGTTGTTGGATTTCAGCTGGATATTTCCTAGCGTCCCACTGTCGAGCATTGTTCCATTGGGTTACTGTTTGGTTTATTTCCTGGTTTTCTTTAACCCTGCCACGGGGTGTCTACTACTGTTATTATTGGCTTTATTGGTTGGTGCTGTGTCGCTGTATCTGCTGTGCTGCTGCTTATATTGCTGTTGTTACTACTGCCTGGCTGCTTGCTGCTGATATTCCTTTTCTTCTTCTTGTTCTTGTTGTCTAAATCCAGGTACACATACTAAGCTGATGTAATTCCATGTTAAAGTTGACATTTGAAGCATGAATATACACATGAAGAAGTTGAAGTTATAAACTGAATTTAGTTTTCTTTACTGATTGTATTAAAGCCATTTTATGTATCACTGATATGTAGACTCCTGCCAAGGATCTGTATAACTGTACAGTTTTCACATACGCAGCCATTTAGTTTATGAGCCCCCTATGTAGGCCTTTAGTTAAAAGAAAGATAGGATGCTAAATAGCACCCTGCTTATTTCAGTTTGTTTGTAAAGATGCATGTCAAACTAGGATTAGGCCAATATACTTCTAATTGCCATGACAGCCCAATTTCAGTGCGCAAATGGTTTGAATTAGGATTAAAACTAGATCTTTAAGTTCTCTCATGCCAACAGATCGTTTGCTTTAAAATTTACTGCAGACTGTTAAATGAAATAGTATCAGTTTATTTTTCAACTTTGCAAGCTCATGAATATGTGTAGAAACTACTAAATAGGCCCAATTTGAAGTAGGATGGCCCAGGTCCGGTCTTACCCCTTATACGTTGGACCTGGGCCTATAAATGTCTAACGGACTACTCTTGCTACGGACATTTTAGATTTAACGAATCATGTTCGAAATTTAACTATAATACCTCATAAGTATATAAATAATGTAGGACCTCTTTCTTCATTTATTTTAGAGACGAACTTAATAGAAAATATAGTTACGGTAAGTTTGTCCTTAAAAACAAAAATGAGACGAGCCTCACCAAATAAATCACACATCGCTGGGGCCCTCAATAATTACATAACCATTGACTAGACTTTGGATTTGGCCGTTTAATGAACCTTCACTGCCTCTTCCTAAAATAACAATACGTTAGTCTCTTTAGGACGCGCCTTAATAAATCTTACCTTCTTAAACTCGGGTGCACATTTATGTGACCCAAATTCAAATCTCAGCGGAGTTGAAATGTGTCTCTAATCACGGGTACATTGATTGTGACGTGGTTCGAGATGCATGTCCATGACGTTGCAAATTCCTTTTAAAAAAATAAGAACGAGATGAGCCTCGCCAAATAAAAATACAAAATTGTGGGGTCCTCAGTAAATATTTTCTTTAAAATTGCTTAGACTTTGGGATGGACCGTTTAGTAAAATTCTACGGTCCTACCCAAAGTAAAGGATACACTAGTAACTTTAGGCGCGTATTTAATAATGTTATCTTCCTAAGCTCGGGTGCACATTTATGTGACCCAAATCCCAGTCTCAACGGAGTCGAAATGTGTCTTTAATCACGGGTACATTGATTGTGACGTGACTCGAGATGCGTTTTCACAACGTTGCAAATTCCCCCAATAATAATAATAATAATAATAATAATAATAATAATAATAATAATAATAATAATAATAATAAATAACGAATGAGACGAGCCTCGACAAACAAGAATACCCAAAGTGCGGGGCCCTCAACGGATAGTTATTTTGAGTACTTAGATTCCGGGACAGGTCGTTTAGCAAATTTCACGGCCCTACCCAAAATAATGATACGCTAGTCGCTTTAGGCGCGTATTTAATAATGTTATCTTCTTAAAATTGGGTGCACATTTATGTGACCCAAATCCAAATCTCAACAGAGTTGAAATGTGCCAACAACCACGGGTGCATTGATGTGACGTGGTTCGAGACGTGTTTTCATGATGTTGCAATTCTTGATAAAAATAATAGTAAATAATAAAAGCGGTTAAAAGTTAAAATTCGCACATAGGTTCAACATGTATTAAATCAGATGAACAAGCCGAATATGACAGTTGAGCGACCGTGCTAGAACCACGGAACTCAGGAATGCCTAACACCTTCTCCCGGGTTAACAGAATTCCTTATCCGGATTTTTGGCGCGCAGACTGTAATATGGAGTCATTCTTTTCCTCGACTAGGGATTAAATTGGTGACTTGGGACACCCTAAATCTCCCAAGTGGCGACTCTGAAATAAACAAACAAATCCCATTTCAATTGTCCTTTAATTGGAAAAAACTCCTTACGCCCTCGCGGGGGCGTAAAAATGAGGTGTGACAGAGCCTTCTCCAATTTCAACATCATTAATTTCAGTTAGCTAGATCCCGAGAGGATTCTCAAACTCCATGTCACCAGGCATCATCCCCACAAAGTGTGCATCATGATGTGCGGGTAAAGGATTCTGTGCGATATTCTGGGTGTCACTGTCTTGGATCACAATCAGATTTTCCTGGATCATCCTTTTTGTTTCTCTTTTCAAATCCCGACAGTTTTCAACATTGTGCCCCTGGGCATTGGAATGGTATTCACTCCTTTTAGAAGGGTCAAAGCTTCTCGCACGTGGGTCTACATGATTTGGAGGAATAGGTGCAATCATGTCATAATGCTTTAACTTCTCAAATAAGCTTGCATAGGACTCTCCTATTGGTGTAAAATTATCTTTCAACCTTTTTTCCCCTTTATACCTATGGCTTGGATGTGGGTTATAGGGCACCTGAAAATTTTGTGGAGGCTGTTGGAGATTTCGTGATGCTCGTGCTCGCCTTCTGGGGTGTTTTGGTGGTTGGACAACATACTGAGGTGGAGCGACAGAGTATTGAGGATTCTGAGGTGGATAATACTGCTCAGGGGAGTCATGGAAAACTTGAGGAGGCTGCTCATACCTTCGAGATGTTCTCCTGGGACCTCTTCTCGACCCTGATGTCATCATGATTTCTTCAACCTTCTCATTTGTGTCGCTAAATTATCAGATTCAACCCGGACAGCCTGAGTTGCGGCTTTAAAAACTGCTTGACTTATAATTTTGCATGTCTTAAGATCATTCTCTACCATTTCTCCCATTTTTGATTGCTTCCGAGAAGGATTTGCCAACTGCGGACATCATGTTTTGAAAGTAATCTGGTTCTTGCGCTTGAAGGAAGACAGTGATTAGCTCGTGGTCATCCATGGGTGGCTTAACTCGAGCTGCTTGCTCTCTCCATTTAATGGCATATTCCCTGAAACTTTCACTTGGTTTCTTGTTCAGGTTTGAAAGAGAAATGCGGTCTAGGGCAATGTCAATGTTGTATTGGAACTGATTGACAAAGGCCTGTGCCATGTCATTCCAGATGTACCAGCGAGATGTGTCTTGATCCAAAAATCATTCGGATGCTACTCCCGTAAGGCTTTCCCTAAAATAGGCCATCAGCAATTCTTTGTTTCTTCCCGCACCTCTCAGTTGATTGCAATACCTTTTCAGGTGGGCTATGGGGTCTCCATGTCCATCATACTTTTCAAATTTGGGAGTCTTGAAACCAGGCAGCAAGTGGACATCGGGAAACATACATAGATCTTTGAAGGCAACACTCTTTTGACCTGCCAACCCTTGCATGTTTTTCAATCGTTGTTCTAAGCTTTTAACTCTTTGGGCCACTTCTTCCTGTACCATCATTCGGGCAGGCTTCTCAACATTTGCAGGAAGATCAAACGAGTACGAGTGGTACTCAGGAGAATGGTACTGCTCTTGCTGTGTAGCGAATTGTGACTCATGACGAGGCTGTCCTTGACCACTGGCCCATGCTTGACACATTTCGGTCATTTGTTGTTTCAGTATTCTATTTTTCTCAAACACAGTAGACTCTTATTGAACCCTCTGACCCTGAGTCTCTTGAGCACTTGTAACAACTTCGATGTCAGTTATCATTTTTCCTTGGATCTTGTGTTTCCAGCTTACCACAAACCGACCACTTCAACTTTCTTTACAATTCAAAACAAAACATGTTAGAATGGACTCAGTCGGTCCTTATTATTATCAATATTTTTCATTTTTCATTTTTTTTTCATTTTTTTTTTCATTTTTTCCCATTTTTCTTTTCAATGGTTGATCGAACTTGATGTGGGTTGCATACGTATCATGTGGGAACATGAATCAGATCTTGCGAAGTTCGGGAAGATCGGGAATAAAGTAAATAAACTAACTATTTTTTTGAACTTTTTATTTTATTTTTTCGAAAGAAAGACTTATAAAGAAGAAAGGGAATATTTTTGGATTTTGATTTTTCTTTAGCATTTTTGCCAAGAAAGACTTCTAAAGAAGAAAGATTTTTTTTTTGAATTTTTTTTTCTGGAATTTCGAAAGAAAATATTTTTGGAATTTTATTTTGAACTTAAGAAATAAATGCTTCTAAAAAAATAAAATATTTTTGAATTTTGAATTTTCTTTTCAATTCTGAAAGAAGAATGAAAATATTTTTGGATTTTTGGAAGAAATTAACAGAAAATACTTTTGTATATTTTTTTTAAAAAACAATTAGGGTCTAAAAGAAAGGCTTGCAAGTAATGGACAATATTTTTGGATTTTTTTGAAAATTACGGGCCGGAACCGATGAGGTTTGCCTACGTATCTCACATCCGGTGAGAATCAGACCCGCGTAGTTCACAAGTTTCGACATAATTGGAAAAACATGATATTGACTTCCTTTGTTTATGTACTTTTCAAACAGAAGATGTATTTGCTTCATATCAGCTTTGTAAACTTTATTCTTAGAAGTTCATAATTTGTACTACCAGTCCTTCGGAAATGTAAAAGAATAAGAAAATTCCTTTATTTAATTGTTTAATTAATATTATTGAAATTGAATAGTTAGAAGTTGGCTTACCTAGCGGGTTGGGTTAGGTGTCATCACGACTAGTGGATTTTGGGTCGTGACACCAGCAGACTACTGTCACACCTCCTTTTTACCTACACCTCTGAAGGGTATAAGAGGGAGTTTTTTTTTAATTTAAGTGACAATCGAAACAGGATTATACTTATTTAAAATTCAAAGTCGCCACTTTGGATAATTTATGGTGCCCAAGTCACTGGTTTATTTTAAATCCCAAATCGAGGAAATTTCGACTTTCCTTTTGAAGTCTGCGAACCAGAAATTCTGGATAAGGAATTCTGTTAACCCGGGAGAAGGTGTTAGGCATTCCCGGATTCCGTGGTTCTAGCACGGTCTCTTAGCAATTTGTACTTGGCTTAATTGTTTAACTACTCATTTTTAAGACATATATGCAATTATCTTTTTACCGCTTTTAAATCACTTGAAATATTCGTAATTAAAGAATTGAGTTACACGTACATATACTCTTTTCTTTTGGCGCGTCAAAATCATGTCACGCGAACGTGTCCACGATTAATAACGCTTTTGTTGATTTATTAAGAGAGTTTGGTTGAAGGTGCGCTAACGCATCCCTCGAGTCTTTTAGAGTTAAATTTGCAATTATATTACGCGAACGTATATATAATCGCAATACTGATCTAAATCGGGCCTAAAACAAACTACATAAACGTTAATTAATGACTCTAGATTGACAGTAAGGTTCGGCCAAAGTAACACCAATTCTTCTAAATTAATGTGAAAATATATCAATTACAATTAAATAATAACAAGTTTGTATAAAGTGATACGTGTCTTTGATTAGGTGCAATTAAATTCGTTAAAGTGCTATATCATAACATAATTGCACAAATATAATAGTGATGACAATTATCATGTAAACTAAATAATGCATTTAGCACGTGTTTGCAATTTGATGCAATACTAAACAACAGTAACAAAATATGAGTTTATATTGATACACTATGCGTTATGAGCACATTACATTGAAATGAGAACAAATAAGTAACAGATGTTTTCAAATTCAACATATTGACGTTAATTATCACATTAAAATGTGTGTTTGACAAATTTTAGCTCACTACAAAATGAAACAACTATTAAACAATGTAAACAGGTAGGACAAAGAATTTGAGTAAAGAGACTAAATGCAGAGGCAAAATCGACCGAAGCTCAGCAGTTCCCGAAATAGTAAAATCAGCGGAATCGAACAGAGATTTGAGTTTAAATCAAACTCTCAGCTTCGAAACAAATTCTACAGCTCCACCAAGCTCTTAAAGCAGAAAGATAGATTTTCTTTGATACTTAAAAAAAATGCAAGGACCTCTGATCAAAGATCGAACAAATCGCGGCACGAATATATATTAACATGAAGCTTGAACAGCTAGACCAAAACTCGAACGAGATACCGTCGCCAACCGGAAGACTCAAAATTACACAACGCTTGGAATTGGAAGAAGTTTACTGGTGATATCTGAATATGGGTAGGTAATGGTATTGTAAATGGGTCTGCTATGGTGGCTTTAATGGAGATAAAAGTTACATAATAGTGATTTTATTTTGATGAAGAATAGATGGATTAATGGCTATGGAGGTGTTGGTTTGAGAAAATAAAAATGAAGAAGAAGAAGCCCGTTTTTTTTTTGTTCTGTATCTTTTAAAGAAAGGAGCTCTTTCTCTTTGTCTCTTGTTGAGAAAAATCCAAAGAAGAAGAAATGGGTTCCATCGTTGCGCTGTTTTCTCTGCTTCTTTTTGGGGAGCGTTTTTCTTGCTTTCGATTTTTTGGAAGAGAGCCGATGGAGCCGTTTCTAGGGGTAAGGTATTTAGGATTTTTTTTTGGATCTCCTTTTTTAGGTTTCCTAATTGTGTTTTTATATGTAGGAGGTAGGGTAAAGGGTAATAGGTATTTGGGTAGTGGTATTAGAATTGGGTTGGGGTTTAAAAATTAATTTGGGCCTTTAGAAGTTATGGGCTAGGGAATTGGGCCAAAGACCAAAAAAATGGACTACAAGAATCATAACGACGGGATAAACCAACCCAAAACTAATTCCTCCTTCTAAAATTATATACAATTATAATATAAAAATATAAAACAAATTTTAATTAATTGAACTAAACTATAAAACATAAAACTATTTTTGTGTTTTCAAGATTATATAAAAATAAAGATAAGGTACTATTTTTGTATATATATTTTTTATTTAAATTTATGAAAGATACGTAAGCTAAAATATTTTTTGTAATTTTCCATTTTCATGACGAAAATAAAGTAAAGAAGTCAAAAATAGTTGAAATAGCTATATTAGGCCTAAATTAACTTTTTACATGCTAAAATATGAAGAATCTTGGAGAGGGTCAAAAATCATATGTCTACAACTACAACAACCTTTAGTTATTTTACTAACTCAAAACCAAGTCCATTAACTACCCGAAATCAACTCGAGGCCCCCGGGACCTCAACCAAATATACCATCAAGTCCTAAAACATCATACGAGTTTAGTCGAATCCCCAAATTACCTCAAACAACATCAAAAACACTAATTACATACGGATTCAAGCCTAATGAACTTTGAAATTTTCTACTTCTGTAAACATCGTCAAAACCTATCAAATCACGTCCGATTGACCCCAAATTTTGCACACAAGTCATAAATGACACCACGAACCTACTCCAACTTTTAAAAATCCAATCCGACCCGATATCAAAAAGTCCACTCCCGGTCAAGCTTTTCAAAATCCCAACTTTTGCCAATTCAAGCCTAATTCTACTATAGACCTCCAAATCACAATCCGGACGCGCTCCCACGTTTAAAATCACCTAAAGGAGCTAACGAAACCATCAAAATTCAAATCCGAGGAAGTTTACACATAAGTCAACATCCGATCAACTTTTCCAACTTAAGCTTTCAATTAAGAGACTAAGTGTCTCAATTCACTCTAAAATCTCTCCGGACCCGAACCAACCAACCCGGTAAGTCATATAACATCTGTAGAATACAAAAAGAGCAAAAAATGGGGGAACAAGGCTACAACTCTCGATACGATCGGTCGAGTCGTTACATCCTATTTAGTGGGAATGCAGTACGAAAACTCGATTTTCCCACTGATTTCGTATGGAAAAACCATGTGTTTCTAGTAGTGAAATATGAAAATTGCGCTCCAAATATTATTATTTTTAGTCCTAGTAGGATAAAACTATATAATATATTTTTTCAGAAAATAACTCAATAATATGATATGAGTCATAGTATTGTACTAAAATATTGAATAACAAAGATAATAAAATTGTATAAAACAAATATTGTTTATTAATAAGCCATAATAAAAATGAACATAATCTAAAAGTACTATATAAGTCATGTTAAAATAAGTACATCTAATAAGTATTTTAATTACATGACTAAGTACTAAAGAAAAAGATAAACTAAGTTATGCATTTTAATTATAAACCAATGCAAACTAAAGATAGATATTCAAAATTATTGTCATTTCTAGTATTAAATTGAGATTATTTTATTAGCATTAGTATTGATTTGAATTTTATTTGAGTTACTACATTTATGAGGTATAAAATTTATTGGACCATTCAAGAATGTTAATTCTAGTATAAAATAATACATGAAAAGATAAATGGTGAAAAGGTTTAAAAATATTTATAAATTATATTACAATAAATATTTATATGTATAAAATATTTTTAAAAATTGTATAAATGTAATGTCCGGTTGATTTGATTTCGGTTTGACTTTTTTTAGTTAAAACCAAATCAAACCAATTATGGTCGGATATTTTTTTCAACACCAAACCACATCGAATTTTTTTCCGATTTAACTCGGATTATCGATTTGATGTGGCCCATCGATTTTCTTTCAACACCCATAGCTACGCACTTCTATCACTCTCTTCTATCGATAATAACATATCGTACACGAACAATAAAAAATATTTAATTTCGTTCATATAGACTATGGACGGCAGACGTTGGTTTTATTTTTAAAAAAATCAAAGATAAATTTAGGCGTTTATAAACCACGTGAAAATATTACAAATCATAGAGTTATTTTTTATAAATAAATACTGAGTAACCTTCTTCTAAAGGAAGAGTCGATTTCTCAAATGGTAAGTGCCATATAAAATGGTTAGGGCGGCTACTTGGTTGTTGGTAACAACTGATGAATATATGCACCTCGTATCATTTCTTGTTTCCTTGTATTCCTTTGTGGGCATGTCCGCTTTAACCTGTTGGACTATACCGGGCAAAAAGTTGCACATATTCTTTGGTTACTCCAAAGAACATGTTCAAATTTCTCAAGTTGGCAAGTTTATTTTACTATACTCTTGACGTAGAACATATGTAAAATGCATTACTTGGCTAAAGTAAAGTTAAAAGTTTAAGCATTACTGATACATGAACCTTGGTCGTTGGCACAGAGGGATCAATGACCAAGTAATTTTTTTTTTTTTGGTATCCGCGATCTTCTAGATCAACTATTCTGATTCGCGTCGCATATAATTCGCTAAAAGAGAAAGTGCTATCTACCTGGAATTTTTATCCTAATTTATGACATTGAAATGTGAACACCTCTTGATAGCTTTCCATTAGGCCTTCCTTGACTTGCCAATCATTGGACAACACAGATGACTCGAAGTCGATGAGAAGATAGGTTTATTGACTTAAAAGGAGCTTTTTTGTGGAAATTGACTTGAGTTAACAACAAAAGAAAATGGAAATTTCGCTGTAGTATAAAAGGAACATGTCTTTTATTGATGACTAGTATCTGTACCTATCCGTTATCCGGAGAATATTAAATATAATTTATTATAAAAAAATATTAGTGAAAAAACATGGTAGACACAAAGGAGAGTGAAAAATTCTGGTTTTGTTATATTCATTGGCTCGTCCGTTATATATGTTGGAGTCTTTTTGCTCTTCATGATATTTATGTACATATCGACGCTCCGTAGGTGCGGTCATACCAGAACTAGCAGCAACCAGCCATGAAAACATGAAGAAAAATTATCCGAAACTAATCTGAAACACGCCCGAGCCCCTCGGGACCCCGTCCAAGTATACCAATAAGTCCATTAACATAACACGGAACTACTCGAGGCCTCAAATCACCTCAAACAACATCAAAACACGAATCACACATATATTCAAGCCTAATGACCTTTGAAAATTCCAAATTCCACAACCGACGCCGAAACCTATCAAACTACGTCCGATTGACCCCAAATTTTGCACACAATTCCCAAATGACATATCTAAGCTATTCCAATTCCCAGAACCACAATCCAAATCTGATAGCAAAAATTCCGCTCCCGGTCAAACTTCCAAAAATCTAACTTTCTCCATTTCAAGTCAGTTTCAACTAGGACCCAACGCATATAACGGAACCATCAAAATTCTAATATGAGGTCAAATACTAAAAAGACAAACTTGGCCAACTTTTCCAATTTAAAGCTTCCTAGTTGAGAATCATTCTTCCAAATCAATTCCTAATAATCTGAAAACCAAAACCGACGGTTCACATAAGTCATAATATTTCATACTGAGCTACTCATACCCTCAAACAACCGAGCGGAATGTAAATGCTCAAAAAAACTGGTCGGATCATTACAAAATGTTATAAAGTGTCTGAAGAAGCACAATCAAAGCTAAATCCCAAACAAGAACAAGATTTCAAGACTATATTATAAAGAGTCGACTATGCTATTACATGATTATTCTTTATAGATGCTTTTGGCGGAATCAAAATAATATTTCTATGTCACGCACTACTTGCAAATATCATATCAAGAGGCATGAGAATGTTAGTAATAATAGCAAGTAGTATACCAATAATAATTTTACTATGAGGCCACCCACTTTAGATTTGATGTACCTCTTCAAACACCTTAAATAACCATCACAAATGTATCAAAGCATAGCAATGACGCTAAATTTATAA
Organism: Nicotiana tabacum; assembly: GCF_000715075.1. Taxonomy (NCBI): domain Eukaryota; kingdom Viridiplantae; phylum Streptophyta; class Magnoliopsida; order Solanales; family Solanaceae; genus Nicotiana; species Nicotiana tabacum. The sequence continues at coordinate 27,658,329 of NC_134080.1, forward strand.
GAAAAACAAAATTGATAATATGGGATAATACACTTATGGCTAAGTGTCAAACGGAGTTCTAGAGATAGATATATTGGATATTAATAAACTGTTTGGTGAAAGATTAATGGTTTAGAAGGTAATTTATGTCAAAGTACTACCAGTAGTTCCAAAATCGACAAAAGCAGATACTATAATAGCTAGCTTGCCAAAGTTATACTTCTGGCCTCAAGTGAAAAAGATTCAACCGACAAAAATATGAAGTAAGAATAGATCCAGTATTCGGTGTCTTCTTGCTTCGTGTCGGAAACGAATGAGAGCATCCAATAAAAGATGATTTGGTTCTTCTTGAACACTTGGTTATCAATTCAATGGTAATAGTAGTGCATTTAATAAGAGAAATCTTTCTATCATTAGATTAAAACGCAATTTGTGTAAATCGCATGATAGAATTAAAAAGATATCTTAGCTAGCATAAATGAATATGTTGATTAACTAAATAAAAGATTAATTGTAAAATTTTATAGTAAAAACAAAATATTTTTCTGTTGTTGGCTCAGCAGAAAATGATACCAAGAAGACTACTTAAATAATTTAATATCAAACGGCCTTCTACCATACATGCTTGGTGTCAAGTTTATTATTTCTTACGTATGTTAATGTCACCGTATATATAATAGACTATGTTGATCTTTCATTGTATTTAGGTTGATTTTGAAATAAAATATGCCCAGCATGCTATTGATAAACTTAAAATCGCCGAATAGCCTATGCAATATCACACAGATGGTATATAGAAGTTTTGACAATAGAACACATGCAAAAATTATGATACTGGTCAATGTGCTTCTAAGTATATTCTTATCCCTGAATTTAACTTTCGTCTTCCGAAACTAAGGAATGTCCTTTTACATTTGTGTGAAAATAATTTTTATTATGTTTATATTTTACAAATATAATAAATAAAGTACAAGGACAAATATCCTAACTATTAGACTATATTTAACGCAATATGTTTTCTTGCACTAACAACTATATGTTGCACTTTCAAGAGGGATATCAAGATCGACAACAAGAGTTCTAGTTAAGGCAGAGCAACCAAAGCATTAGGAGGAAACCTATACAAAAAAAATATTATCCACAAAGAAGTGTTCTTTAAGATACCATCACATTAAATACTTTTAAATTATAATACATAATTATCTAACTAACATAACAAAGTTGACCATTTGTGTAAGTTTTGATGATGTTTTTTTATATTTTAAATTCATATATTATGCTAATGTAATAATATTTTCGACATTTAGTGATTGTTGTATTGTTATACATAAAATTTCTCTTATTAATTACTCCCTTCGTTTCAGTTTATGTAAAGCTATTTTCTTTTTGGTCCGTTCCAAAAAGAATAATCCCTTTCTAAATTTGGAAACAATTTAGCTTAAACTTCCAATTCTACCTTTCATGAGAAGCTTTTATAACCACACAAATACTCTGGACCTCTTTTTGACTTGTTTATAATAGTTATTCAAAAAGTCTTCATTTTTTTCTTAAATTCAGTGCTCAGTCAAACAGGTCCACATAAATTGGACGGAGGGAATAAATTTTATTATTCCTTCGTATAAAGACATATTTAGATAATCACGTGTCATTATTAACGTGCAACGCACGTTCGCAGATACTAGTTAGAAAAAGCATATTAATAATTTACAGTTGATTTCTCAAAATAGTAAGTGTTACATAAAATGGTTTGGGCGAAAACTTGGTTGTTGGTAACAACTAATGATATCGTTTCTTGTTTCCTTGCATCCCTTGTGCGCATGCCCACTTTAACTTGTTGGACTAAGCTGGGCAAAAAATGCACATGTTCTTTGGTTACTACTTACTATGTACTAAAGAACAATTTCAACTTGAAACTTCTCAGCTTATATTACCAAATTCTTAACTTAGAACATATGTAAAATGCATTACTTGGGCGAAAGACAAGTAAATAATATACATGAACTTTGGTCGTAAACGACCAATTGGATATCCGCAATCTCTTAGGTCGACTAACTTCATAGAGCTCACTAGAGAAGTTGCAAAGAAGGTGATGCTGTCAATAAGAGCTCAATCATTGACGGGCTACTACTGTAGGTAGATAGATTCCTGTCATGGATTCAATTATTCACATTAACGCCTGTACGAAAAGTTTCAAAAGATAAATGAAGTGGCAGAACTCAATCAAAATAGGAGCTGATGAGCTATCACTAAAAGGATAGGTTAGTGGAAATTGACACAAAGTCGATAAGATGACTGGTTTATTGACTTAAAAGGAGCATTTTTGACTTGGGTCAACAACAAAAGAAAATGAAAATTTCTCTCTAGTATAAAAGGAACATGTTGTTACGAATAGTTTGTACATTGGATACTACATTGGATGCTACATTGGATGCCCATATTGTGAATAACTTAAAGATTAAATTTTCTATTTTATGTCCATCATCTTTACTTTTTATGCCTATAAAAGGCCATGAATTGCAATGAAAAATTACACCAAAGTGAAAGAAGAAAACACTTCTCCATTCTCTCTATCTCTTCTTGTTTACATTTTACTGCATTGCTTTTATTTTATAACACGTTATCAGCACGAAGCTCTAATTTTATTCTTAACTCCCGCTAAGTTGAGCCATATTTTATTAAGGTATGTATCATTATAATCATCTTATTTATGGCAGTACATATCATACGCTCACTGTTTGCAGATTACTTGTGCGCTTGAGCATCTTAAATAGTTTAAGTACATTACAATGATTAAATAACTATTTCCTTCCGTGCTCAACTCTTAGAGGACCTCAAAGTCATCAAACTAGCTGTGCACTAATGTCATGGACTCCCTGGATCAAAACATATCTTTAAAGCATTTTGAAGAACTGTGAGAAATGAATTGACAAGCAATAATTTTTTAATTACTTTATATTTATTGAAACATATAAATAATGTTAGTCACGTTCAATTCTATTAACACATATATATCAATAATATAAAGTGAAATGAAACAAGTATGTAATTTCTACTTTATGGCAAGAATAAAATGAAATAGTAGATTGTTAACATGATATAACTCTATTTTCATTTCTTTTACCTTAATCGTTTTGTTTTCATTAATTGTTTATTATTATAATTATTTCTCTAACTTATTCATCTTTTATGATAGTTTTCACTATGTCAAATTTATCAAAACTTGAATTTGTGGCACTTGACATCACCGGAAGGAACTATTTATCATGAGTTCTTGATGCTGAAATTCACCTTGACGCTAAAGGTCTTGGAAATACTATTATACAAGGAAATGAAGCATCAAATCAGGATAAAGCGAAGGCCATGATTTTTCTTCGTCATCATCTACATGAAGGGTTAAAAACTGAATATTTAAAAGATCCACTTGAATTATGGATTAATTTGAAAGATCGATATGACCACCTAAAACTTACGGTATTACCGAAAGCTCGGTATGAGTGGATACATTTAAGGTTGCAAGACTTTAAAACCGTAAGTGAGTATAATTCTGCTATCTTTAACGTAAGTTCTCTATTAAAATTATGTGGAGACACTATCATAGATGAGGACTTATTGGAAAAAACATTTTCTATTTTTCACGCTTCAAATGTGGTGCTACAACAACAATACCGTGAAAAAGGTTTTAAGAAATATTCTGAGTTAATCACATGCCTACTTGTGTCTGAGCAGAATAATACTCTATTAATGAAAAATCACGAAGCTCGTCCCACCGGGTCAGTTCCATTTCCGGAAGTGAATGCTGTAGCAACATATGATAAGTTTGAAAGAAAACAAAATAATTACCATGGTCGTGGACATGGTCGTAAACGTGGACATGGCAGGGGCGAAACAATTATCGTCATTATGGTGGAAATAAATTGGAGAACAATAAAGGTTCTCAAATTAATCATTCAAAAGGTAAAGCTAGTATGTGTCACCGATGTGGTATGAGAGGTCATTGGGCACGCATTTGTCGTACGCCAGAACATTTTGTCAAACTTTATCAAGCCTCCCTCAAGAAAAAAGAAAATAATGTGGAGGCACACTTGACTTTTCAAAATAATGATGATGAAGTAGGTCCCTCAAATAAATATGATTCTAAGGCACATCTTGCATATAAAGATGATGATTTTGAAGGCCTAACAAATATTACTCATTTAGAAGTTGGAGACTTCTTTGAGGATATTGACTGAAGACCTAATCATCTTACTGGGGAATGAAGCTATAAAAGTTGTTATTTTTATGTTTGCAACTAGTTTATTTTTCTTGAGTGTATTTTCCTAATGCATCATGTGTTGCTAGTTTCTACATTCCTAATGTATTTCTTAATGTTTTTTTCCGCTTGTCTTTCATATTTCTTATGATGTATTATTTGTTTTTTTATGAAGAATATGAAAATTCCCCAGTCTTCAGTTGGACTCAAGATTAATAAAGATGATATATGTCTTTTGGATAGTGCTACAACACACACTATTTTAAAAGATAAGAGATATTTCTCTTATTTGGTAATGAAAGAAGCGAATGTTAATACAATATCTGGTAGTACAAGATTAATTGAAGGTTCTGGAAGAGCCAATTTATTACTACCAGGAGGAACAAATTTGGCTATTGATGAAGCACTATATTGTAGTAAATCTCAAAGAAACTTATTAAGTTTCAAAGATATTCGCCAAAATGGCTATCATATTGAGACTACAAATGATGAAAAGATTGGAATATCTTTATATTACTACAATAATGTCCGGTAAGAAATATGTGCTTGAAATGTTACCTGCTCTTTCCTCTGGCTTATAATACACAAGTATTAGCAGGATTGAAACACATGCCGTAGTAAACGAGAAGTTTACTAATCAAGATAATTTTATTATTTGGCATGACTGGTTGGGCCATCCTGGTTCTAATATGATGCGTAAAATAATTGAAAATTCACATGGACATGCAATGAAGAATCAAAAGATTCTTCAATTTAAGGAATTCTCTTGTGTTGCGTGTTCTCAAGGAAAATTAATTATTAGACCATCAACTATTAAAGTTAGGATGAAATCCCCTGCATTTCTGGAACGTATACAGGGTGATATATGTGGGCCCATTCACCCTCCATGTGGACCATTCAAATATTATATGGTTTTGGTAGATGCATCTACAAGATGGTCACATGTGTGCTTACTATCAACTCGCAATATGGCATTTGCGAGATTGTTGGCTCAAATAATAAAGCTAAGAGCACAATTTCCAGATTATGCAATTAAGACAATTCGTCTTGATAATGCCGGTGAATTTACATCCCAAGCCTTTAATGATTATTGTATTTCAACTGGGATAACAATTGAGCATCCGGTTGCTCATGTTCATACACAAAATGGTCTAGCAGAATCATTGATCAAACGCCTCCAATTAATTGCTAGACCAATGCTTATGAGAACAAAACTTCCCATTTCAGTATGAGGTCATGCTATTTTGCACGCAGCAACACTTGTGCGGATAAGGCCCACAAGTTATCATAAAGTCTCTCCATTGCAATTGGCTTTTGGTCAGGAGACAAATATTTCCCATCTTAGGATCTTTGGTTGTGCGATATATGTTCCAATTGCTCCACCATAACGCACAAAGATGGGTCCTCAAAGAAGGTTGGGGATATATGTTGGATATGAATTTCCTTCTATTATAAAATATCTAGAGCCGATGACTGGAGATTTATTTACGGCAAGATTTTCTGATTGTCATTTTAATGAATCAGTATATCCAACATTAGGGGGAGAAAATAAGCAGCTGAAAAAGTAGATTGGAATGCATTATCACTGTCTCATTTAGATCCTCGAACAAATCAATGTGAACAAGAGGTTCAAAAGATTATTCATTTACAAAATATTGCAAATCAATTGCCATATGCATTCACTAACCTACCAAGGGTGACTAAGTCACATATTCCAGCTGCTAATGCTCCAATTCGAGTTGATATCCCGACAGAACAATTAATTAAAGCAAATGAGTCTAAGACACGCTTGAAACTTGGTAGACCAATCGGTTCTAAAGATAAAAATCCTCGAAGAAGAAAAGGAGCAAGTGATCAAAGTGAACATAACACAGAGGTAGTGGCTCAAGAAGAGCCCCAAGACGTAACAAATGATAAGACCTTAGGGGAGGTCCAGGTACCTAAAAATAATGAAAATGAAGAGATATCAATAAGTTACGTCTCAACCGGGAAAAGATGGAACCGAAATAATATTGTTATCGATAACATTTTTGCTTATAATATTGCTATTGAAATAATGCAACAAAATGAGGATCTTGAACCAAAATCTGTCAATGAATGTAGACAGAGAAATGATAGGCCAAAATGGAAAGACGCTATCCAGGCAGAGTTAATTTCACTTGGAAACGTGAAGTCTTCGGACCCATAGTTCGAACACCTGAAGGCATAAAGCCAGTAGGGTATAAATGGGTTTTTATGCGAAAACGAAATGATAAAAATGAAGTCGTTAGATATAAAGCACGACTTGTGGCACAAGGGTTTTCCCAAAGGCCTGGAATTGATTATATGGAGACATATTCTCCTGTAGTGGATGCTATCACCTTCAGGTATCTCATAAATATGGCAGTACAAGAAAAACTTGATATGCATCTAATGGATGTTGTTACAGCCTATTTGTATGGATCATTAGACAACGAAATTTTTATGAAAGTACCTGAGGGATTTAAAGTGCCAGAAGCATATAAAAATTTTCGAGAAACTTGTTCAATAAAGCTTCAGAAATCTTTATACGGATTGAAACAATCAGGACGTATGTGGTACAATCGCCTGAGTGAATACCTGTTGAAAGAAGGGTACAAGAATGATCCAATTTGTCCCTGTGTCTTTATAAAAAGGTCTGGATCTAAATTTGTTATAATCGCCGTGTATGTTGATGATTTAAATATCATTGGAACTCTTGGGGAGCTTCCAAAAACAATAGACTGTTTGAAGAAAGAATTTGAAATGAAAGATCTTGGAAAGACAAAATTTTGTCTTGGTCTACAAATTGAGTATATGAAAGATGGAATATTTGTCCATCAATCGACATACACCGAAAAGATTTTAAAGAGATTCTATATGGATAAAACACATCCATTGAGTACCCCGATAGTTGTTGATCGCAGCAGACTCAACTTAAGGATGAGTGGGCACTAATACTTTTACCCAATAGCGATATCGGGGTCGATTTTCCACAGGGAACTTCAAATTGGAGTCGAGTATTTGTATGGTCTAGGATAGTGTTTTAGCTCATAATTGATCTTCTAACATTTTTGGTTTTCTTTTATTTAAGAGCTACAATTTATCAACTACAATTGTAAAACTAGGTTATGCTAAAATTATGATTCTAAATTGTATGCAAGATAGATAAAAGCACTAGGGATGCAGCATTTACCTAGGTGGTCCACTAACGGGTAGAAATTCCTAATGCAAGAATGACGAATATGGGGCTTATGCTATAACCGTTGCACCTTTTACACCCACTCTCACACCTCTCGGTAGAGAGAGTGATTTTGCCCAATTGACTCTCTCGAGACCAATTGGGTAGGCTAATTTGCCCAAACAACTTATGGTTCAAGTTGGGTAATTACTCTCTCGAGGTTTAACCCGTTAATTGGGACTACCATTCTCATGGGTCCATCCCGATTCCTTGTTGGAGTTAATCTTGAGGTCATAGACTCTCTTTCTCAAGAAGAGTCAAGACCCACTAAGCTAGACTTAGTGTTTGCAACCACCAAATCTTAGTGAAAACTTAAGATTAATCCAAATAGCAAACACCCAACATCATTCATGCACTAAACAATCACACCCATCAATTTCCCACACTAGGGTTGAGCCACAACCCTAGCTAATGGGTTTAGCTAGACATAGTAGTAACAAAAATCAAAGAAATAATAGATGAAATTGACATAATAGTTAACTACAATGTTAATCTACTTGATTCCACTTTAAAACTAGAAGAAATGGCCCAAAATAGGCTGATAATAGGGTAACACGAGTTCAGCTGCTCTCTGCTCTCGAACCGCTCTCCACCAAACTGCTAAAAAGTAAAATGTTCTATTTATACTACACAGGAAAAACCGGACAAAAATACCCCTGAGGGTCTGGCGCGGACCGCGCACAAATGACGCGCGGCCGCGTAGGGCTCTGGGTCTTCATTACTTACATCTGGTACTGGGGGGCGCGGACCACACAAAAAGGGACGCGAACCGCGTTGGAACTGGGCGCGGACCGCGCGAGAAGAGGCGCGGACTGCGTAGCTTATCTTACAAATATCATGGCCTCTGAACTTTCCTGCGCGGCCGCGTGGCAAAACAGTGCGGTCCGCGCAGGTTGAACTTGGATATGCCCAGCTTCTGAACTCTCCTGCGCGGCCGCGTGACAGAACAGTGCGGACCGCGCAGGCCCTTTTGATCCCCGCTTTCAGTTGTCTCTTGACACTTGGCAGATTTCACTCCTTTTTGAGCCGATCTTTAGTATTTGTCATCTTGTCGCTCAAACCTGCAATCAAGTGTCATTTGTAAGCATTTTGGACTATTATATGCCAATAAATGCACAAAGCTCAGGTAAGAATGGGTATAAAAAACATGCAGAAATCGCAGTTATCAACTCTCCCAAACTTAAACCTTTGCTTGTCCTCAAGCAAATAAAATGAGACCTACTCCTCAATGGAAAACAACCAAGTAATTCCTGTTTATCCTAAAGTAACCTCAGCAGGCATCAATTAGGACTAGCAATTGCCCTCAATGCAAATGCATCCTCAACATATTTAAACTTGCCAACTTGTGGATCAAGTGCGACACAAGAGCATCAAGAGTTGACACATTTCATCACGGAACCTTTCTCAATTTCTTTGGTCATCATGGAACCCAAACTCACACATCCTTGACTTTCCCTGAGTGAATCTCACCTATTAGGGTATTTGCACACAAATCGAGATGACTGGATTTCTCTCTCGTCTCTCACAAAGAAGAGGCCCTGAGTCCGGCTCTAAGTACCATATGTTTGCCCCTTATGTAAGTATCCACTAATTTAGGCTTCTCTCAACTCAAGATCATATAGGGCTTTTGAGGAGTCATTGTGAAGGCTTTTGGTAATGGTAGGACGTGTTTTTGTTCAAATGGTTTTAATCTTCCCTTAAGCCCTTCTTTTGATTTATTTTGGCATACTTTCTTGACTCAATTGAGTAGTTCACTTCTTTCAAGGGGTTAGAGGGACACATTGTCACTCTTTCTTTTGCAATTCAAATTCTTTCTCCTTTTTATCACTTTTCTACACCTTTTTAACTTCTTTTTGTCGTCCTTGGATTCCCTTTTTGGTTTTTATTCATTTTTGTCTTTCTTTTTGTCTTTTTCTCTTTTTCATTGCCTTCCTTTTCTTTTGCTTTTGCATCTTTTTAGCACATTGATGTCCTTCCTGTCTCTCCCCCCAAACTTAGACATTTGCCATTTACTCAAGGGAAGATTTGGGTGCCAAGAGAGGGTTTCGTTAGGAATGGGTATAGGTTTTTAGCTTGGTTCATGAATGAAAAAGATTTAAGGCTCAAACGGGTTGAACAAGGGATTATTTCATTGGTAGGTCATGAAAAGTGTTCAAATTTTGCATTTTGGATCAAGGAGAGCCTATACTCACGTCTCAAGTCAAGTTCTACCTATGATTTCGCCTCAATAAACATTCAGGGCAAGTTCTAGACCATCGGCTCGGTACTTGGGCTCGCGATTCGAATTTTCACCACACACACTCAAGGGTTGCCTAAGACGGAGTCAAGGGCCCACAACAACCTTAGATATGATTCAAGCGCCTCATGGCCCAAAATGACCACGTGATGATTATTTGGTCAACACAAGAGTCTCAAGGCCACAACTTTCACCATCCTAAACACAACATAATGTCTTCGACCATAGGATCAAAGGCAAATGTGTTAGGCCCAAGTGAGGCTTTGCCTGAGGTATCCTTAACTACAAAAACTTGAAAATCAAAAAAAAAAAGAAAAGAAAAATAAAAAACGGACTCAAACCCTTAAGTAGGTTGTCACACCATCTACCCTTGGGAAAAAACCGTGGAATTAAGAAAACCAAGGGCTTATTGCAAACACCAAAACAAAACACAAAGGCTACGAGCCTAACTTTGCAACTAAAACTAAAAATAGAAAATCAAGATGAAAACCTAATGAATATGTACAAACGGGGAGTAGAATATACAACCAGGGGAAATGAATATATACATAAACTCTGAAGATCATCTGGATGAACAGTTATACACAAACTATCTATCCACTACTAATGTATAGAAATTAAAAGAAGGTAAAATAATATATACAGTCATCCTGACAGTTAATCCAAATAGTAGGGCCACACCCCTCATGAATAAGAGCTAGCATTGGCCCCAATGCTAACTACCAAATAAGACATCAAAAATCAAAAATAAACAAAGGATATAGAGCGGCCCCTCAAGCCTCATCAAACTGGTCCCCAGCCTGCTACTGCTGTGCTGCTGGGACAGGTGTCTGCTCATGATCCTGCTCATCAACTGGTGGAACTGAAGAGGGTTCAACATCTGCTGTACTAGACGGGGGAGCCACCTCGATCACTATTCCCTCTGTATTAGGGAGCTTCCTCTTCTTCCTTGGCCTATCCTCCTCTGCCTGTGGCTGCTCTGCTGCTGGCTCTCCAGCTGGATCTCCAAATAATAAGTCAAATGGCATCTGATCCGCTAGCAGCTTGTCCACATCCCCTCTCAACTGTGCAACTGACTCCTTGGAAGCTTTCTGTTTCCTTAGCTTTTTGTGCTCCCGAGCAAATTTTTCCAAAGCTTTTCCATGTTCCCCAACCGCCTTGGTCAAGGTATCCTGTGTTGACATCATCTTTTCCTGGTTGACCAGGATCTTTTTCAAAACATCCTCAATGGCGGAGGGAATCTCTACAGTAGCTGGTGCTCCCTGTGCCTGCACAACAGTGGTCAAAGAAGATAACTTGGATGTCGCAATTGACATCCAGTTGTTTAAACTGGCAAGGGAGTGTGCGAGCTGGTTGGCAGTGAACCGATGAGTCTTTGATGAAGGAATCACCGGATCAGATGCAACTGATGGACCAGCTGTGGAGGAAGGACCTGGGGGAAGTGTCTCATCAGGAGTAGGGTCAGAGGGCTGCTCTGTCGCAACTGGCTCTTCAGACTGGCCAGGTGCGGATGAGGTAGAAGCTGGAGTTTTCTTTCTTCTCTTTGGGTTGTCCGGACCCAACTGATCATACCATGAGTAGGGGGCCACTGGAGGTACCGTAACATCATATCTTTTCTTCTTCACTTTCAACTCTCTGAAGTAAAGGGAGAGTGTGTTCGGAAAGGGGAAGTTTGTTTTTGTTTCGTTCCCGACTTGATAAATCACCCTCGACATTATGTTTCCCACATTCAGAGGGAAGCCCGCCATGATAGCTGCCACCAAGACAGCCCGAGGAAGGGAGACGGAGTGATCGTGTGTAGACGGGTCAAGTCGACTACACACGAAGGTTAACCACCTTTTTGCTTCAAAGTTGAGGGTGTTCCGCAAAATCTTTTCCTGTGCCTTCAACCACACAGGGACTGTACCTGGAGCTGCTAAATGCTCGGCCAACCACAGACGAACCTCCTCTTTCAATGCCAGCTTCTCAAGATATTGAGACTCGTCCTCATCTGCAAACCCCAAAAATTCATTCAGCGACTTCCCATCAAAGACTACTATCTTGTCCCTCACTTTTGTTGCTTTGGAGTTCCGAACTGTGTGGTGAATATTGCAATAAAACTCCTTCAACATATGCTCGTTTGCAAATTCGACTCTCTTTGAAGAATTACCAACCCTCTCTGGTGCGGAATTGTGCTTGCACGTAAGGGTTGAGTGGGACAAGATCGGCGTCTATGAACCGCCTTTCCGGAATCAACTTTCTCTTCGGCCACCATTCCCTGAATTTGTGGAAAGCGACCTCGCTAACAAACCTATCCTCCCATGCTTCTGGTTTCCTGGTTCTCTCTATACCTCCAACCTCTGGTTCACCCCCTTCGGCATATGCTCCACTATCCCCTGATATTGAAGCTGTGGGAGACGTGGAATAAGTGCTCCCCTTGTCTTTTTCTGCTCCGGACTCATCATACGAGTCCGAGATAACATCGACCGGCTCCTTGGAAGAGGCTATATCATCATGATCCGGGAAAGGAGGGTCACAGAGTTGGAATGAAGTGGCCCTGTGTGTTGGAGAAGACTTCGAGGTAATGCTCCGTGACGAAGCATACTCACTCCCCGTGGAGTGAGATGCAGCTTTATCTACTTCCCTGGTCTTAGGATTTAGCTTTACAATTCCTTTTCCCCTTCCCCCACGGGAGGAACCACCTCTCCTGGATTGTATTTGTTTCCCCGTTTGCTTCTTAGCCACATGCTTTTGAACCATTGTCTGCAAGGAAGACATGTCTAGCATTGTTAGTAAAAGCACATGATATGAAATGGACAGTTCAATTGAATGAAAGAATTGCAGACACAGTTTCACAGACAGAGGAACGCGGACCGCACCAAAAGGCACGCGGTCCGCGCAGTTTACTGATTCACACAATGGTTTCTCTGAATGAACAGACGCGGTCCGCACTGTTTTGTGTTGCGGCCGCGTAGCTTCAGCGCGGACCGCACAGAAATGGACACGGACCACACAGGTGAACTGCCAAAATGGTGACTTCTCTGAACTTTTCACACGCGGTCCGCACTGTTTTGGACCGCGGCCGCGCTGGACTCACGCGGACCCCATAGAAATGTCACGCGGACCGCATGGAGGCGATTCATCATAGCACACAAAAAAAACCACGCGGACCGCGCAAAAATGTTGTGCGGCCGCATAGGGCAGATTTAACTGAGGCGGAAATTTTTTTCTCTTTAAGTCCCATTTTGATCGGAATTTAACCCCTCAGTGTCCCTACTCAATTAATTACATGGATTTATGCCCCTAAGTCTCACTAAACAATAGAAATCCAAACTAACAGTCATTAAGAAGAAAAAATGAAAATAAGAAGTTATACTAGTAGAGAGTAATGAGAAGAAACAAAAAATTAGGCTATGCATGAAATGAACAAGATTTGTTACCAGGGATTAGTGAAAAATCGACTAAATGAGCAGGGAGTGCGGATGAACAGTGAAAATTTAGAGCTCCAGATGAAAATTTGCGAAAAGGTTCAAATGAGGCCCAAGGCTTCTATTTATAGAAAAACCCTGGGGCTTTCAGCTTACCTACCAGCGCGGCCGCACAAAAATGGCCGCGGTCCGCGCTGGTTTTCTTTTAGTCACATTTTGACTACTCAGCCCACGCGGACCGCACTGCTTTGATGCGCGGCCGCGTGGGAGTTTATCATAGACTTGGTAATTCCAGCTTCTCACACACGGACCGCACAGAAAGGGACGCGGTCCGCGTTGAATTTTTTCGTAGGATGAACTCACTGCTGCTCAAGCCCACGCGGACCGCACTGCTTTGATGCGCAGCCGCGTGGGGCAATTTCCATGGACTAATTATTTTTTTGTACTTCTTCCCTGCACTGGTTCAACATAATCCCTGCAACACTTCACAAATTATCAGCTCAAAAATCCTACTCTACAACAGAAAAACAAAGAAAAGGAAAAAGATATGGGTTGCCTCCCACGAAGCGCCTGATTTAACGTCGCGGCACAACGCATATTACCATCACAGTCATTTCAAATGAATGCGCGCCACCACATGGCTGTCATCAATCTTTCCCAAATAATGCTTGATGCGATGCCCATTGACTCGGAAGACTTCACCATTTTTAATTTTGAGATCAATGGCACCAAAGGGAGTTATCCCAACCACTTCAAAAGGGCCGCTCCACTTGGACTTCAACTTGCCCGGAAATAACCTCAACCGGGAATTGAAAAGAAGAACCATATCACCCACTTTGAATTCCTTCCCTCTGGCATACTTGTCATGAAGGTACTTCATCTTGTCCTTATACAAGGACGAGCTGGAGTAAGCATGAAACCTAAACTCATCAAGTTCATTCAATTGCTCCACCCGAAGATTTGCAGCTACATCCCATTCTAAGTTCAACTTTTTCAGCGCCCACATAGCTTTATGTTCCAATTCTACCGGAAGATGACAAGCCTTCCCAAACACCAACCGATACGGCGACATACCAATCGGCGTCTTGAAAGCTGTACGATAAGCCCAAAGAGCATCATCCAATTTCTTCGACCAGTCAGTCCTATTTGCATTGACAGTTTTGGATAAAATACTCTTAATATCACGGTTGGACACCTCAACTTGGCCACTCGCTTGAGGATGATAAGGAGTGGTTACCTTGTGATTTACCCCATACTTGGCTAGCAGAGAGTCAAAAGCCTGGTTGCAAAAATGAGAACCCCCGTCACTAATTATGGCACGTGGAGTGCCAAACCTCGTGAAGATACTCTTTTTCAAAAATGCCACTACACTTCGAGCTTCATTATTTGGCAAAGCTATGGCCTCAACCCATTTCGACACATAGTCAACCGCTACCAAAATGTAAGTGTTGCCACAGGAACTTACAAATGGTCCCATAAAGTCTATCCCCCAAACATCAAAGATGTCAACCTCTAGAATTGTGTTAAGGGGCGTCTCATCTTTCTTCGAAATACCTCCGGCACGTTGGCATTCATCACATCTTTTCACAAAGTCACCGACATCCTTGAACAACGAAGGCCAATAGAAACCACAGCTCAACACTTTAGACGTCGTCCTTGCCCCGCCATGATGGCCACCATAGGGCGAAGAGTGACAAGCTTCCACAATACTCAGTTGCTCTTCTTCAGGAACACACCGGCGAATTACACCATCGGTGCAGATTTTAAAAAGATACGGCTCATCCCAATAGTAATCCAAGCAATCCCGCTTGAGCTTCTTCCTTTGGTTAGAAGAGAGCTCATACGGAACCACACCGGTAACAAGGTAATTGGCAATGTCGGCAAACCATGGCATGTCTAGCATTGAAACCGAGAGGAGTTGTTCATCCGGAAAAGCATCATTTATCTCAAGGCCGTCCAAATGCCTCCCTTCCTCCTCCAATCGAGACAAGTGGTCTGCCACTTGGTTTTCACTACCTTTTCTATCAATGATCTCCAAATCAAATTCTTGAAGAAGAAGCACCCATCTCATTAACCTCGCTTTAGAATCTTTTTTTCATCATCAAATACCTAAAGGTGGTGTGATTGGTATGAATAATCACTTTGGCCCCCATAAGGTATGTGCGAAACTTCTCCATGGCAAAAACAATGGCAAGCAATTCCTTTTCGTTGACCGTATAGTTCCTTTGAGCTTCATTCATTGTCTTACTTGCATAGTACACCGAATGGAACATCTTGTTGATTCTTTGGCCCAAGACCGCCCCCACCGCAACATCACTAGCGTCGCACATGAGCTCAAAGGGCAAGCTCCAATTTGGTGCGGTAATAATGGGGGTAGTCGTCAACTTTTGCTTTAGAAGCTCGAAAGCCTCCATACATTTCTCATCAAACACATATTTGGCATCTTTCTCAAGCAATTTACACAACGGGTTAACTACCTTAGAGAAGTCTTTGATGAATCTTCGGTATAAACCCGCGTGTCCAAGAAAACTCCTCACCCCTTTGACAGAAGTAGGGGGAGGGAGCTTCGAGATAACCTCAATTTTCGCTTTATCAACCTCAATCCCTCTTTTTGAAATTTTGTGACCCAACACAATGCCTTCTTCTACCATAAAATGGCATTTCTCCCAATTGAGAACCAAGTTTGTGTCTTCGCATCGGGCCAATACACGATCCAAGTTTTGCAAGCAATCACCAAAAGAGTCCCCGACCATACTAAAATCATCCATGAAAACCTCCAAAATGTCTTCCACCATATCGGTGAAGATTGCCATCATACATCGTTGGAAAGTCGCCGGTGCATTACATAACCCAGATGGCATTCGAGAGAAGGCGAATGTGCCATAAGGACATGTGAAAGTTGTCTTTTCTTGGTCTTCCAGGGCAATGAGAATTTGGTTATAGCCTGAATACCCATCCAGAAAACAATAGAAAGCCCGGCCTGCAAGATGATCAAGCATTTGGTCCAAGAACGGCAATGGGAAATGATCCTTTCTAGTCACCTTGTTCAACTTCTGATAGTCCATGCATACCCTCCAACCCGTCACAGTACGAGTCGGAATAAGTTCATTATTGTCATTACTCACCACAGTCATTCCTCCCTTCTTTGGCACACATTGTACTGGAGAAGTCCACGAACTATCAGAAATTGGATACACCACACCGGCGTCAAGCCACTTGATGACTTCCTTTTTAACCACCTCTTGCATGGCTTCATTGAGTCTCCTTTGATGTTCAAGAGACGGCCTAGCATCATCCTCCAATATTATTTGTGCATGCAAAACGCGGGGCTAATACCCCGAATATCCGCCAAGGTCCATCCAATTGCCCGTTTCCGCTTTTGAAGAACCGCCAAAGTGGCTTCAACCTGCACGTTAGTCAAGCAAGAAGAAAGTACAACCGGCAAAGTAAAATTAGGACCAAGAAATTCATACCTGAGGTGAGGAGGGAGTGGTTTCAACTCCAACACCGGTGGCTCCTCAATAGATGGCTTGGTGGGAGGAGTTTTGCGATTTTCAAGATCAAGAGATAACTTCCTCGGTTCATAAGAATATGAGCCCATGCCATGTAATGCATTCACACACTCCACCCTTCTAGCATCATCATCAACATCCATGTTCAATAGCACGGCCTCAAGTGGGTCCTCAACATTAGTAATAGCGCGTGTGTCATCCACTATCACTGCCGTGACAATGTCAACAAACGAGCACACCTCGTTGCTATTTGGTTGCCTCATTGATTTGCATACGTGGAACACCACTTTTTCATCACCAACACGGAAGGTCAATTCTCCCGCTTCCACATCAACCAAGGCCTTTCCCGTAGCTAGGAAGGGCCTCCCAAGAATGATAGGCACATCAAAATCCACTTCACAATCCAAGATCACGAAATCGGCTGGCAATATGAACTTATCAACACGAACAAGGACATCATCAATAATTCCCAAAGGCCGCTTCATTGATCGGTCCGCCATTTGAAGCCTCATAGAAGTTGGACGAGGTTGTCCGATTCCCAAGGTATTGAAGACCGAATATGGCATTAAATTGATACTTGCCCCCAAGTCGCAAAGGGCTTTTGCAAAGTCGGCACTTCCAATGGTACATGGGATAGTGAATGCGCCGGGATCCTCAAGTTTTGGAGCCATAGAATGCACAATTGCGCTCACTTGATGGGTCATCTTGATTGTCTCACACTCCATTGATCTCTTTTTTGTAACCAAATCTTTCATGAACTTTGGGTATCCTGGCATTTGCTCGAGTGCCTCCACCAAAGGCACATTGATAGTCAAACTCTTCATCATTTCAATAAATTTCTTAAATTGGTTGTCACCATTTTGCTTGGCCAACCGTTGAGGGTAGGGCGGAGGAGGTCTAGGCAAGGGTGCCTTGGATTTTGGCACCTCCGGTTCGGGCATATCAATGACGTGTTCCCTAGACGAGTTCACGGCCTCTTGAGTCTCCTCCTCACCCTCATCAATTGCAATTCTCCCATCATCATTTGCACTTGGTTCGACAACATCCTCAACTACCAACGGGATCTCATCATTTTGCAACTCATCTTCATCTATCGGAACTCGGTTATCTCTTGAGGCATGCACATCACCGCCTCTTCCACTTCGTGTCACTGCCATCACATGATTGTTGTGCCCTACCTTGGGGTTTACTACCGTGTCACTTGGTAGAGCACCCTTTGGGCGAGTATTTAAAGATTGAGAGATTTGGCCTAATTGCACTTCCAAGTTCCTGATAGCTGTGTTATGCGAAGCTAATTAGGCCTCGGAATCTTGACTTTTTTTCATCATTTGTTCGAACATGCTCTCTATTCGACTCATGTCATTATCCGACGAACTCGACCCTTGTGATTGGAACGGAGGCGGGTTATTGGGCTGTTGATACATTGGGGGCCTGTGATAGCCTTGCCCCCTATTACCTTGACCACCATTGTTGTTGTTCCAATTGTTGTTCCCGCTCCAATTTCCTTGATTCCCATAATTATTGTTCCCCCAATTGCTTCCTTGATTGTTGTTGTAATTCCAATTGCCGCCTTGTTGATTGCCCCAATTACCTTGGGGTCTCCATTGCTGATTCCCTTGGTTGCCTCTATTCCCTTGGTAGTTGTTGACATATTGGACTTCCTCACTTTGGTCATCAAAACCTTCATTCGAATACCCACCACTATCATTGTTGTTGTCATATTGTTCACAATTACCTTGAGGTTGTTGTCCTCTTTGCCTCCTTTTCAACATAGAAACACCTTCCATTGCATTGACTTGGCGCGGGTTTTGGACTTGTTGCAATTGTGCCTTTGCTAATTGATTCATAGTTGTTGTAAGTTCGTCTATCGCTTGGCCATGATCGTGCAATTCCTTGTGCAAATGGATGACCGTGGGGTCACCTTGTGGCACGTTTGCTCGGCTTTGCCGTGCCGAAGAGGTGTCAGTCATTTCATCAAGTACATCACATGCCTCTTGGTAAGAAAGTTTCATAAAATTCCCTCCGGCCAATTGGTTCATAATGCATTGATTTGTGGTGTTGATGCCCCGATAAAAAGTTTGTTGAATCATAGCCCCGGTCATGTCGTTATTAGGGCACTCTTTCACCATTGTTCTATATCTTTCCCATATTTCATGCAAAGGTTCTGTTGGCTCCTACTTGAAAGCTAGAATTTCACCCGGAAGAGCCGCCATATGACTTGGAGAGAAGAACTTGGCAATAAATTTGTCCGCCAATTCATCCCATGTTGTGATAGAATGATTGGGGAGCCTTTTTAACCAATCCAATGCTTTACCCCGAAGAGAGAACAGGAAAAGCCTCAATCTCAACGCGTCCTCGGACACGTTTGTCTGCTTTCTACTGCAACAAGTATCCACGAACCCCTTCAAGTGCTTGTAGGCATTTTGATCGGAGGAACCTGTGAAATAACTTCGTTGCTCGAGCAAGGTCAGCATAACATTTGTGATTTGAAAGTTCCCCGCCCGGATTCGGGGAGGAATAATAGCACTGGCGTATCCTTGATTTGGTAGAACTCTGGGAGCCACTCTCGGCGGTTGCGGAGGAGGGTCTGGAATGTTGTTGTTCTCATTTGCATTTATATTGACATTCCGGCCTCTCCGTGGAAGTTGAGGTAAGACCTCATCTTGTTCTAGATCTTCTACCTCCTCCCCCGCTATCACATTGCCGAGAGGGTCATTTGCATTAAGAGCCATGGTACCTGATTGATCAACACACAAAATTAGTAAATAAGAAGGAAAGAGAAGCAAAACACAATACTAGCTACACAGATAGTCAACACCGTAAAGTTCCCCGGCAACGACGCCAAAAAGTGATCACAGCAGACTCAACTTAAGGATGAGTGGGCGCTAATACTTTTACCCAATAGCGATATCGGGGTCGATTTTCCACAGGGAACTTCAAATTGAAGTCGAGTATTTGTATGGTCTAGGATAGTGTTTTAGCTCATAATTGATCTTCTAACATTTTTGGTTTTCTTTTGTTTAAGAGCTACAATTTATCAACTACAGTTGTAAAACTAGGTTATGCTAAAATTATGATTCTAAATTGTATGCAAGATAGATAAAAGCACTAGGGATGCAGCATTTACCTAGGTGGTCCACTAACGGGTAGAAATTCCTAATGCAAGAATGACGAATATGGGGCTTATGCTATAACCGTTGCACCTTTTACACCCACTCTCACACCTCTCGGTAGAGAGAGTGATTTTTCCCAATTGACTCTCTCGAGACCAATTGGGTAGGCTAATTTGCCCAAGCAACTTATGGTTCAAGTTGGGTAATTACTCTCTCGAGGTTTAACCCGTTAATTAGGACTACCATTCTCATGGGTCCATCCCGATTCCTTGTTGGAGTTAATCTTGAGGTCATAGACTCTCTTTCTCAATAAGAGTCAAGACCCACTAAGCTAGACTTAGTGTTTGCAACCACCAAATCTTAGTGA
Organism: Nicotiana tabacum; assembly: GCF_000715075.1. Classification (NCBI taxonomy): domain Eukaryota; kingdom Viridiplantae; phylum Streptophyta; class Magnoliopsida; order Solanales; family Solanaceae; genus Nicotiana; species Nicotiana tabacum. Next base: position 27,678,430 of record NC_134080.1, read on the forward strand.
AAACTTAAGATTAATCCAAATAGCAAACACCCAACATCATTCATGCACTAAACAATCACACCCATCAATTTCCCACACTAGGGTTGAGCCACAACCCTAGCTAATGGGTTTAGCTAGACATAGTAGTAACAAAAATCAAAGAAATAATAGATGAAATTGACATAATAGTTAACTACAATGTTAATCTACTTGATTCCACTTTAAAACTAGAAGAAATGGCCCAAAATAGGCTGATAATAGGGTAACACGAGTTCAGCTGCTCTCTGCTCTCGAACCGCTCTCCACCAAACTGCTAAAAAGTAAAATGTTCTATTTATACTACACAGGAAAAACCGGACAAAAATACCCCTGAGGGTCTGGCGCGGACTGCGCACAAATAACGCGCGGCCGCGTAGGGCTCTGGGTCTTCATTACTTGCATCTGGTACTGGGGGGGGGGGGGCGGACCGCGCGAGAAGAGGCGCGGACCGCGCAGCTTATCTTAAAAATATCATGGCCTCTGAACTTTCATGCGCGGCCGCGTGGCAAAACAGTGCGGTCCGCGCAGGTTGAACTTGGATATGCCCAGCTTCTGAACTCTCCTGCACGGTCGCGTGACAGAACAGTGCGGACCGCGCAGGCCCTTTTGATCCCCCCTTTCAGTTGTCTCTTGACACTTGGCAGATTTCACTCCTTTTTGAGCTGATCTTTAGTATTTGTCATCTTGTCGCTCAAACCTGCAATCAAGTGTCATTTGTAAGCATTTTGGGACTATTATATGGCAATAAATGCACAAAGCTCAGGTAAGAATGGGTATAAAAAACATGCAGAAATCCCCGATGGTTGTGAGATCACTTGATATAAAGAAAGATCCATTCCGACCTCATGAAAATGATGAAGAGCTTCTTGGTGCCGAAGTACCATATCTTAGTGCAATTGGGGCATTAATGTATCTTGCCAATAATTCCCGACCAAATATAGCTTTCTCAGTAAGCTTATTGGCAAGATTTAGTACTTCGCCAACACAAAGACACTGGAATGGTATTAAACATATATTCAGATACCTCCAAGGGACCATTGATATGGGTTTATTTTATTCAAATGAATCCAAGCCATCATTGATTGGTTATGCAGATGCGGGATATTTGTCTGATCCACACAAAGGTCGATCTCAGACAGGCTATTTATTTACAAGTGGAGGTACAACCATATCATGGCGTTCGACAAAACAAACTATGGTTGTTACTTCTTCAAATCATGCAGAGATAATAGCCATTCACGAAGCAAGTCGAGAATGCATTTGGTTAAGATCTATAACTCAACACATTCAGCAAACATGTGGTCTTTCTTCGAAAGAGAATATTCCAACAATATTGTATGAAGACAATGATGCATGCATAGCTCAATTGAAAGGAGGATATATCAAAGGAGATAGAACAAAATACATTTCACCGAAATTCTTTTTCACTCATGATCTTCAAAAGAATGGTGAAATAGATGTACAACAAGTTCGTTCAAGTGATAATTTGGCTGATCTGTTCACTAAGATATTACCAACCTCAATATTTGAAAAGCTGATATATAAGATTGGAATGTGTCGTTTTCGAGACATTAAGTGATTTTTCATCAGGGGGAGTAACTACATGCTGCACTCTTTTCCTTAACCAAGGTTTTGTCCCACTGGGTTTTCCTGGTAAGGTTTTTAATGAGGCAGCAAGCAATACATATTATAAATAACTATGTACATCCCAATATTTTTTTTGTAAGTTTTTAATGAGGCACATTATCTTACATGGACATCCAAGGGGAGTGTTATGAATAGTTTGTACATTGGATACTACTTTGGATACTACATTGGATGTTACATTGGATGCCCATATTGTGAATAACTTTGTGAATAACTGTGAGCGCGTGATTTTTGCCCTATGTGAGAACTACTCCCAAAAAAATTTAAAATAAAATAATTTTTCTTTGTGTGCAATTTTGAGAATTTTCGTGGCGTTTTTGGATAATTATTTGTATTTGTCTGTGCATGTTTATTTATTAGATTAATAAAAAATACAAAATATGTCGCATTTGCATTTAGGATTTAATTCTACAATTAGGAGCCATTAAGTTTGTTTTACAAGAACAAAAATCATAAAAATAATGTACGTTGTAGTTTTAGCATTTAATGTCCAAATTGTGTGACTTTATCGTTATTGCTATGTAATTGTGTCTTAATTGTTAAGAGTTAATTAGTACTTTTATAAATTAATTTAGTTCTATAGGTTAATTTAGAATTTTTAGAATTTTAGTTTTATTTTAAGAAAAAAAAGAAGCAATGGAAATAAAAGAAGAAGAAAATCGGATTGGGCCTTTTCTTCAACTTTAAACCACAGGCCCAAAGAACCAAACCTCCACCGCGTCGACCCGACTCGGTCTCCCCATAACCCAAACAAACACCCCCCTTCTTCCATTATTCATTTTTCATTTTTTCTAAACCCCTAACCTAAATACCCGCCCCCCTTCTTCTCCTTCTCCAAACAAACCCTCTCATGGCTGCCTACCCCTCCAACTCCAGCTCCAAACGACCACCCCCCCCCCCCCCATGGCTGCCCTCTCCTCGTCATCTACCCCAAACGACCCCTCCAGCTCCAGCTCCCGTGCACATGGCTGCCCTCCTCCAAACTAGCGATGCAACCAACCAGCCAGTCCGCCATGGTCGCTGCTTCTTCTTCTTCATCAGTCACTACTCAACACACACACATAGTCCGTCGACCACTCTTCAGTCGAGCAACTGCCATCACCATTTCTAGTCGTGAACCAGCTGCAACACCAGAATGCCCGTCGACCAGCAGCTCTTTCAAATGACCACCTCCTTCTCCAGTGGCAACCACCAAACCAGTTCGTCGACACGCTGTCGATACACCCAGCGACTGACGATGATAGTAGCATGTTTGACATGAAGTTGTTGCAACAAAGTGATTTAACAGCGACGATGCTGACAAGGACTATGGGGAGGGCGTGTTGTTTGAGCTACGACTGTATGCTAGGAGGATGAATCGACTGACGACGTGATGGATCTGTTTGGCGAAAAGGATTTGGATTTGATTTCAATGCTTAGCGGTTTGCTTGTTTCACGTCCTGCTAACTCTCCCTTGTCACACGAGCACGCCCATCAGAAATGTACTGAGCATGCTAAGCTATGGCTTTCGAAGTATGAACACAGAAGTGCATGGGGAGGTTGTGCCTGTCGACGTACCACCGTGAGTGGAACACCAAATGAGCAGTATGGCCAGAAGGAGGAGGATGCTGCAAGTTCTGAAGCAGTTGAAGGTAACGAGCTGCGTGTTTTCATGATCGAACGTAGTGAGCAGCAGTACAAGTTCATGAATATGTCGTTCTTCTTGCTTGTTTTAATTATCTTGCCTCGTTCTAGTTTCTGTCTCTTCTTGGTTATGTTATGTTGTTTCTTTTCTTGTCGTTGTTCATCATTTCTTGCATATGAAATCAGTTTGTTTTCATCCAGTATGTTGATAGTGTTCATTTGTTTTGTTTAGGTTTAATCTAGAAGTGTGTTAGTTTAATCACTGAATCTTTATTTTGATGATATTTGGTCTGAATTAAGTTTCAAGCTTAAATTGTGATTTAAGTTTGATGAATCTTAATGTCATTGATTGGGAGTTAGTTTCATGTGTTTAAATTAGTCAATTATTAGGATTTCTCAATTAATATTGGTTATAGCTGCTATAGTTTGGTTAATTGACTTAGGAGTATTGGATATAGCTGATGGGGTAGAATGGTAATTTTAGTAGTTTCAGGGGTATTTTCGGGATTTTAAGTTTTAAAAAATGGTTAATTTGAGTGCTTCGTTCACTAGGCATTAATAATATTAAAATAATACCTAGTGGGGGACAAGACATATGGTAGTGGTCAATAATACATTATTTAATAGAGTGGGGGACAAAGCATGCAGTAGTGGGGAATAAGGGAATTTAATATAATGGGGGACAAGACATGTGGTAGTGGGAACTAATACATTTGTTTAATATAGTGGGGAACAAGGCATGCAAATGTGGGGAACAAAACATAATGGTATGAAAAGCTTAAAAAGGATTGATTAAAATATGTTGCACATACCTGTTTTGGGTTATAAATAGGGTCATTTCAAGATACACAAGGGGACTGGTTTTTTTGGAGGAAGAAGACTGTTTCTCTTCCAGTTTTTCTTAGAGTCTAGGATGGATTTTTAACATTTAAAAGTTCAATAATTTGAGAGTAAAAAAAAAATGGAGGCTGGTTTTTAATCCTAAAAGGTTTAGTGTTTGGAGAGTTAAGAAACTGAAAAGGGTTTCAATTGGTTCTTCCTGAGTTTGCTATTGGTTATTGGCTACTGTTTTCATTGGGTGTTGCTGGAACTCTGCTGGTTCCTTCCTTTTTAATCTGTCACTGGGTTATTCTGTCACTGCGTTCTGTGTTATTACTATTGCTGACTGCTCCTTCGTCTTCTTGTATTTCCATTATCCAAGTACATGTTCTACAGCTCTCAAATTTAAAGGAAAGGAAGTAAAGAGTTGTTGGAATGGATTTCTGAAAATAACTATTTCTTCGTGTTTAATTTGATGTATAAGCAGTAGTTCACTTGATATTTCATAGTATGTATTGGAATGATTTTGAAATGCATAAACTGGACTGGTTGAATCTATTTCTACAAACATGAAATATCAATTGTAATTAATCTTAGTTGGTGATTACTAGTTATGAAATATGCTTTATTTAATTCTTTTGTTCAGTAGTCGCAAAACAGTTTCAAATAGTTTATGTCGCAAAACAGGTTCAAATAGTTTATGAAAATCAGCATGTTGGTTTAATAGGTCTAATTCTGAAAATTGCGAGTTCACTTGAGTAAGCAACATCATTTTAAATAGCAATGTGAATAAGGTTAGTAACTAATATTCTTAAATGTTAGTGATTGATGTTAGCCTGATGTCAGTTTTTGAGCATTGACGCATTTCTTCGACAAGTCGGAAAAAGAGTTAAAAAAATGGCTTTGTATTACACATAGTTAATTCCAATAGTTCAATTCATCTAATAATGTTAGTTTAAATTGATCAAAGAATAGTTAGTTTGTTTTGATATTACTGGGTGTCAATCTCGTGTTCTATTCATAATCTCAACTTTAGTGTTATTAACTAATAGAATAAGGAACGATACAATCTCCTTTGAGTAAGCTCTGTTGCAATTTTCCGTTTGCATTTGTCTTAATCTAATAAACAATAAGAGGCACGAGCTTATAAACATGTAACTAATTAGGACCTCTTCTCTTTTATTTTAGAGACGAACTTAATAGAAAATGTAGTCACTTTAGGATTGCCCTTTCAAAATAAACGAGATGAACCTCGCCTAGTAAAACTCACCGATTGCAGGGCCCTCATGATTGTATATATATTAATGACTTAGAACTCGGGATCGACCGCTTAGCGAATTTCACGGTCTTTTTCCCAAAAGTAATAACGCGTTAGCCACTGTTAGGCGCGTACTTTTAATAATTTACTTTCTTAAACTCGGATGCACATTTATGTGACCCAAATCCAAATCTCAACGCAGTCAAGATGTGTCGTTAATCACGGGTACATTGATTGTGACGTGGTTTGAGATGCATTTCCATGACGTTGCAAATTCCTTTAAAAAATAATGAATGAGACGAGCCTCGACAAATAAGAATACACAAACTGCAGGGCCCTCAATGGACAGTTATTTCAAATGCTTAGATTACGAGACAGGCCGCATAGCGAACTTTACGGCTTTTCTCAAAATAACAACGCGTTAGTATCTTTAGGCGCGTATTTAATAATGTTATCTTCCTAAACTCGGGTGCACATTTATGTGACCCAAATCCAAATCTCAACGAAGTTGGAACGTATCGAAAATTGCGGGTACATTTATGTGGCGCAATTCGAGATGCATTCTCACAACGTTGTAATTCTTTGAATAAATAATAACAAAAGCGGTAAGCAGACAAAATTTGCACATAGGTTCAATAAATATTAAAATCAGATAAATAAGCTGAATATGACAGTTGAGCGACCGTGCTAGAACCACGGAACTCGGGAATGCCTAACACCTTCTCCCGGGTTAACAGAATTCCTTACTCGAATTTCTAGTTCGCGGACTGTAATATAAAGTCAATCTTTTCCTCGGTTCGGGATTCAACCGGTGACTTGGGACACCATAAATCTCCTAAGTGGCGACTCTGAAATAAATAAATAAATAAATCCCATTTCGATTGTCCTTTAATTGGAAAACTCCCTTTACATATACCCTTTTCCGGGGTGTAGGTAAAAAAGGAGGTGTGACAGCTCTGGCGACTCCGCTGGGGAACGAACCCTGAATCTCTGGTTCAGGGTTCAGAAATCGAGCTTATAATAATTGTTCTATCTGGCTTTGTTTATTATCTGATTTTATTACATGTTTGGGCCTAATGTGCTAAATGTTGCGTTTACCGCTTTGATATTATCTGAACTGTATATATAAACTGCTACGAAATCCCTCTCTTCTCTCTCTTGAGGAGTGCATGCTGGTCGTGACTTCTTTTTGTTAGTGTCCTATCCCAAAATAGAACGAGGATTCGGAGGAGTTGCAAAACCGGATGATCTTTTGGTTACCGGTACGCAGTTCCCATCCTCGGCTCGAGTTGTCCGCTCGGGTAAGTCAGATCTAGAACAAACACTCAGGACAAACCTAGTATAACAAAACCTCATGCCGGATCCCTAGGAGGAACGCTTGTTTGCATCATGTGCACTTGACTTAGGGAACTCAACACTGGGGTTGGGTCTGTCTAGGACAAGCGACCTGAAATGAAAAAGATTATCCTGCTGCATCCTGTTTGTTTTACGCATTTATTTGCTGCAGACTTGCATGCTGACCGACTTCTGAAAATACTGGAATATTGAAAAAAAAAGTAGCAGTGTGGAGAGATAATTCTGAGTTATCGGCGAACTCTGCCAAAATTTTGTGAAAATGAAAAAAAATGTTTTTAGTGTAATTTGTTTAAACAAGTCTTGTTGTCAGAATTAGTTTATTGTCGTGGCTCGAACTACGCCGGTTTGATTCTCACCGGATGTGAGATACGTAAGCAATCCTCATCGGGAACAACCTCCCTTTTTTGCAGAAATAGGCAAAATGTCAAAATTTTAATTTTCGTCATAAATAAGTCGGGGGATGTCGTTCTTGTCAAAAATAGCCGAATGTTCCCGAAAGGGATGCCGGAAGGCTGACTTTGCATAAACGGCCACTTTTAGTCATTCTTTTTTGATTTTTTGACCGGTTGACTCACCCAGCTTTATGATCTTCGTTCCCGAAGCGCCGAAAAGCCGTGCGCGGAACCAGATCTTCCTTTTAATCTGTGAAAAATTAAAAATAGTCAATTTGTTGAGTCAAATAAATTTTATTTCTTAATCACCCTAATAAATGTGCAGAATGAGCACAAGTCATAATTTATACGTAACAATAGTGAACAAGATCTCTTTGGAGTTGCACATGTGGTGGGATGATTCAGGCGGATCAGAGCGCGACACGGTCAAGCCATACCTGGGAGACCTCACTGGGTTGTTGAAGATTAATCCTAGGGGAATATCATAAAAGCTTTGGTTACATGTTGGGACACAGCCCATAATACATGTAGTCCACTTCTCAGATTTCGAACTCACCCCAAAAGAGGTAGCAGGTTATAGGGACATTACTGAGGGGCTAAGGCACAAATACCTGATTGTTCCAAGAGTCGTCGATACGCACCAGGTCATGGATCTACTAAAGATAAGCAAGGGAGTCCCGTACTCTGAGTCGGATAAAGTTTCTCTACTCTACATTTCATGGACATATATAAGGGTTCAACGATCCAAAAATCGGGGTTTGCAGCAAAGGGAATCCGACAAAATGGGATAAACATAGGCGGTTCGCCTTCATGGTAGTATTCTGGGGCATTGTGGCGTTTCCACGGAAAGATAGAAAGATTGATTTAAAAGTGGCAGGAGTCGTCAAAACCCTGATTGCCAACAATAAAAGCACACTGGCCCCTATGATGATATCCGAGATGTACTGAGCTCTCACAGCTTGTAAAGCCGAGGACGATTTCTTCGAGGGGTACATTAAGTGCAAGCAAAGCATACGCGGCGAATAAAGAGGGACTCCGAAGGGAACATCACTATATTGAGCAAAACAAAGTCCACGCTCAAATAGTGGATCTTTAGACAAACCCAAGAGGCCAGAACAGATAGGAAGCGCTGCTATGATCCGATGGCCCAGATGGAGAAACAGATGAATGGGTTTCAGGATCAACTCTTTTACAACGCTCAAAGTGCTGGGGATACGGAATCAACAAATAAAGTGATTGCTTATGGAAAGGGACAAAATCAAGGGAAGAATCAACGATATCAGGCACTACATCACCATAAAGTGCCTAGCTTGTGAGGATATGTCCCGTACCACCTTCTTTGCTTCAAAAATAATTCATGTCCACCAGGTTATGGAAGATTTAAAAGATCTGCAGAGGGGCCGTGCACCAAAACCCGCGGCGAGGCCGAACGACGCCCCGCGAGTGCCAAAATTAAAAACTCTAAGACATTCACAGTTTGAAGTCTGTATTTTCTTTGTCTTCAGAGTCTGTTGTCCGTTGGAGTTTGTAATTTCCCTTTTGTATAAAGTCTGTAGTCTGTGTCAAGTCCGTCAGTTTCCTTCCAAAAAGTGTTTCGCCTTGTAATAGATCGTTTTGCTAATAAAGATTGAAAAATCCAAAAAATGGTGTCTTTGTTTTTTCGCACTTGTGGTCAGAACTACGCACGGTCTGATTCATGTGGGGACGTGATACGTAGACAATCCACATAAGATTCGGCCACCATTAAAAGAAAAAATAAAAAAAATAAAAAAATAAAAAAGAGGGAGAAAAATTACAAGAAGCCGGAATGACGCACATAACTGAAGCAAATACATGATAGAAAGGGTTAATTGCCTGGTTGCAAAAGGTGGTTGGTTGTGATTCTAAACTAACGCTTCCCTGCAACACAAAGGCAAAAGACAATGGCGGAGAGCAACAGAACTGAGCGGGTTGGTACCGATGCCCAAAAGTAGTTGGTTGAACAGGACTACGGGTTGGTAGAAGAGGTAAGAATGTTGAGACAGCATGTGGCAGACATGTATCGGACATGGATGACTGGGAAAGCACCACCCCCACCACCGCCTAGCTTCTTGAACTCTGTCATTACCCAAGCACCTAACACAATAACGGATGATCCCCCATACTCTCCATATCTACCCACTTATGACAGCTTTCCCAGCCACCCGAGTAGCTCCATCACTCGTCATCCAACTATATTCTCCCAACGCTACTCCCCTCCCCAACGCTACTTCTCTCCACGGGACTCCCAAAAACATGCCTATCCACCCATACAAGCCTATCGAAAACCTCTTGGATCAGGTTTCCGGCCCAATCAAGCATTTAAGAATGAGAGGTTGCTGAAAAAATAAAAGGCTTTCACCCCATTAGGAGTGTCATACGCCAGTTTGTTCCAAAAGTTGAAGCAATTGGACATGTTGAAGCCGATTCATATAAAAATGCCAAATCTTCTGTCAAAGAAGTTTGATTTTTCTCGAAGGTGCGCATATTGCTCAGATGCCCCGGGGCATGACACAGAGAAGTGTTGGAAGCTGAAGAAAGCGATTCAGAAGCTTATTGATGTAGGTGACATTGTCGTGCAAAATCCAGATGCAACAAACACTAGCCAAAGTCCATCGCCTATTTGTAATGAGATGCATATGTTGAATATGACTTGTTTTGAAAAGGAATATAACTTGTTTTCAGTGCTATCAGAGGTTGATCTTAAGAACGAGCCCGCAAAGGGAACCCAAAAGCAATTTGTTAAGAACAGTGAGACGGAAGTTGGTGGAGGTCCCAGTAAGGTTGATGCCGAATTCAGTGGCTAAGATGCCGAGCTTGGCAATTAGAAATATGCTCCTTTCTTGGTTGGTCAGGGAGGAGTTTTGGTGGTTCATTTTGTTATCATTTCTGTTGTCCGGGTTATTTGCAGGGTTGCAATCCAAACATTATCTTGTGTAAAACCCTCTTATCCTTCCATTTTGTTCTAGTGGTTTGTTTAGTGTTGTCTAGGATTGTTTTAGGTTTGTTCCAAGGTTGTACCCCAGTTGTTTTGCTTGTTTCGTTATACGAACCATTTTCACCGCTTATCTAATGTAAATTCCGGTCTTTTGTTACATCCAGTCATCTTCTTTGTTTAGTTCTTTTTTATCCTTTTGTTTTGTCTTTGTCCAACGCCGATTCTAGTGACATGACATGCGTGCACAGTTTGGGCCTAATCTTAAGAGTTAATCATAAAGCCATTGGGAGATGATCGGGACACTTAAGGGAAATAGGAACAACTTGAGATCATTTGAAGCCCGAGCCACATGAAATTGGGGCAAGTAAAACATAAAGAAAAACCATAAAAGCAAGTTAGCCCTATTGACAAGGGGGCCGTTCATGGTAACGAAAGTGAGAGTATTGCCCAACGGTGCTTTAAAAATGAAAAATGAAAAGGCGAATGTGTGGATATGGTTATCAAGTCCGGCACAATAAGAAGATGTGGCGAATGTTTAATTATGTTGTTTGTGCTTGGCGTGTTTTGAAGATTGGCATGACGAAGGCATTTTATTCTTCTATCTAAACACTTTATCCTTCGTTAACCCTGTAAGCACGTGATTTTTGCTTCACGGACAATCGCTCCAAAAAGAAAATAAAAATAGTGGCAAATGGCTTCGCTGTACAATTTTTCGATCTTTCCGTAACATGTGTTGTTGGTCATTTGTGGGTCTGTCCATTTTGCATCTAGTCATTATCAAACAAAAATACAAAAATATGTGTCGTTAAAAGAAAATTCAAAAAATATATGTATGTGTGCATCGTTCGTTCTAAGCTGTGATCTAACCATTTTTTTATTTTATTTCTTATGTGTGTTTATTGTTGTAGGTGTTACACAATATGTGTGCAAGCTTATTTTAATTATGTACCTTATTTTAGGAATTTTTGGATTAATTGTTTAAAATAAAAAGGGAAAGGAAAATCTGATTGGGCCCCAAAACGAGGCCCAAAACCAAAACACTAATCCAGCCCAAGACGAGCCTGCCCAAGCACGAACTCAAACGACGTCGTATCGGCATCCCCATTTGAAGCCGTTGATCTGATTCAAAGGAACAGTCCAGATCAGGCTGTTCAACTCACCTCAACGACGCCGTTTCAGGCAAAATGATCTGAGACGTCTGAGCCTCTTGATCCAACGGTCCACACACGCACCCGTGACCCAACCCCTCACTTAAACCAAACGACCCCATTTAACTATCAAACGACCCCGTCTCATTTCCCACCCTCAGATCCAAGCCATTGAGATCATCTGATCTAACGGCTCAGATCCAATCAGCCTCCTCATATATAAACTCGACCCTTACCTCCACGCCCCAAGCCGCACCCCCCCTTCAGCCACTGTTCACCATCTTCCCCAGGACCCCTTTCCTCTCAAACCCTTAGCAGCCTAGGTTTTTCCCCGTGAGCCCGGTAACCGCGGTTCCGATGACCACCAAAATAACATCCCTGATGCACCCAACCACCCTGAACTCAAATCCGTTAACCGTTCACCTCGAATCAACCCGTAGCTTCTCGAATCTTCGAACGAAGATTCGAGCAAAAACTAGATCTACACCGATTGACCCCAAACTCACACCACAACCCCTCATGACCTCCTTCACCCCCTGAGTGGCTTTGGTTCCGTTCGAATCTGACTGGAATTGAACGGTTCCCAAATCGAACCTCAAGAGCCCTAGGATTCAGATCTATGGGTTTGTCCGAATTAGTGGCAGGATCAGGGCCTAGCAGACTTTTACCGAAGTGTTCTCAGTTGAGAACGCTTCGGTTAAAGTCCATTAGACCCCAAAATCACCTGGCCCAAGTTCGAGCTTGAATCAATCTTAGTTTCATTTTCCTGAGGTATTTTTCCTTTTTCTTTTGTCCTCCTAAAATCTATCCGTCGTTCATATTCTGGTTTGTTTTGTTTCGTGACTCGTCTGTCCATGTGTGTACGTTTTAAGATAATAATGAGTTTGTTGTTGGTTTTATTGGTTGTTTGCTGTATATCATAGCTTGTGTAGTCATCTAAATGAGTCTACATTTCAGTATTGATTATTATGCCTATTTCTTGTTGGTGTTACTTGTATCGGCATGACCAACTTGTACCCTTTAATTGGCACCCTTGTTTGCTTAAAGTTTGAATCATTGCCTGAACTTAGGCAGAGAATTGGCAATTAGCTTTAGAAGTCTAACAAATCAGCCTGAAAGTAGTTTGAGTTTAATTAGCTAGTAGTCAGGTATTGGCTGAAATTAGAGAGGTTTATATACTAACTATTAAGAGTTAGGGTAATACAGTAATATGCAAGGTATAAGGGTAATCTTGGCATAAGACAGGGTCTGATTAGGGGATAATTTCAGAATATGTCAAGTGGTAATTAAAATAGGATTAAATTAATACTAATGGGGGACCAGACCTAAGAGTATGGAAATTAATTGAATACTTAACTAAACCCATAACCCTTGATTAGAGTAATAAGACAGGGCATGGGGGCTGATTAAGGATTCCAAGAAAGATGCCTTTAGGCATGGGGAGTTAAGGGGTATGGGCAGTCTGCAAGTAGGAGGGAGGCAGCTTAGCTGCACTTGGTCATTTGGCTTATAAATAGGCCATTCGAGAACTTAAACAGGGCTGGACTTTGGAGTCTTCAGAAAAGAAAACAAAACAAAAGGCTGAAAAAACTTTAGTCTGAAGAGAGGTCTAGTGAGTTTAAAGAAAACTGAAAAACATAAGGTAGTTTCCAATAGACATTGTAACCAAACACTGCCTGAAAGTTGTATAAGAGTGCATATTGGTCAAGCTGCCTTGGCCAAGTTCTGTTGCTTGCATTGACTGAGTTGTTTGTGGTTGTTGAACTGGTGGTTTTACTGCATTTGAACCCTCAGTTATTGCTGTTATTTCCTTACTCTTTCCTGGGATTACTGGCTTGGCACTCGACTATCTGCTAGTTCTTGTATTCTGGGAGACATTGTTGGTTGTCTGTGGCTGTGGAAAACACTTGGTTTGGTTGGTTGTTGCTGTGTTGTTGTTGTGTGTCTGCTGCTGCTGCATTTGTTGCATACTACTCAACTGATTACCTCTCTTTCTTCCTTTCCTTTCTATACCAGGTACACACCTAATACACTGTCCGATGTAGCTGGAAACTTGAGCATGAATAAAACGAAAAGACCTGAAGAATATTTTTTATACATAGTTTGTTACTTTAAACATCATGTAATGTAGAAAAATTTTATTCTTGTTTTGGATGCTGGAAATAGCCTTCAGGCCCAACAACTGTTAACGAATGGTAGTTGAATTGTGTATATGGGATGGTGATAAGAGTATGCCTAAGGCAGTAGGTTGTATCTTAGATTTGGTGCAATGGTGTAGTATAAGCATATAATGTATGCCAAGCATGAAAATCGTACACTGTTAATTAAGTACTTTCCTTTCCCATAAAATGCCATATAACTGTTAAAACCATGTTTTAAGATAAAGAACACGGGGTTTACAATGTCAACCCCACAAAGTTCGAGCCCGGGTCAAAACAGACCAAGCGGGCTCGCATCGAACGAGCAGTGGCCCAGGTCTGGCCAACCGCGCGTGGGCTGGACTTGGGCCCATGATTATTTGTTCGGCTGACTGTGCACGCAGCTTCGGTCCTGATATTTTTAAGCATTTCCGAATTCCGTTACAAACAACTTGCAAGCATGTAATTAATTAGGACTATCTACTGTTTTCAATTGATAGAGACAAACACGACAAGAAACGTAGTTGCTATAGGATATCCTTTTAAAATAAGAACGAGATGAGCCTCGATGAATAAACAAAACGCGCAGATGCGGGGCCCTTGTTAAATGTATATTATTGAAGCATTTAGTTTCCAGGACGGGTTGTTCAGCAAATCTCACAACCCTCCTAAAAAACAACACGTTAGTCTCTCTAGGATACGCTTTAATAAACCTTACCTTCTTAAACTCGGGTGCACATTTATGTGACCCAAATCCAAATCTCGACGGATTCGAAATGTATTTCTAATCACGGGTACATCGATTGTGACGTGGTCCGAGAGGCATATCCATGACGTCGCGAATTCCTTTTAAAAGTAGAACGAGACGAGCCTCGTCAAACAAAAATGTACACAGCTGCGGGGCCCTCTAACTGTATATATATTAAAACACTTAGAATTCGGGATAGGCCGTTTAGCGAATTTTTCGGCCTTACCCAAAACAACAATACGCTAGTTGCTTTAGGCACGTCTTAATAATTTATTCTCCTTAATTCGGGTGCATATTTATGTGACCCAAATCCAAATCTCAACTGAGTCGAAATATGTCAACAATCACGGGTGCATTGATGCAACGTGGTTCGAGATATGTTTTCACAACGTTGCAAATCTTATAAAATAACAGTAAATAATAAAAGCGGTTTAAAAATAAAAATTTGCACATAAGTTCATATTGTATTTAAAATCAGATAAATAATCCAAATATAACAGTTAAGCGACCGTGCTAGAACCACGGAACTCGGGAATGCCTAACACCTTCTCCCGGGTTAACAGAATTCCTTATCCGGATTTCTGGTACACAGACTGTAATATAGAGTCATTCTTTTCCTCGATTCGGGATTAAAATTGGTGACTTGGGACACCCTAAATCTCCCAAGTGGCGACTCTGAAATAAATAAACAAATCCCGTTTCGATTGTCCTTTAATTGGAAAAAACTCCCCGTCGCCCCCCGGGTGCGGAAAAAGGAGGTGTGACAGCTCTGGCGACTCTGCTGGGGATCGTAAAACCCAGAACCACTGGTTCAGGGTTAAGAATTCGAGCTTAGAATAATTGTTGTTATTTGGCTTTATTTATTATCTGATTTTTACATGATATATGCTTAATGTGCTAAATGATGCTTTTACCGCTTTAATATTATCTGAATTGTGTATATAAAACTGCTACGAAACCCTTCTTTCTGAGTCTTCTGAATTTATGGTGTACACGTGCGCGTGACCCACCTTTCTGTTAAAGTCATGCCAAATAAGACGGAGTTGGGACAAGTAACTAGGCCGGACAGACTTTTGTGCTCCCGGTACGTTGCCCCCGCTTCGGCTCAAACTGTCCGTTTGGGTAAGCCAGGTTTAGAACAATCAACCTCAGGGTCACACTTAGAATAACTCAGCCATGCACCGGATCCCTAGTAGGAACGTTTATTTGCATCACGTGCATTTGACTTAGAGGACTCAACACAAGGGTTGGGTCTGTCTAAGACAGGTGAACCCGAAATAAAAAGACCATCCTGATGCATCCTACTTGCTATACGTGCATTCATTTGCCTCGAACATGCTGGCTGACCGGCTTAAATGAAATCATGGTAAGAGCTGAGGAGTAAAATGGGTCATAATAAAAAATATATATATATATGTAATAAAAAATAAAATATAGTTTTAAATCTTGAAATAGTTTTAACCAAAAACGATTGGCGTATGTTTTCAAAATGAGTCTTGACTTTATTAAATTAAATTTCAGATACAAAATGAGCACCACACAAAACCCCTCCTCCGCAAATACAGAAGAGTTTCTATTCCAGCTTCAAATGTGGTGGGGTGAATTAGGCGAAGATGGTCAAAAGTGGGTCATCAAGCATTTGGGAAATCTCCCGGACCTTATGAAAGTTAAACCCCGTGAGGATCTGATTACGGCATTAGTAACTTTTTGGGACCCTGTTCACAATGTCTTTCGTTTCTCTGACTTCGAGCTCACTCCTACATTAGAAGAGGTAGCTGGATATGTTGGTTTTGACGGAAGTTTAAGGAATCAAAGCTTGATATTCACGAAGGCTCCCTCGGTACATCGATTCTTCGGTCTTTTGAACATCAGCAGTCAAATCAGGAAAAGCAACGTCGTCAACGGATGTTGTTCTTTCAACTTTTTGTATTCAAGGTTCGGAAAGTCAGATGGGTTCGAAATTCATGAGAAAGGCCTTACTAACAAACAAGACAAAGACGCATGGCAGGTTCACCGTCGTTTCGCCTTCATGGTGGCTTTTCTAGGAATCATGGTCTTCCCGAACAAAGAACGAACAATCGATATTCGCACCGCAAAAGTTGTGCAAATCCTCACCTCCAAGGAAAACCACACCTTTGTCCCCATCATTCTCTCGGACATTTATCGGGCTTTGACTTTATGTAAAGCGGGAGTGAAAGTCTTCGAGGGATGCGAAATTTTGTTGCAAATGTGGCTGATTGAACATCTCCAACAATAGCCCAAGATCATACAGTACAGGCCAAACAACGATAATTACATCGAGGGTTATGAGGAAAGAGTGAAAAATTATCAGGTTCCAGAAGGGACAGAAGCATGGGTATCTCGGCTAAGGGCTCTAACGGCAAATCAAATTGAATGGACTTTGGGATGGCTATCAATGAGGGAAGTAATACATATGTCAAACTCAAATAGTTATCTGCTACTATTGGGATTGAGAAGCATCCAGCCATACGCGCCATTGAGAGTCCTAAGACAACTAGGAAGATATCAAGTAGTTCCTGATGATGAAGATTTGAGTGCGCAAGAAATCGAACTACACCCAGAGGCCACTATTCCTGAGGCGTTACTTCAGCAGATGTGGAATGGATGTCGATACTTAAAAAGCGATACTCAAGTCCCAGACACTACAAAGGGTGAGATAAATCCTGGATATGCAAGGTGGTTCGAGAAACGGTCTCGCGTGGATGAGGAACCAGAACCTAAGCTGAGAAGGCCAACTAAAAGACCCCATATTCAAAACTTTAATGATAAAATCCAAGAGCGGTTGATCTGGGGAGAAAAAGAGAAGGGATACAAAGCAACTATCCACACCCTAAAGGAAAATCTAAGGAACCTCAGTCTGGAGAAGGATTTGCAAGCACAAGAAGCTGAAGGCGAGAAGAAGAGTCTAGCCTGTGAGAATGAAAGTCTACATGCTCGATTTCTGAAAATGAAAAAGGCTGCTGAAACGCCAATGAGGAATTGGAAGGATCAAAAAACCATCGCCAATCTTTTTGAAAGAATGCAGGATTATGATTCCATTCTTGCTGCAAAAGAAAGGGCGTTGAGCAAAGCAAAAGAAAGGATCCAACAATTAAACGAAGAAGCCAGATCTGATAAGGAACGCCAAAATAGGCAATCCGAGAAAGACAGGGCACAATTCAAGAAGGAAAAAGACCATTGGATACGATCAGAAGACCAACTTCGTGCACAACTAGAAGAGGCAAGAAGGTACAGAGAGCATCAACAAGAGGACACTGATAGAGAAAGAGCGCAGATGAGATTAGAGCAGGCCAGACTCCGAGCTCTATTAGAGTCAGTCCTAGATCGTGAAGGCCGTATCCGAGATATAGCCACCACTCGCCAGCAGCAATTGCAGGATCAAGGCCAACATCTCCAAAATTTCAGGGCACAGATCCACGACCTGGCGGTCTACACCTCTCAAAGTTATGTAAACTGCCAAGGAATGGATTATGAAAGGTTTACCGAGCATGCACCCACCTTTGCCCGTCATCTAGCAGTGGAGTTGGAAAGGATGTATCGAACATTGGGAGGACATCCGGGTCAAGCCCCGCCTTGAGCAAATGATCTAATAATTTACAACACAAGTGGAAAGTGGGGCACGTTATGAGATGTTAAGAATTGTATCTTTTATTTCAATTTGAATGTGTGTGTTTCAAGACATTGTTTACAAAGTTTTCAAATGTAATGTTGATCATTTTCTTTTGTGTGTATTTCAAGACATTGTTTTTACAAAGTTTTCAAATGTAATGTTTGTTCATTTTCTTTTTATAAATGTTAGCCTCAAGGCAGAACTACGCCTGGTCTGATTCACGCGGGGACGTGATACGTAGGCAATCCTCATAAGATTCGACCACTTTTAATAAAGAAAGAAAAGAAAATACAAAAACGAATAAAAAGGGGATAACTGAGCAAGTCGGGATGACGCATGTTGTTTGAAGCAAAGCATATAGAAACGGTTAACTGCCTAGGTGCATTGCATCCTCTATGTGTTATGATCCAACCTGTTGAAATCTAACGCTAACGAAGTTTGTTATTGTCTGATTCAGACAAGTTAGTTGTTAAAGAACTCTGGCAACACACTCATACCAAACCAGATCCAAAGGACCGGTAGCGACGAGCATGACTACTTCAGAGAATAGTAACGAGGAAGAAAGGCCAATGGGCCAGTTGCTAAAAGAAGCGATGGAAAAAATTGAAAGGATGGGACTAGAGATGAATGCAATGCAGCTAGCCCTAGCCAAAACACAAAAGAGTCCTGAAACGCTGGGACACATGCCGGAATACCCTCACTCTGGCCCTTCCACAAGCCGTCCAAATCCCCTGTATCATCAAGAAAGAAGCCCTCATGATTCCCAAGCTCCACCACCCCATCAACCTCTCCCAACACCCAATATTCCCATCTTTGTGGGACCCGCATCAGCCCCTTTGCAAAGAACGACCAGTGAGCCATTGTTTCAGGCTCACGATACACAATACTATCCCCCTGAGCCTACATTCCATGCACCCGAGCCTCAAGCTTACAATCCACATTTGGAAGTGCCGGTAGAGATTGAAAAGCCAGCTAAGGCCCCTGAACAGGATGAAGTGCTGAGAAAATTCAAAAGCCTGGAGCAGTCCTTCAGGAACTTGCACGGGTTAGGCAATCAAGTCAGCGTAGCATACAAAGACCTGTGCCCTTTCCCAGACGTCCAACTCCCGGCTGGGTTCAAGATGCCTAAGTTTGATTTATATGAAGGGCACGGTGACCCCATGGCGCATTTGCGGGGATTCTGTAGCAAGATGAGAGGGGCAGGCGGCAAGGATGAGCTGTTGATAGCTTATTTCGGCCAAAGTCTGAGCGGATCTGCACTGGAATGGTATACCAGGCAGGATTTCAGCAGGTGGTACACGTGGGATGATCTGGCGCAGGCTTTTGCAGGTCATTTCCAGTACAATCTAGAGATAGTCCCTGACCGTCTCACGCTATTGAGAACTGGGAAGAAACCCGGGGAAAGTTTTCGCGAGTTCGGGTTCCGCTGGAGAGAACAAGCAGCTAGAGTCGACCCTCCCATGAGAGAGGGAGAAATGGTGGACTATTTTTTGCAGACATTGGATCCAACCTACTTTGGTCACTTGGTGACAACGGTTGGAAAATCTTTCAACGAGGTGGTCAAGATAGGGGTCATGATAGAAGAAGGTTTGAGGTCTGACAAGATCTTGAACTATTCGGCACTCAAGGCCACAACCCAGGCCATTCAAAATGGCACGGGAGGTGCGTTGAGAAGAAAGAAAGAAGATGTTGCCACGATTGAGGCAGGCAGTTGGTCCAGGGCTGGCAGGCCACACTACAACCAACCCAGACCTCACAGGTCAGAATACCCATACAACCCACCACAAAATTTCTATCCACCTCGAGAACCACATTGTTCCGTACACCAAGCCCAGGCATACACGCAGCCTCCGGTTCGCCCACAATGGCGCACACCGGCCCCCCATAACACATACCCAGCTCCACATAATAACTACCCACCGCAAAACACCTACCCTCCACCAAGGGCATATAGGAACCCTTCAGGGATAGGCTTTCGGGGAAATCCAGATGCTAGGAATGACAGGTTGCGGAAGCAGAGAACCTTCACAGAGCTGGGAGAAACCTACACCGCTTTGTTCCACAAGCTGCGGCAATTGGGTTTGGTTAGTCCTGTCCAGACTCGAGAACCAAATCCCCCACCTCAGAATTTGGATCGATCAATCAGTTGTGAATACTGTTCAGGGATGCTCGGGCATGATACCGAGAAGTGCTGGAAATTAAGGCATGCCATACAAGATCTTATTGACACCAATAAGATCGAGGTCCAGACACCAGAAGCTCCTAACATCAACCAAAACCCACTGCCAGCGCACCACGAAACTCACATGATTGAGTTGGTGTGTGAAGGAGGAGAATTGAGAAAACCTTCACAAACAGTGATGATGATCCAAGCCGCCCCAAAGGAAGTCTCAACCAGTGGAGAAACGAGTGTACAGTCGCAGGGAGAAGGCGTCAAGCCGTTAGTGATATTGGGAAAGAGCCCGTCCGCCATAACAAGCAAACCCGAGCCAAGCAAGTTGGTAATACCAGGGATCCCGCCCACACCGGCGGTCGTGTTGAAAGGGGTATGTAGAGAACGGGTGACCATAAAACCTGTGGTCCAGCTGCCGATGATTGACAGCAGGGCTGTGCCTTGGAAATATGAAAAGGCGGTGGTGTTGTACAAAGGAAAACAGGTAGAAGAAGTCAGTTGTGAAGCGCAAGGGCTGACTCGATCAGGTCGATGTTTTGCTCCGGTGGAGCTAAGAAGGACCAACCCAGTTGCAACCAAGAAACCTGTGTCCGAAGAAGAGGCTGAAGAGTTCCTGAGGAAGGTGAAAGTACATGACTATTCTGTGATCGAACAACTGAGAAAAACACCGGCCCAGATCTCACTGTTGGCATTACTGATCCACTCCGAGGAGCATCGTCGGGCCCTGTTGAAGATATTGAACGAAGCTCATGTGCCCAGTGAGATTTCTGTAAACCACCTGGAAACCATTGCCAGCAAGATTTTCGAGGTGAACAGGGTAACATTCTCAGATGATGACCTGCCGGTGGAAGGTACAGAGCACAATAAAGCTTTATACCTAGCCGTCAAATGTGAAGACTCAGTGGTAACTCGAGTGTTGGTGGATAATGGCTCAAGCGCCAATATTTGTCCATTATCCACTCTGGACCAGTTAAAGATCGACCGCGGAAGAATCCGAAAGAATAGTATCTGTGTCCGAGGGTTTGACGGAAACGAAACAGCCACTGTGGGGGATGTTGTACTTGAACTGACCATTGGTCCTGTCCTGTTTACCATGGAATTCCAGGTGTTAGATGCCACAGTTTCTTATAACCTGCTGTTAGGACGACCCTGGATTCATGCAGCCAAAGCAGTGCCTTCCACTCTACATCAGACGGTGAAGTTCGAGTGGGAAAGACAAGAGGTCGTGTTACACGGCGAGGACACAACGTGCACCACGGGTGGAGCAATTGTACCTTTCATAGAGACTGCTGATGACAAAGGTCCTTGGGTCTACCAGATTTTCGATACAGGGTCAGCCAACAAAATTTCTGAAGGAGAAATCATCCCACACCCTAGGGTAGCTGCCGCGACAGTCATGATGGTCTCGGAAATGCTGGGTAACGGATTTGTGCCAGGAAAAGGCCTGGGAATCGAGCTTCAAGGGATTGTCCAACCTGTATCCCTTCCTAAAAATATGGAAACTTTCGGATTGGGGTTCAAACCAACCGCAGCAGATAGGAAGCAAGCGCGAAAAATGAAGAAGAGGGTTTGGTTTCTGCCTAAGCCGGTGCCACGTCTCTCGCGGTCTTTTGTCAAAGCAAGTGCCAAGGGGTCGCCGGTCCCAAAGATTCGAGGACCTTTGATCGGTATAAATGAAGACCTGAATCTGAGTTTTGAAAGACTATTTGCGGATGTCAGTATGGTGGAAGCTGGAGAAAGTTCCAGCAGAGCAGAGATACAATTTGTGGGGCCTGAGGCCAAGACCAACAATTGGACGGTTACTCCTCTTCCTATCCGAGGGGAGTCTTGGTAGTAGGCTTTGATTTATGTTTTGTTTGTTTGTTTGTTCGGATTATTCAAGGGTGTAATCCAAATTTTACTTTCGTTTTTGTAAAAGTGTGAACCCTTTTATCTCGCAAATTTAATAAAGTTCTTTCTTTTGTCCCATTTTAATTTTGTTTTGTTCTTTTTCTTTCTGAACAGTTCTCTTTTTACTGGTTCTAATGACATGGCATGCATAGCGGATCTTCGACCTAGTCTAATAAATCAATCTGAATCTGACTCAATGATGCAAGAGGTCGTTTGCGATGATGAATCCGAATGTGATGAAGGTGAAGCCTTCGAAGAGATAGACCGGGAACTGTGCCAATTTGAAGAGAAACCCAAGCCTAACCTAAATGACACTGAGGCTGTGAATCTAGGAGACGCTGACAACGTCCAAGAGACCAAAATTAGCATCCACATTGAGCCGAATGTCAGAGAAGAATTGATCAAAACCCTCATGGAATTCAAAGATGTTTTTGCATGGTCCTACGATGATATGCCTGGATTAAGCACCAATTTAGTGGTTCACAAATTACCCACTGACCCGGCATACCCTCCGGTCAAGCAAAAACTAAGGAAATTTAAAACAGAAATGAGTGTAAAGATCAAAGAAGAAGTGATTAAGCAGTTGTAATCGAAGGTCATTCGGGTCACTCGATATCCCGAGTGGTTGGCCAATGTGGTACCGGTCCAAAAGAAGGATGGAAAAATCAGGGTATGCGTTGATTACCGCAACCTCAACAAAGCAAGTCCCAAGGACAATTTCCCGCTACCCAACATTCATATCCTGATCGATAACTGCGCTGGGCGCGAGATCGGATCCTTTGTGGATTGCTATGCGGGTTATCATCAGATCCTAATGGACGAGGAGGATGCTGAGAAGACAGCGTTTATTACGCCATGGGGAACCTACTGCTATCGGGTAATGCCATTCGGGTTAAAGAACGCCGGGGCGACGTACATGCGAGCAATGACTGTTGTGTTTCATGACATGATACACAAGGAAATCGAGGTGTACGTCGATGATGTGATCATCAAATCTTGGCGTCAGGAGGACCATGTAGCAGACCTAAGGAGATTTTTCCAAAGACTCCGGAGGTATGATATCAAGCTTAACCCGGCCAAATGCGCATTCGGGGTTCCATCAGGAAAGTTGCTAGGATTCATCGTCAGTCGACGGGGGATTGAGTTAGACCCATCCAAAATTGAATCCATCCGAGATTTGCCACCGCCAAGGAACAAAACAGAGGTAATGAGTTTGCTGGGTAGACTCAATTACATCAGCAGGTTCATCGCTCAACTCACAGCAACTTGTGAGCCCATATTTCGGCTGCTGAAAAAGGATGCTGCGGTAGGTTGGACGGCAGAGTGTCAGGAGGCTTTCGACCAAATCAAAGGGTATCTGTCTAATCCACCCGTATTGGTCCCGCCTAAGCCCGGGAAGCCCCTAATTCTTTACCTGACGGTCTTGGAAAATTCATTTGGTTGCGTATTGGAGAAACATGATGACACGGGAAGGAAGGAGCAGGCCATCTACTATCTTAGCAAGAAATTCACAGTACATGAGGTCAAGTACACTCAGCTCGAGAAAACATGTTGCGCCCTAACTTGGGTAGCTCAGAAGTTGAAACACTACCTGTCTTCATATACTACTTATCTCATATCCCGGTTAGACCCATTGAAAATTCTGCTCATAGAGTTTGATATCGTCTATGTGACGAGGACGGCCATGAAAGCCCAGGCACTGGCAGACCATTTGGCACAGAATCCCGCTGATGAAAAATACGAGCCCTTAAGAACGTATTTTCCTGACGAAGAGGTAATGCATACGAATGAGTTGGAATTGACTGAGGAACCAGGTTGGAAGCTTTTCTTCGATGGAGCTGCAAATGCGAAAGGGGTCGGAATAGGAGCAGTACTCATTTTTGAAACATGACGCCATTATCCTGTTACGGCTCAACTACGTTTTTATTGTACCAACAATATGGCCGAGTATGAGGCTTGCATTCTGGGTCTGCGCTTGGCTGTTGACATGGATGTCCAAGACGTCTTGGTCTTGGGAGACTCGAACCTCTTGGTACATCAAATTCAGGGTGAATGGGAAATACGAGATCTAAAACTCATACCATACCGACAATGCTTGCATGATCTGAGCAAGCAATTTCGATCGGTGAAGTTCAAACACATCCCGAGAGTTCACAATGAGGTTGCGGATGCCTTAGCCACCTTAGCATCAATGCTGCACCACCCTGACAAAATGTATGTCGATCCTCTACACATCCAGGTCCGTGATCAGCACGCCTACTGCAATGCCATAGAAGAAGAAGCAGACGGTGAACCCTGGTTTCATGATATCAAGGAATACCTCAGAATGGGGATATATCCAGAACATGCCTCTAGAGACCAAAAGAGAGCCCTTCGGCGTTTGTCGAATGGTTTCTTCCTCAGTGGAGGAGTATTGTACAAAAGAACCCCGGATTTGGGATTGTTGAGATGCGTAGATGCCAGTCAAGCAACGACGGTTATGGCAGAGGTACATGCTGGAGTTTGCGGACCGCACATGAGCGGATATGTATTGGCAAGAAAGATCCTTCGAACAGGGTGTTATTGGCTCACCATGGAGCACGACTGTATCACTTTTGTGATGAAATGCCATCAGTGCCAGATACATGGAGATTTGATTCATTCTCCGCCAACAGAGTTACATACGATGTCAGCACCCTGGCCGTTTGTGGCATGGGGCATGGATGTCATTGGGCCCATCGAGCCGGCAGCACCCAACGGTCATAGGTTCATTCTAGTGACCATTAATTACTTCACCAAATGGGTTGAGGCTAAAACCTTCAAGTCGGTAACCAAAAAGGCAGTAGTGGACTTTGTTCACTCCCATATCATTTGCAGATTTGGGATCCCAAAAGTGATCATCACGGATAACGGTGCGAATCTTAATAGCAGCTTGATGAGAGAGGTATGCCAACAATTCAAGATTACACACCGCAATTCCACCCCATATCGTCCCAAGGCGAATGGAGCAGTCGAAGCAGCCAATAAGAATATCAAGAAGATACTGCGAAAAATGGTGGAAGGGTCCAGACAATGGCACGAGAGATTACCCTTTGCTTTGTTGGGTTACCGCACTACCGTCCGAACTTCCATAGGCGCAACTCCTTATTTGTTGGTGTATGGGACTGAGGCCGTAATACCAGCGGAGGTCGAAATTCCGTCCCTCCGAATTGTCGCTGAAGTCGGGATTAATGATGATGAATGGGTCAAAGCTCGATTGGAACAGTTGAGCCTGATAGATGAGAAAAGATTGGCAGCAGTGTGCCATGGTCAGCTGTACCAGAAGAGAATGACAAGAACATATAATAAGAAGGTGCGCCCCAGGAAGTTTGAAGTAGGGCAGCAGGTATTGAAGAAGATCCTCCCACATCAGGTCGAGGCAAAAGGCAAATTCGCCCCAAATTGGCAAGGGCCTTATATCGTGACCAGAGTATTGTCCAACGGTGCCTTGTGTTTGACAGATGTCGAAGGTAGATGTGTCGACATGGCTATCAATTCAGATGCAGTCAAGCGATATTATTGTTACGCAACGCCTTCCTGATGATCTTTGGAAGGGCAACGTAAGGCTAAGCAACCGATGTCAGTGCGGTTGCTGTCCGCCAATGAGGTCCTCGCCGCACGCTAGACTAGATTGTCAGTGCCGTGCGGGAAAACCAATGTCGTGGGCAATTGCGGAAGCTTGAGAGAGAATTGGGTTTTGAATGCTGATGATGATTTTATTGATGACTGAAAATGATGATTACAATGATGTGGTGTCGAGGGGGAGAGACACCAGAAAATGCTGATTGAAATGTTTGATTGTTTGGTCCCCCTTAATAATGCTTAAAAAAATAAACCAACATGACAAGACTAGTCCTAATAAAGCTGTAGAAGCACACTGAAATGAAAATGATGAAAACTAGTCTATGATTACAATGAAAAGGACTTAGATTATTACAAGGAAAAACTAAGTCCGATGGCAGCATCTTTGTCTTGCGGGTCTGCGCGCGCGTTGCTGTGGGCGCGCGCGACACTTGATGTGCTGGCCTGAGGCTGGGCACTGGTGCTTGGCATCAGGGTCTGTGCGCGAGGCGCTGCTGGAATGGGCCTGCAGCTGGGCGCTGGTGAGGCATCAGGATCTGCGCGCGCGGCATTGTCAGGGCGCGCGGCGCTGTTGTCATTGGCCAGCCCTTGGGCGCTGGCGAGAGGCATCGGTGGGGCGACAGAGGCACATGCGCGCTTGTCACTTGGCGCAGCCAAGACCACGGGGCCGGCCATGGTGCTAGGCATTGTGAGGCTTGCTAGGCCGCCATGGGGCGCGGCCAAGGGGTCATGGGGCATGTCTGGAAAGCAGCCCATGACATTCTCCCCCACCTGAGTTGGCGCCGTCCTCGGAGCCTTATGATGATGATGATGATGATGATGATGTTTCTGATGGTTGTTGGATGGGAGGTCTGCGCCCCTCTGTTGTCTGAGCTTGCTGTTGTAGCGAAGCAATGATTTCATGCGGCTGACATGGAAGACTGGATGGATCTTCCACCAGGATGGAGTTTTTACCTGGTATGTGGACTCCCCAATGCGTTTTTCAATGGACAGGGGCCCGATGTATTTTTGTTGCAGGCGAGGGTTCATGGGTCCTTTCTGCAAACAAGTACTGCTTTGGGATGCGTAGCATTACTTTATCCCCTGGTTGATGTTGGGAAAAGCAACGCTTTTGTTCGGTGAACCTTTTTGCCCGCTCTTGGGCCCTGATGAGATAGCTCCGCACTATCTCCATGTTGCGCTCCCATTCGCTCGAGAAGTTGGCAGCTCGAGGAGATTTCGGCATGATTGAGGCATTCACCGTCTGCGGGAGAAGCGGTTGCTGTCCGGTAACAATTTCAAAAGGGCTCTTGTTTGTATGATGGCTCTTTTGAGAATTGAAACACAGTTGAGCAGCATCCAGGAGCTTCACCCAATGTTTCTGTGATCCGGTTGCGAAGTTGCGGAGATATTCCTCCAGCATGTCATCGAACCGGTCTGTCTGGCCATCCGATGGTGGATGGATGTCTGTGTTGTGACTCAATGTTGACCCAAAGCACCTGAAGAGATGGGTCCAAAAGTTGCTAGTGAAGCGTGAGTCGCGCCTACTAACAATGTTTTTGGGCAGGCCCCAATGTTTGACAATGTGCGAGAAGAAGAGTCGAGCTGTATCTTCTGCTGAGATGTTTTGCGGGGCTGCTATGAAAGTTGCATAGTCTGAGAACTGATCTATGACAACCATGATGGATGCAAGATTGCCGACTTGGGGCAATCCCGTGATGAATCTGAGGGAAACACTTTCCCATGGTTTCTGAGGGACATGTGATGGCTGCGAGGGTCCCGGCTGTGATGAGTGATCCGACTTGTCCTTGTGGCATGGCTGACAAGTTCTTCACACGATGATGAGCGTCACCAGTCTTTTGAGGCCGATGACATGATGACTGATTGTTGCTGCGAAGGGTAGCCTGAACCTGGGGTTCATGTCTGTTGACTACCTTCTCCAACTGCATGGCCGAGATGTTTTCAGCGGCCATCTTTATGGGAAAGCATGGTATGGTGCAGGGCTTGGCCCCTTTTTCTCCCATCATCAGGAGCATGTTGGCATATGGTACCGGAATGGTGTTGGTTTGCCTCATGAAATCCAAACCCACTATGATGTCGAAGTCATCTATGATTGCGATGCGCAGGTCGATGCTTCCTTTGTATGGGCCAAGTTTCACTGGGACATTTGTAGCTGTTCCACCCAATGTCTGAGGTGGTGAGTTGATAGCCTTGACGCGGCCTTTGCTCTTTTGTACCACAAGACCTAGGCGCTCTACTTGCGTTGATGACAAGTAGTTATGGGTGGCACCTGTGTCTATCAATGCGTGAAGGGGCTTGCCGTTCACTTTCAATTCGACGAACATTAGGGTCCTCGCTTGCTTAGGAGGTCCTTCGTCCATCTTTTCTTTCCCTTTCCTGGTGATCGGGACTGATGTTTTCTTAGGAGGACATGCACTGGTCCCCGCTAAGGCATGAGGGTTAGAGCCAACAATTGCATTGAAGGCGCCTACCTGGTCGTCGTCTGATGAGTCTGATGTGTCTAACTCATCCTCGACCGTCTGATGAGCATTGACCTTGATGTTTGGGCATTCATTGTTCCAATGTGCCCCGCCGCAATGACGGCATTCTGAGGGAGGCTTTCTCCCTGATTGTTGTTGATGGATGCAGCACTGTTGCTGTTGGAGGGAGGAGTCTTAGTTTTGGATGCACTCTGATCTCCCCCACTTTTGCTTGGGCCACCATTGCTGGGATGGTGCCCGTTGGATCCCCCTCGGACAGACGGCTGGGGCCTGTCGTTCTGAGTTCCCAAATGATAATCGCCAAGGCATTCTGCAGCTTGAATGGCCTTGGGTAGGGTGTCTACCCGTTGTCGCTGTAGTTCCATACGGGCATGAGGTTTCAAACCTTCTATGAATGCGAAGAGTTTGTCTTTGTCCCCCATGTCGCGTATGTTTAGCATGAGTGCGGAGAATTCGCGCACGTACTCCCTCACTGATCTGGTGTGGCGGAGGTCCCGTAGCTTTCTCCTTGCATTGTATTCCACATTTTCGGGAAAGAACTGCAGGCGTATGGCTACCTTCAATTCGTCCCATGTCTGAAGAGTATCTTCACCGGCCTTGATGGCTTCGTGTTTGACCCGCCACCAAAGTTTGGCATCGCCCTGAAGATACATGGCAGCAGTCGCTACCTTTTTGGATTCCTCCAAATGGCCCACGGCATCGAAGTATTGTTCGATGTCGAAGATGAAGTTTTCCACTTCTTTAGCATCCCGGGATCCGTCGTATGGCTTTGGCTCCGGTATCTTAAGCTTTTGTGGAATGGGGGTGAGGTCTGCTGCACCCCTGATGTGATGGTTGCCTTCTCGAAGTAGGCTCTGTAAGGCTGCATTGACAACGTTGAGCTTGTCAGTCAAGTCGTTTATGGTTTGCTGCATGGCAGTTAGTCTGTCTGCCTCATGTTGCTGATGGGCTAAATCGTCGGCACGCTCCTGTTGGAGGTCCTCAAATTTGCCATGAATATTGGCAGTTTCGATGGCTGCCGTTTGTCGGTCCTCGTCGGAGTCACGACTGATGTTTGCAATGTCATTTTCGGCCTGCCGCATTCGGCGGTCCAGGTCGTCCAACCTTTGCACTAGGTTGTTGCTTTGATCAGGCACCGTTTCTACGATGGGTCGTAATCGGTCAACCGTCTCTTCTAGGGATGCTAGACGCTCCCCATGATTCACCATGGTCAGAAATGGTGATGATGGCAAATGTTCCCTCGTCCGATGTCGAGCCTAGGCTCTGATACCAACTGTTACGCAACGCCTTCCTGATGATCTTTGGAAGGGCAACGTAAGGCTAAGCAACCGATGTCAGTGCGGTTGCTGTCCGCCAATGAGGTCCTCGCCGCACGCTAGACTAGATTGTCAGTGCCGTGCGGGAAAACCAATGTCGTGGGCAATTGCGGAAGCTTGAGAGAGAATTGGGTTTTGAATGCTGATGATGATTTTATTGATGACTGAAAATGATGATTACAATGATGTGGTGTCGAGGGGGAGAGACACCAGAAAATGCTGATTGAAATGTTTGATTGTTTGGTCCCCCTTAATAATGCTTAAAAAAAATAAACCAACATGACAAGACTAGTCCTAATAAAGCTGTAGAAGCACACTGAAATGAAAATGATGAAAACTAGTCTATGATTACAATGAAAAGGACTTAGATTATTACAAGGAAAAACTAAGTCCGATGGCAGCATCTTTGTCTTGCGGGTCTGCGCGCGCGTTGCTGTGGGCGGGCGCGACACTTGATGTGCTGGCCTGAGGCTGGGCACTGGTGCTTGGCATCAGGGTCTGTGCGCGAGGCGCTGCTGGAATGGGCCTGCAGCTGGGCGCTGGCGAGGCATCAGGATCTGCGCGCGCGGCATTGTCAGGGCGCGCGGCGCTGTTGTCATTGGCCAGCCCTTGGGCGCTGGCGAGAGGCATCGGTGGGGCGACAGAGGCACATGCGCGCTTGTCACTTGGCGCAGCCAAGACCACGGGGCCGGCCATGGCGCTAGGCATTGTGAGGCTTGCTAGGCCGCCATGGGGCGCAGCCAAGGGGTCATGGGGCATGTCTGGAAAGCAGCCCATGACGATATTATGCGTGATTTATTTAATTATGGCAATTTTGGTTTACTTGTTTGTATTTGGCATCTATTGGATAATGAGATGACGGAGGCAATTCTTTCTTCTATCCAAACACTTTTTAACCCTTGTTTCCCCCTTTGAGCCTTAAGTCATTCTTTCATACCCCTCTTTTGGAATCACTAATGGAAAAGACATGGAAAAAAAAGAGAAGAAAAGAAAGGGAAAGAAAAGAAAAAGAAAAAGAAAAGGAAAAGAAAATGAAAAGAAAAAATAAAGGAACATAAAAGGTTGGGAACTACGTTTGACCTGATTCCTCGAAGAGGATACGTAGGCGCCTCACGGCTCGGTCATAGTATGCATCATAGTGGATAATAGGATGCATAAGGTACATAGTGTGCATAATAGGCACAGCGTGCGTAACGCACACAGCGCAACATAAGTGTAAAAAATAAATTCCCCAAGCAAGAAAACTGGGGCAGAGGTTATGTTTTAAATTCCAACAAAGGTTTGATTCCAAAAGTTGTAGCACATCACCCATCAAATTATTTTCATTTTTTCATAGCCTTTCTTTAACTCCACACCAAAACCAACATCAATGTCCAAAAGACCTCCCGATCAATGTTCAAGAGATGTTGAGTCCAGCAATGAGGCCGAGAATAATACACTGATCCCCAGCAAAGAGGAGGATCGCAAGACTAGGAATGAATTGATGGTCAAGGGAATCCCTAGAAAAGAGGGTCGTATCTACAACACCCCGATTCCTCGAAAGAAATAAAATGAGAGAGTCTTATCGGTGAAAACCTTCATAGGCACCGAGAGGCGATGTAAGATGAGGAAAATAAAATGAGAGAGTCTTATTGGTGAAAACCCTCACAGGCACCATAAGGCGCTGGGAGATGAGAGAAAAGAGAGAGTCTAATTAGTGAAAACCCCTCGAAGGGCACTATGAGGCGACAAGATAGAGCAGCAAAAGCTACCACATTCGCAACAAGATGAACAGCCATTTATCATCCCCAGCAAGTCAGACCATCAGGCAAATCGATTGATACAAATAGACTTGGTCGGGAATCTATGGTGCACGTCATGATCACGGGGACCAGTCATGTCCTCCAGATAAGTTCTTTTGAGTTTCTTCTCCCCACCAAATATGGGTTCAGAAAGATTTTTTCCCTCTAGCTTTTATTTTCTCTTCCTAAAATTTGTCTTGAAAAGAATTTTTCAAAGCTTACTACCAGAAACCGGAGGGGAATTCACCCAATGCAGGGATCGTGTCCGGCAATTTTGGAGGAAGTGAGCTCCTAAAGGGAGTGGTTTCGGGAGTTAAAAGCAGACTCCCACAGAATATGCTTAAAGAGAAAGCAGAAAAGGGGATTAATTGAGAGTCAATCCCCGGCAGGCTAGAGGCCCCCAACAGGCAACTTTGCCTACTAATCAATTGGGACATGGAGCAAGAAAAGAGAAGAAAGGAAAAATCATCCGCCAGAAAGTCACCCTCTACCACCACGATAAAAACTAATTAAATCCCTTTGTCTGCTGCAGGAAAACAAAGGATTGATGATGACAGCGAGATGCAACACCAGGGAAGTCACCAAAAACCGGGGCAGAAAATTTTCTGCCGATTGTCGAAAATTTTCTCGGAAGAACGGGGAAGCAATTTCAATACTTTTAAGTTCTAGGTCGCCCACCAGTATAATGCGGGAATACATTTAAGTTCTAGGTCGCCCACCAGTATAATGCGGGAATACATTTAAGTTCTAGGTCGCCCACCAGTATAATGCGGGAATACATTTAAGTTCTAGGTCGCCCACTAGTATAATGCGGGAATACATTTAAGTTCTAGGTCGCCCACCAGTATAATGCGGGAATACATTTAAGTTCTAGGTCGCCCACCAGTATAATGCGGGAATACATTTAAGTTCTAGGTCGCCCACCAGTATAATGCGGGAATACATTTAAGTTCTAGGTCGCCCACCAGTATAATGCGGGAATACATTTAAGTTCTAGGTCGCCCACCAGTATAATGCGGGAATACATTTAAGTTCTAGGTCGCCCACCAGTATAATGCGGGAATACATTTAAGTTCTAGGTCGCCCACCAGTATAATGCGGGAATACATTTAAGTTCTAGGTCGCCCACCAGTATAATGCGGGAATACATTTAAGTTCTAGGTCGCCCACCAGTATAATGCGGGAATACTTTTAAGTTCTAGGTCGCCCACCAGTATAATGCGGGAATACTTTTAAGTTCTAGGTCGCCCACCAGTATAATGCGGGAATACTTTTAAGTTCTAGGTCGCCCACCAGTATAATGCGGGAATACTTTTAAGTTCTAGGTCGCCCACCAGTATAATGCGGGAATACTTTTAAGTTCTAGGTCGCCCACCAGTATAATGCGGGAATACATTTAAGTTCTAGGTCGCCCACCAGTATAATGCGGGAATACATTTAAGTTCTAGGTCGCCCACCAGTATAATGCGGGAATACTTTTAAGTTCTAGGTCGCCCACCAGTATAATGCGGGAATACTTTTAAGTTCTAGGTCGCCCACCAGTATAATGCGGGAATACATTTAAGTTTTAGGTCGCCCACCAGTATAATGCGGGAATACATTTAAGTTCTAGGTCGCCCACCAGTATAATGCGGGAATACATTTAAGTTCTAGGTCGCCCACCAGTATAATGCGGGAATACATTTAAGTTCTAGGTCGCCCACCAGTATAATGCGGGAATACATTTAAGTTCTAGGTCGCCCACCAGTATAATGCGGGAATACATTTAAGTTCTAGGTCGCCCACCAGTATAATGCGGGAATACATTTAAGTTCTAGGTCGCCCACCAGTATAATGCGGGAATACATTTAAGTTCTAGGTCGCCCACCAGTATAATGCGGGAATACATTTAAGTTCTAGGTCGCCCACCAGTATAATGCGGGAATACATTTAAGTTCTAGGTCGCCCACCAGTATAATGCGGGAATACATTTAAGTTCTAGGTCGCCCACCAGTATAATGCGGGAATACATTTAAGTTCTAGGTCGCCCACCAGTATAATGCTGGAATACATTTAAGTTCTAGGTCGCCCACCAGTATAATGCGGGAATACTTTTAAGTTCTAGGTCGCCCACCAGTATA
The DNA here is from genome assembly GCF_000715075.1 of Nicotiana tabacum. Taxonomy (NCBI): domain Eukaryota; kingdom Viridiplantae; phylum Streptophyta; class Magnoliopsida; order Solanales; family Solanaceae; genus Nicotiana; species Nicotiana tabacum. The sequence goes on from NC_134080.1 coordinate 27,711,524, forward strand.
ATGCGGGAATACTTTTAAGTTCTAGGTCGCCCACCAGTATAATGCGGGAATACATTTAAGTTCTAGGTCGCCCACCAGTATAATGCGGGAATACATTTAAGTTCTAGGTCGCCCACCAGTATAATGCGGGAATACATTTAAGTTCTATGTCGCCCACCAGTATAATGCGGGAATACTTTTAAGTTCTAGGTCGCCCACCAGTATAATGCGGGAATACTTTTAAGTTCTAGGTCGCCCACCAGTATAATGCGGGAATACATTTAAGTTCTAGGTCGCCCACCAGTATAATGCGGGAATACATTTAAGTTCTAGGTCGCCCACCAGTATAATGCGGGAATACTTTTAAGTTCTAGGTCGCCCACCAGTATAATGCGGGAATACTTTTAAGTTCTAGGTCGCCCACCAGTATAATGCGGGAATACTTTTAAGTTCTAGGTCGCCCACCAGTATAATGCGGGAATACATTTAAGTTCTAAGTCGCCCACCAGTATAATGGGTCGCCCACCAGTATAATGCGGGAATACATTTGAGTTCTAGGTCGCCTACCAGTATAATGCGGGAATACTTCTAGCTCTAGATTTTGGAATCAGTCACCCCACCTGAAGACGGAAGGGTACAACAGAGATCCCCAAACGGGAAACAATAAAATCCCCAGCACCAAGAAGCAGACAACTGCAGAGGCAAGCGCGCAATTCAAAAGGAAAAAGGAACGCGTCTCAAAAGAAGTAGTTTGGGAACGTTATAGCATGCCCAACATAACAATTTTGATAAAAGCCATACCACCAAAGAAACAATGGAAAGGCTTGAAGAAGAGGGCATGTTCCCAGCGGATCAAGCAAAGTGATGAAAACTAACATTCAAATGTCAGCGAAGGACCAGCATCCTCTCCCAAAGTCACAAGATAAAGGCATCGGAGGAAAGCGTTAGCCGACAAGAAAGCAAGGCAACAAGAACAAGTGGAAGATGGATAAGATCTCATGATCCTCAGTCTAGCTTAGCTTCTTGTTTTCCTTTTAGAGCAATGTAACAGGGAGATCGGTTGAGCAGTAGCATCCTACAGCAGCATACAACAGCGCACAACAACAGCAAGCACTACAGTCACACGGTAGTCCCAGCTACCAAAATTTCCCGAACTACATTGACCTGATTCCTGTTCAGCCCAGGATATGTAGGAAACCTCTGAAGCAAAGGTTCGGTCAAATCTTTTTCAAAAAAAAAAATGCTTCGCACGGAGTATTCGGACGGGCAAAAATCACTTGCTTTATCTTTGCGCGAAAACCCTTCGTGTCTTCGTGCAAAGAGGGGCAGCTGTAAGCACGTGATTTTTGCTTCACGGACAATCGCTCCAAAAAGAAAATAAAAATAGTGGCAAATGGCTTCGCTGTACAATTTTTCGATCTTTCCGTAACATGTGTTGTTGGTCATTTGTGGGTCTGTCCATTTTGCATCTAGTCATTATCAAACAAAAATACAAAAATATGTGTCGTTAAAAGAAAATTCAAAAAATATATGTATGTGTGCATCGTTCGTTCTAAGCTGTGATCTAACCATTTTTTTTATTTTATTTCTTATGTGTGTTTATTGTTGTAGGTGTTACACAATATGTGTGCAAGCTTATTTTAATTATGTACCTTATTTTAGGAATTTTTGGATTAATTGTTTGAAATAAAAAGGGAAAGGAAAATCTGATTGGGCCCCAAAACGAGGCCCAAAACCAAAACACTAATCCAGCCCAAGACGAGCCTGCCCAAGCACGGACTCAAACGACGTTGTATCGGCGTCCCCATTTGAAGCCGTTGATCTGATTCAAAGGAACGGTCCAGATCAGGCTGTTCAACTCACCTCAACGACGCCGTTTCAGGCAAAATGATCTGAGACGTCTGAGCCTCTTGATCCAACGGTCCACACACGCACCCGTGACCCAACCCCTCACTTAAACCAAACGACCCCGTTTAACTATCAAACGACCCCGTCTCATTTCCCACCCTCAGATCCAAGCCGTTGAGATCATCTGATCTAACGGCTCAGATCCAATCAGCCTCCCCATATATAAACTCGACCCTTACCCCCACGCCCCAAGCCGCACCCCCCCTTCAGCCACTGTTCACCATCTTCCCCAGGACCCCTTTCCTCTCAAACCCTTAGCAGCCTAGGTTTTCCCCCGTGAGCCCGGTAACCGCGGTTCCGATGACCACCAAAATAACATCCCCGATGCACCCAACCACCCTGAACACAAATCCGTTAACCTTTCACCTCGAATCAACCCGTAGCTTCTCGAATCTTCGAACGAAGATTCGAGCAAAAACTAGATCTACACCGATTGACCCCAAACTCACACCACAACCCCTCCTGACCTCCCTCACCCCCTGAGTGGATTTGGTTCCGTTCGAATCTGACTGGAATTGAACGGTTCCCAAATCGAACCTCAAGAGCCCTAGGATTCAGATCTATGGGTTTGTCCGAATCAGTGGCAGGATCAGGGCCTAGCAGACTTTTACCGAAGTGTTCTCAGTTGAGAACGCTTCGGTTAAAGTCCATTAGACCCCAAAATCACCTGGCCCGAGTTCGAGCTTGAATCAATCTTAGTTTCATTTTCCTGAGGTATTTTTCCTTTTTCTTTTGTCCTCCTAAAATCTATCCGTCGTTCATATTCTGGTTTGTTTTGTTTCGTGACTCATCTGTCCATGTGTGTACGTTTTAAGTTAATAATGAGTTTGTTGTTGGTTTTATTGGTTGTTTGCTGTATATCATAGCTTGTGTAGTCATCTAAATGAGTCTACATTTCAGTATTGATTATTATGCCTGTTTCTTGTTGGTGTTACTTGTATCGGCATGACCAACTTGTACCCTTTAATTGACACCCTTGTTTGCTTAAAATTTGAATCATTGCCTGAACTTAGGCAGAGAATTGGCAATTAGCTTTAGAAGTCTAACAAATCAGCCTGAAAGCAGTTTGAGTTTAATTAGCTAGTAGTCAGGTATTGGCTGAAATTAGAGAGATTTATATACTAACTATTAAGAGTTAGGGTAATACAGTAATATGCAAGGTATAAGGGTAATCTTGGCATAAGACAGGGTCTGATTAGGGATAATTTCAGAATATGTCAAGTGGTAATTAAAATAGGATTAAATTAATGCTAATGGGGGACCAGACCTAAGAGTATGGGAATTAATTGAAAACTTAACTAAACCCATAACCCTTGATTAGAGTAATAAGACAGGGCATGGGGGCTGATTAAGGATTCCAAGAAAGATGCCTTTAGGCATGGGGAGTTAAGGGGTATGGACAGTCTGCAAGTAGGAGGAAGGCAGCTTAGCTGCACTTGGTCATTTGGCTTATAAATAGGCCATTCGAGAACTTAAACAGGGCTGGACTTTGGAGTCTTCAGAAAAGAAAACAAAACAAAAGGCTGAAAAAACTTTAGTCTGAAGAGAGGTCTAGTGAGTTTAAAGAAAACTGAAAAACATAAGGTAGTTTCCAATAGACATTGTAATCAAACACTGCCTGAAAGTTGTATAAGAGTGCATATTGGTCAAGCTGCCTTGGCCAAGTTCTGTTGCTTGCATTGACTGAGTTGTTTGTGGTTGTTGAACTGGTGGTTTTACTGCATTTGAACCCTCAGTTATTGCTGTTATTTCCTTACTCTTTCCTGGGATTACTGGCTTGGCACTCGACTATCTGCTAGTTCTTGTATTCTGGGAGACATTGTTGGTTGTCTGTGGCTGTGGAAAACACTTGGTTTGGTTGGTTGTTGCTGTGTTGTTGCTGTGTGTCTGCTGCTGCTGCATTTGTTGCATACTACTCAACTGATTACCTCTCTTTCTTCCTTTCCTTTCTATACCAGGTACACACCTAATACACTATCCGATGTAGCTGGAAACTTGAGCATGAATAAAACGAAAAGACCTGAAGAATGTTTTTTATACATAGTTTGTTACTTTAAACATCATGTAATGTAGAAAAATTTTATTCTTGTTTTGGATGCTGGAAATAGCCTTCAGGCCCAACAACTGTTAACGAATGGTAGTTGAATTGTGTATATGGGATGGTGATAAGAGTATGCCTAAGGCAGTAGGTTGTATCTTAGATTTGGTGCAATGGTGTAGTATAAGCATATAATGTATGCCAAGCATGAAAATCGTACACTGTTAATTAAGTACTTTCCTTTCCCATAAAATGCCATATAACTGTTAAAACCATGTTTTAAGATAAAGAACACGGGGTTTACAATCTCAACCCCACAAAGTTCGAGCCCGGGTCAAAACAGACCAAGCGGGCTCGCATCGAACGAGCAGTGGCCCAGGTCTGGCCAACCGCGCGTGGGCTGGACTTGGGCCCATGATTATTTGTTCGGCTGACTGTGCACGCAGCTTCGGTCCTGATATTTTTAAGCATTTCCGAATTCCGTTACAAACAACTTGCAAGCATGTAATTAATTAGGACTATCTACTGTTTTCAATTGATAGAGACAAACACGACAAGAAACGTAGTTGCTATAGGATATCCTTTTAAAATAAGAACGAGATGAGCCTCGATGAATAAACAAAACGCGCAGATGCGGGGCCCTTGTTAAATGTATATTATTGAAGCATTTAGTTTCCAGGACGGGTTGTTCAGCAAATCTCACAACCCTCCTAAAAAACAACACGTTAGTCTCTCTAGGATACGCTTTAATAAACCTTACCTTCTTAAACTCGGGTGCACATTTATGTGACCCAAATCCAAATCTCGACGGATTCGAAATGTATTTCTAATCACGGGTACATCGATTGTGACGTGGTCCGAGAGGCATATCCATGACGTCGCGAATTCCTTTTAAAAGTAGAACGAGACGAGCCTCGTCAAACAAAAATGTACACAGCTGCGGGGCCCTCTAACTGTATATATATTAAAACACTTAGAATTCGGGATAGGCCGTTTAGCGAATTTTTCGGCCTTACCCAAAACAACAATACGCTAGTTGCTTTAGGCACGTCTTAATAATTTATTCTCCTTAATTCGGGTGCACATTTATGTGACCCAAATCCAAAACTCAACCGAGTCGAAATATGTCAACAATCACGGGTGCATTGATGCAACGTGGTTCGAGATATGTTTTCACAACGTTGCAAATCTTATAAAATAACAGTAAATAATAAAAGCGGTTTAAAAATAAAAATTTGCACATAAGTTCATATTGTATTTAAAATCAGATAAATAAGCCAAATATAACAGTTAAGCGACCGTGCTAGAACCACGGAACTCGGGAATGCCTAACACCTTCTCCCGGGTTAACAGAATTCCTTATCCGGATTTCTGGTACGCAGACTGTAATATAGAGTCATTCTTTTCCTCGATTCGGGATTAAAATTGGTGACTTGGGACACCTTAAATCTCCCAAGTGGCGACTCTGAAATAAATAAACAAATCCCGTTTCGATTGCCTTTAATTGGAAAAAACTCCTCGTCGCCCCCCGGGTGCGGAAAAAGGAGGTGTGACAAACCCTTTGAGCCTTATTGGTTTTCTTTCATACCCCTCGTCCGGAATCAGTAGCAAAGATTAGAAAAGAAAAGCATGGAAGATAAAGAAAAAGAAAAAGGAAAAGAAAATAACAGAAATAACAAAACAACAAATGAGAAAAGAGAAAGGAGAAATGAGCAAAAGGGAAAGAAAAAGAAAAGAAAATAATAAATAAGTGGAAAGGAAAGCAAAAAAGGAATTGGGAACTACGTTTGACCTGATTCCTCAAAGAGGATACGTAGGCGTTTCACGGCTCGGTCATAGTGTAACAAAAAATCAAAAATCCCCAAGCAAGAAACTGGGGCAGAAGTTGTGTTTGATGTAAAGAAATATGGTTCCGAAGGTTGTAAATTTTGAACCCAAATTGATTCGTTTGAGCCGCTAATACCCTCTCTTTCTAGCCCTATCCAAAACCCCACGTTACGGTCCAAAGAAAGACCTTTTGATCAGTCTTCGAAAGATGTCAAGTCATGCAAATGGAAGTCGAGAATAACACTCTGATCCCCGGCAGAAAAGTAATAAAATGAGAGAGTCTTATCGGTGAAAACCTTCACGGGCACCTTGAGGCGGCTATAAGTTGAGAGAAAAATCAAAATGAGAGAGGTTTGATAGTGAAAACCCTTCGGGCACTACAAGTCGAATAAAGATTGAGAATCATATAGGAAAGCACCAGACGAAGATTGTGAAAGGTGATTAATGACGAAGGATAGGCCACGTGTGCATGTCATGGCCAGTAGAGTTAGTATCCATGTCTGATAGGTTTTACTATGTAGTTTTCTTGTTAGGAGTCATCTCCTTCTTTTGCCTTTTACTCTATTCCTTTTACCTTTGTCATTTCCTCTTCTTGAGTCTCTTCGGTCAGAACAAGCGAGAAATGATTTCAAAATTTGTCATCATCTTTCCAATTATGCAAGACGAGATCTGACTAGTACATCAAAGTGGTATAAGTCAGGAAAGAACAAACGCAATGAGCTGGTAATAGTCAACGTGCTTTGAGGTTCGCGCACAATACCCAAGATTGGTCCATATCAACTCAGGGACAGTGCAACAAAAAGAGGGCCAGGTGGATTAAACCGAGGGTATATTCGATGTTGTGATTGACAAAAGGATGGACCGGTGTCAAGAAGGATATCCCCAGCAGAAATCGAGGGTTATAAGGCCAAGGCCAGCGGAAAATCAAGAAAGAACAATGCGAAAAGCAATGGACATAATCGGGAAATTCGTAGGAGATGGGACTGAAAGGTTGGGGAAATGCCAGTTCACGGACAGTACCACAAAAGAAGATATTGGGTCTGCACTGGGAAAAGGTATTTCAGTAACACAGACGATGGAGGGAGTGGTTAATCAATGAACATGCAGGATCTTCAGTTGAAATCAGCTGTCATGAAAATACATGAGGTCAGATAAGGAGACCGAGAAAATGGTTAAAAGGTTGGTGAATAAGGAATCGTCAAGAAGGTCGGAAGGTATCAGCCCAGTTCAAGATGGTCAGACAACGCATAGATGGGAAAATGGTTGATAGCATCCCCAGCAGGAGTATCACAACCAACCACCACATTTTAAACTGACCAAATTTTCTTTGATTTAAAGCAGGGACAGGGAATGTTACTGATGACGGAAAGATGCGCCACAAGAAAGATTGTCAAGCTGTGGCAGAAAATTTTCGTTCATTTCGAAAATTTTCGGGAAGTCTAACACAAGTTTGGTGAAAAGCGGTATCCCCAGCAGTTTTCGGGAGAAGGCAAAACAAGTTTTAAAGAAAGCAATGTCAGGAGGAAGATAACACGAGTTTTAAGGGAGGTAGTCTTTGAAGGAAAAAGATAACAAAAAAAAAGTCTTTGAAGGAATACCTTTTTTTTAAGAGAGAATGGAACACCAGTTTTGCAGTTTTGAAGAAAGAGAATGGAACACCGGTTTTGCAGTTTCGAAGAAAGAAAAAAGAGGAAGACCAATTTTGCAAAAAGAAATGGTTTGCAGAGGAATGAAACATCAGTCTTAAGGAAAGTAGTCTTTGAAAGAGTAAGATGACATATTTTGAAAAGTGTTATCCCCAGCAGTTTGCAGAGAAACGAGACACCCGTTTTGAGGGGAGTAGTTTTGAAGAAAGATAATTCAAGTTAGAAGGAAGTTGTTGTTGAGGTCAGGAGCCCCGCCTGAAGAATGGAATGGAGATTTATTTTTCGAAGTTGTTGTTGAGGTCAGGAGCCCCGCCTGCAGAACGGAATGGCGATTTATTTTTCGAAGTTGTTATTGAAGTCTCGCCCGCCTGAAGAAAGGAATGACGATTTTATTTTCGAAGTTGTTGTTGAGGTCAGGAGCCCCGCCTGAAGAACGGAATGGCGATTTATTTTTCGAAGTTATTGTTGAGGTCAGGAGCCCCTCCTGAAGAACGGAATGACGATTTATTTTCGAAGTTGTTGTTGAGGTCAGGAGCCCCGCCTGAAGAACGGAATGACGATTTATTTTTCGAAGTTGTTGTTGAGGTCAGGAGCCCCGCCTGAAGAACGGAATGACGATTTATTTCTCGAAGTTGTTGTTGAGGTCAGGAGCCCCGCCTGAAGAAAACGGAATGGCGCTTTATTTTCGAAGTTGTTGTTGAGGTCAGGAGCCCCACTTGAAGAACGGAATGGCGATTTATTTTTCAAAGTTGTTGTTGAGGTCAGGAGCCCCGCCTGAAGAATGGAATGGCGATTTATTTTTCGAAGTTGTTGTTGAGGTCAGGAACCCGCCTGAAGAATGGACTGGCGATTTATTTTTCGAAGTTGTTGTTGAGGTCAGGAGCCCCGCCTGAAGAACGGAATGGCGTTTTATTTTTCGAAGTTGTTGTTGAGGTCAGGAGCCCGCTTGAAGAAAGGAATGGCGATTTATTTTCAAGTTTTGAAGTTGGAAGCCCACCCATATAACAGAGGAATACATTGAAGTTTGAAGTCAGTAAAGCTGAGTGTTGAGCCCCGCCTGAAGAACGGAATGGCGATTTATTTTTCGAAGTTGTTGTTGAGGTCAGGAGCCCCGCCTGAAGAACAGAATGATGTTTTATTTTTCGAAGTTGTTGTTGAGGTTAGGAGCCCCGCCTGAAGAAAGGAATAGCGATTTTTTTATTTTTCGAAGTTATTGTTGAGGTCAGGAGCCCCGCCTGAAGAACGGAATGGCGATTTATTTTTCGAAGTTGTTGTTGAGGTCAGGAGCCCCGCCTGAAGAACGGAATGGTGATTTATTTTTCGAAGTTGTTGTTGAGGTTAGGAGCCCCGCCTGAAGAACGGAATGGCGCTTTATTTTCGAAGTTGTTGTTGAGGTCATGAGCCCCGCCTGAAGAACGGAATGTTGTTTTATTTTTTGAAGTTGTTGATGAAGTCAGGAGCCCGCCTGAAGAACGGAATGGCGATTTATTTTTCGAAGTTGTTGTTGAGGTCAGGAGCCCCGCCTGAAGAACAGAATGGCGATTTATTTTTCGAAGTTGTTGTTGAGGTCAGGAGCCCCGCTTGAAGAACGGAATGGCGATTTATTTTTCGAAGTTGTTGTTAAAGTCTCGCCCGCCTGAAGAAAGGAATGGCGCTTTATTTTCGAAGTTGTTGTTGAGGTCAGGAGCCCCGCCTGAAGAACGGAATGACGATTTATTTTTCAAAGTTGTTGAGGTCAGGAGCCCTCCTGTAGAATGGAGGCTGTTAAATTTCAAGTTTTGAAGTTGGGAGCCCGCCCATATAACAGAGGAATACATTTCAGTCGTTACATTTCAAGTCTGGAAATTAGGAGCCCGCCCATATAACAGAGGAATACATTTCAGTCTTTACATTTCAAGTTTTGAAGTTGGGAGCTCGCCCATATAACAGAGGAATACATTGAAGTTTGAAGTCAGTAACGCGGAGTGTTACAACAGAAACCCCCAACAGAAATCAGAAGGAAGACCACAAGTCGAGCCAGAAGTAAAGAAACGGCAGAGGTGTTGTCTTTAAGAAGTTATATCGAAGTCAGGAGCCCGCCTGAAGAATAAAGGTGTTATATTTTAAGAAGTAATTGGTGTTGAAGTCAGTAAAGCAGAGGAATACAACCGAAATCCCCAGCGGGAGACAACAAGAATCCCCAGCAGAGGAAGGAAGTTCAAGATTCGATGGAAAAATAATGTGAAGCTCACGAGAAGGAAATAAGCAGTTCGAGATCGACAATCAAGGGAGAATACAAGACAAATCAGAAGTAAAGAAATACCAGAGGAGTCACCGAGACATCAAAGCAACAAGAGACACAAGAGCATGACTGAAGATCTAGATAAGATTTTGTAATTCATAGACTATAGTTTAGTCTAGCTTCTTGTTTTCTTTCAGCATGGTGTAATAAGGTGGTCGGAAAGCAGTAATAACAGCATGCAACAGCAGTAACATTGTAGTCCCATGGTAGGCCCAACTACCAAAACTTCTCGAACTACATTAACCTGATTCCCTTTTAGCCAGAGATATGTAGGAAACCTTCGAAGAAAAGGTTCGGTTAAATCTTTTCAAAAAAATGCTTCGCACGGAGTATTCCAACGGACAAAAATCGCTCATATCCGCTCACTTTATCTTTGTACGAAAACTCTTTGTGTTTTCAGACAAAGAGGGGCAGCTGTGAGCACGTAATTTTTGTCCTATGTGAGAACTACTCCCAAAAAAATTCAAAATAAAATAATTTTCCTTTGTGTGCAATTTTGAGAATTTTCGTGGCATTTTTGGATAATTATTTGTATTTGTCTATGCATGTTTATTTATTAGATTAATAAAAAATACAAAATATGTCGCATTTGCATTTAGGATTTAATTCTACAATTAGGAGCAATTAAGTTTGTTTTACAAGAACAAAAATCATAAAAATAATGTACGTTGTAGTTTTAGCATTTAATGTCCAAATTATGTGATTTTATCGTTAATTGCTATGTAATTGTGTCTTAAATGTTAAGAGTTAATTAGTACTTTTATAAATTAATTTAGTTCTATAGGTTAATTTAGAATTTTTAGAATTTTAGTTTTATTTTAAGAAAAAAAAAGTAAAAGAAGCAATGGAAATAAAAGAAGAAGAAAATTGGATTGGGCCTGTTCTTCAACTTTAAACCACAGGCCCAAAGAACCAAACCCCCACCGGGTCGACCCGACCCGGTCCGCCCCATAACCCAAACAAACACCCCCCCTTTCTTCCATTTTTCATTTTTGAAAAAAAACTAAACCTAAAAAACCTAAAAAAAACCCTAAACCCTCCCCCCCCTCTTCTCCTTCTCCAAACAAACCCTCTCATGGCTACCTACCCCTCCAACTCCAACTCCAAACAAACCCTCCCTTGGCTGCCTACCCCTCCAGCTCCAGCTCCAAACGACCACCCCCCATGGCTGCCCTCTCCTCGTCATCTACCCCAAACGACCCCTCCAGCTCCCATGCACATGGCTGCCCTCCTCCAAACCAGCGACGCAACCAACCAGCCAGTCCGTTATGGCCGCTGCTTCTTCTTCTTCATCAGTCACTACTCAACACACACACAGAGTCCATCGACCACTCTTCAGTCGAGCAACTGCCATCACCATTTCCAGTCGTGAACCAGCTGCAACACCAGAATGCCCGTCGACCAGCAGCTCTTTCAAACGACCATCTCCTTCTCCAGCGGCAACCACCAAACCAGTTCGTCGACCACGCTGTCGATACACCCAGCGATTGACGACGATAATAGCATGTTTGACATGAATCATTGCGGCAAAGTGATTTAACAGAGACGATGCTGACGAGGACTATGGGGAGGGTGTGTTGTTTGAGCTACGAATGTATGCCAGGAGGATGAATCGACTGACGACGTGATGGATCTGTTTGGCGAAAAGGATTTGGATTTGATTTCGATGCTTAGCGGTTTGCTTGTTTCACGTCCTGTTAACTCTCCTTTGTCACACGAGCACGCCCTTCAGAAATGTATTGAGCATATTAAGCTATGGCTTTCGAAGTCTGAACACAGAAGAGCATGGGGAGGTTTTGCCTGTCGACGTACCACCGCGAGTGGAAACACCAAATGAGCAGTATGGCTAGAAGGAGGAGGATGCTGCAAGTTCTGAAGCAGTTGAAGGTAACAAGCTGCGTGTTTTCATGATCGAACGTAGTGAGCAGCAGTACAAGTTCATGAATCTGTCGTTCTTCTTGCTTGTTTTAATTATCTTGCCTCATTCTAGTTTCTGTCTTTTCTTGGTTATGTTATGTTGTTTCTTTTCTTGTCGTTGTTCATCATTTCTTGCATATGAAATCAGTTTGTTTTCATCCAGTATGTTGACAGTGTTCATTTGTTTTGTTTAGGTTTAATATAGAAGTGTGTTAGTTTAATCATTGAATCTTTATTTTGATGATATTTGGTCTGAATTAAGTTTCAAGCTTAAATTGTGATTTAAGTTTGATGAATCTTAATGTCATTGATTGGGAGTTAGTTTCATGTGTTTAAATTAGTCAATTGTTAGGATTTCTCAATTAAGATTGGTTATAGCTGCTATAGTTTGGTTAATTGACTTAGGAGTATTGGATATAGCTGATAGGGTAGAATGGTAATTTCAGTAGTTTCAGGGGCATTTTCGGGATTTTAAGTTTTAAAAAATGATTAATTTGAGTGCTCTGTCCACTAGGCATTAATAATATTAAAATAATATCTAGTGGGGGGACAAGAAATATGGTAGTGGGCAATAATGCATTGTTTAATATAGTGGGGGACAAAGCATGCAGTATTGGGGAATAAGGGAATTTAATATAATGGGGGACAAGGCATGTGGTAGTGGAAACTAATACATTTGTTTAATATAATGGGGAACAAGGCATGCAAATGTGGGGAACAAAACATAATGATATGAAAAACTTAAAAATGATTGATTAAAATATGTTGCCCATACCTGTTTTGGGTTATAAATAGGGTCATTTCAAGACACACAAGGGGACTGGTTTTTTGGAGGAAGAAAATCGTTTCTCTTCCAGTTTTTCTTAGAGTCTAGGCTGGATTTTTAACATTTAAAAGTTCAGTAATTTGAGAGTAAAAAAAAAAGGGAGACTGGTTTTTAATCCTAAAAGGTTCAGTGTTTGGAGAGTTAAGAAACTGAAAAGGGTTTCAATTGGTTCTTCCTGAGTTTGCTATTGGTTATTGGCTACTGTTTTCATTGGGTGTTGTTGGAACTCTGATGGTTCCTTCCTTATTAATCTGTCACTGGGTTGTTCTGTCACTGCGTTGCTGTGTTATTACTGTTGTTGACTGCTCCTTCGTCTTCTTGTATTTCCATTATCCAGGTACATGTTCTACAACTCTCAAATTTAAAGGAAAGGAAGTAAAGAGTTGTTGGAATGGATTTCTGAAAATAACTATTTCTTCGTGTTTAATTTGATGTATAAGCAGTAGTTCACTTGATATTTCATAGTATGTATTGGAATGATTTTGAAATGCATAAACTGGACTGGTTGAATCTATTTCTACAAACATGGAATATCAATTGTAATTAATCTTAGTTGGTGATTACTAGTTATGAAATATGTTGTATTTAATTCTTTTGTTCAGTAGTCGCGAAACAGTTTCAAATAGTTTATGTCGCAAAACAGGTTAAAATAGTTTATGAAAATCAGCATGTTGGTTTAATAGGTCTAATTCTGAAAATTGCGAGTTCACTTGAGTAAGCAACATCATTTTAAATAGCAATGTGAATAAGGTTGGTAACTAATATTCTCAAATGTTAGTGATTGATGTTAGCCAAATGTCAGTTTTTGAGCATTGACGCATTTCTTCGACAAGTCGGAAAAAGAGTTTTAAAAAATGGCTTTGTATTACACATAGTTAATTACAATAGTTCAATTCATCTAATAATGTTAGTTTAAATTGATCAAAGAATAGTTAGTTTGTTTTGATATTACTGGGTGTCAATCTCGTGTTCTATTCATAATCTCTTTAGTGTTATTAACTAATAGAATAAGGAACGATACAATCTCTTTTGAGTAAGCTCTGTTGCAATTTTCCGTTTGCATTTGTCTTAATCTAATAAATAATAAGAGGCACGAGCTTATAAACATGTAACTAATTAGGACCTCTTCTCTTTTATTTTAGAGACGAACTTAATAGAAAATGTAGTCACTTTAGGATTGCCCTTTCAAAATAAACGAGATTAGCCTCGCCTAGTAAAACTCATCGATTGCAGGGCCCTCATGATTGTAAATATATTAATGACTTAGAACTCGGGATCGGCCGCTTAGCGAATTTCACGGTCTTTTTCCCAAAAGTAATAACGCGTTAGCCACTGTTAGGCGCGTACTTTTAATAATTTACTTTCTTAAACTCGGGTGCACATTTATGTGACCCAAATCCAAATCTCAACGAAGTCGAGATGTGTCGTTAATCACGGGTACATTGATTGTGACGTGGTTTGAGATGCATTTCCATGACGTTGCAAATTCCTTTAAAAAATAATGAATGAGACGAGCCTCGACAAATAAGAATACACAAACTGTGGGGGCCTCAACGGACAGTTATTTCAAATGCTTAGATTTCGAGACAGGCCGCATAGCGAACTTTACGGCTTTTCTCAAAATAACAACGCGTTAGTATCTTTAGGCGCGTATTTAATAATGTTATCTTCCTAAACTCGGGTGCACATTTATGTGACCCAAATCCAAATCTCAACGAAGTTGGAACGTATCGAAAATTGCGGGTACAGTTATGTGGCACAATTCGAGATGCATTCTCACGACGTTGCAATTCTTTGAATAAATAATAACAAAAGCGGTAAACAGTCAAAATTTGCACGTAGGTTCAACATGTATTATAATCAGATAAATAAGCCGAATATGACAGTTGAGCGACCGTGCTAGAACCACGGAACTCTGGAATGCCTAACACCTTCTCCCGGGTTAACAGAATTCCTTACTCGAATTTCTGGTTCGCGGACTGTAATACAGAGTCAATCTTTTCCTCGGTTCGGGATTCAACCGGTAACTTGGGACACCATAAATCTCCTAAGTGGCGACTCTGAAATAAATAAATAAATCTCGTTTCGATTGTCCTTTAATTGGAAAAACTCCCTTTACATATACCATTTTCCGGGGTGTAGGTGAAAAAGGAGGTGTGACAATAACTTAAAGATTAAATTTTCTATTTTATGTCCATCATCTTTACTTTTTATGCCTATAAAAGGCCATGTAATTGCAATGAAAAATTACACCAAAGTGAAAGAAGAAAACACTTCTTCATTCTCTCTATCTCTTCTTGTTTACATTTTACTGCATTGTTTTTATTTTATAACACATGTCTTTTATTGATGATATTCCGACAAGATAAAAAAGGTGAAGTCATTTTCACATTTCAAAGTAGGAAGTAATAGCGATCAATTAATCACTATATAGGTGGAGTAGGAGTTCCTAGTTAGATATCTGCAAGAGATAAGATATGGAGTATCAATTATTGCTACTTTTCTGCTTCTATTCAGTTGCTATAATGTTTACACTGCAATCTCAACTTACTGGCTTCTCATACGCTAGGCAACATCTCTGTGCTCGCGATGAAGCTTTTTATTTGCTTCAATTTAAGCAAGGCCTCATAGTTGATCCCGCGCACGCTTCTTGGTGTGATATCAAGGTTCCATCCAAGACTTTATCCTGGAACGTAACAAGAGATTGTTGCGAATGGGATGGTGTTACTTGTGATGAATTTACCCGTCATGTGATAGGCCTCGATCTTTCTTGCAACTTTCTTAGAGGAACCATCAATGCTAACAGCAGCCTCGCGAAACTTGTTCATCTTCAAAGTCTCAACCTTGCCTTCAATGACATGGATGATTTTCCACTTGGAAATGGTATTAGTGAATTCACCAGTTTGAGGCATCTCAATCTTTCAGCTTCTGGAACTTATGAATTAGAGATGATCCCACCAGGATTATCCAACTTGTCAAAGTTGGTTTCACTTGATCTCTCTTATTGCGAACTCCAAATTGGCCCAAACACATTCAGAAGTTTGCTTCAAAACTTAACCAATTTAGAGGTATTGTCTTTTCTCTTCATGGAAACACCATTTGAGTTACCCAAGAATATGTCTTCGTCTCTTAGGTATTTAGATCTTAGACAAACAAACTTGTTCGGCGACTTGAGCGATTCTAATCTGTTTCATCTACCAAACTTAGAAGTGCTAAGATTGGGAGAGAATCTTGAACTTACAGGCATTCTGCCAAATTTTAACTGGAGTTTCAGTGCAAGTATTTTAGAGTTGGACTTTTCTGGAACTAGTATTTTTGGAAATGTACCTGATTCAATTGGCAACCTCCATTCTCTTATGTTTTTGAGCCTCGCGCATTGCCATCTCTCCGGTTCAATTCCAAAATCCATAGGCAACCTCACCAGACTTAGAACTTTGCATCTTCCCATTAACAACTTCAATGGTAATGTTCCCTCAACTATCTCAAAATTGAACAAACTTACCGATTTAGATCTCTCTTTCAACCATTTTCAAGGCTCAATACCAGAATCCATCGGTAACCTCACTAGAATAAGCAAATTGGATCTTTCAAATAACAATTTCTCTGGAAATGTTCCCTCAACTACCTCAAAGCTGAACAAACTTAGCTACTTAGATCTCTCTTTCAATAACTTTGAAGGCCGGATTCCAGACATCTTTGCCAACCTTTCAGAGGTAACTTATTTATTTTTTTCAACAAACAATTTCACTGGCTCATTCCCTTATTCATTTGTAACCTTGACTCGCCTTAGAAAATTGTACTTGCAAAACAATTCACTAACTGGTCCACTTCCCTCTAATATAAGCGGCCTTCAAGAGCTAGAAACGCTTGATTTGTCCTTCAATTCTTTCACTGGCGCACCACCCCCTTGGTTATTCTATCTTCCATCCTTGACTGATTTACAAGTTCAAGACAATCAATTAACTGGGAAATTGCCACATGTGTTGAAGAGCCATAATTTCGAAACATTTTCAAGCATGAACTTGAAACTCCTGAAGCTTTCGAACAACAAGCTGTATGGTGAAATCCCTGATTGGATGACATCCATGAACGTGGTAGTCCTGGATCTCTCTCATAACTTCCTCACGGGCTTTGAAAAGCAAGTATGGCGCTCAACGGATTTGTTCTACCTTAATCTGGAGAACAATTTTCTTCAAGGTTCTTTGCATCAGTCCATTTGTGACATGATTAACCTTCAAGCCCTCATTTTGGCCCATAACAACTTCAGTGGCACAATCCCAGGATGTTTGGGTAACTCCAGCAGCTTCATTTCTGTTTTAGACTTGCGAATGAACAATTTTTATGGAGAGATACCGAGATTTTTACCGACAGGGTTAAAATATCTTGGTTTAACCGACAATCAATTTGGAGGACTAATACCACGATCCTTGGTTAACTGTACAAGCTTGGCAGCTCTTGATTTGGGGTACAACAAGATAAATGACACGTTCCCGATATGGCTGGAGAAACTTCCATACCTGCAAGTTCTGATACTGAAATCAAATCTCTTTCATGGTCCAATTGGTGAATTGATGTCCCAATTTCCATTTCCGGAGTTACGAATCTTTGACCTTTCCTTCAATGGGTTCACTGGAACTTTGCCATCTAATCTTTTCAAAAATTTTACAGCGATGATGAAAGTGGATGAAGAAAAAACAGGAATCCCTGGAAAAAATAATAGCAATGAAATAGATTACAGTTACCATGTTAGTTTGGTGATAAAAGGTAATGAGTTTGATATGAGAATCACGTCCATTATGACAAGTATTGATTTATCAAGCAACAGATTTGAAGGAGATATACCAAAATCCATTGGAAGGCTTAGTTCGCTTGTGTTACTCAACATATCTCACAACAACTTCCATGGTAGTATTCCTGCAGAAATCGCAAAGTTGAATGAGCTCGAAGCATTAGACCTCTCACGGAACAGACTCATTGGAGAAATTCCTGGTCTATTGACGAGTTTGACATTTCTTGAGGTCTTAAACCTGTCATACAATCATCTTGTTGGGCGCATCCCTCATGGGAAACAATTCGATACATTTTCAAATGATTCGTATGGTGGAAATCCTGATTTATGTGGATTTCCACTATCAAAGGAATGTGGATACAAGAACACGTCAGATGAGCCACCATTTGAACAAGATGATGATGATGATGATTCAATTTTTGCCGGCGGATTTACATGGGAATCTGTCATAATAGGGTATGGTTGTGGTGTGATTTTTGGATTGTTCGTCGGAAGCCTAATATTCCTACTGGAAAAACCAAAATGGATTGTCAACTTTGCTGAAGATACTGCTCTAAAAATTGCTCAAGAAATTGCTGTCAAGAAACGGAGAAGGCCAAAGAAGAGACATCAAAGACATTGAGACATGGTCTAAGAATGAATTAGCAATTTACGAGGTATGCATTAAAACTTGTTGTGTTGAACCTCGCAAACAACAGTCTTTCTGTTAGCTGGTTTTTCTTTCTAATACTATAAGAACTGCCCATGTATTTGGCTTCCTTTTTAATGTTGCCCTCCATTGCTCTTTCTCTATTTTAATACTAATATCCTCTCCATTCTCATTTTTTCTCTGCAGAGGTTGCTGGAGTATTGGACAAGTGTACATACTATATTCATTAGTAGCAAATTAGTGTTGATGTTCTAGCAAATAGTAAAGCAAGTTAGTGTTGATGTTCTAGCATATAGCAATGGATGCATCTGTGTTTCTTCAGTTTATGCCCACGGTTGTCAAATGCATATGTTACAGTTGGTTTCTATAGTTTTATGGCAAATAATAGTTAGTATTTCTGTTTCTTCAGTTCACATTCTGTTGTTACAGCTGATTTCTATTTCTTCAATTCACATTCTGTATAAGAGTTAACTACACAAATGGTCATTTGACTTGTACCATTATTGCCGTATCTTGTCACACTCAACTCGCTCCACATTTCACAAAATTTCCAATTATGAATCCTCTATGATCTATATCCATCTCGCTCTATTTGGACCGTTTAATACAAGAAAGAAAGCTAAACCCTACAATAATTTCAAGTAGAGCTAGACAAAATACCAAAAACCTCATATGAGATTTCGTTTAGTATAAGCCTAAAGATTATATATCTTTATACCAATAAAAGAAGTAGTTTACAGCATAGATATGTAATCAAGATTATCCCAATTAATACAGCAAAAGGAGAAAATTCAAAGTGCAATTCCAAAACATACGAGAAAAATTATATTCCAATACACTTTCAGAACTAAATTCTAAAGTAATGAACTTTACCTGGTTAGGAATATAGAAGAACCCTAACGGAGTCTTCGCTTTGAAATTGCAAAGCTCATTTTTTTGTATCGTTCGTTATCACTGTACGCTGTAGCAGCCGAATTCCATTAGAATGGTAAGGAAACGGGTAAATGTAATATGGGGTTAATTGGGTGGATCATTTATTTAGGCAAAAGCAAAAAGATATTTTATTTTTTTTTTGCTAAGACTGCATATTGCAGTTTGCTCCACCTTTCAAGTAATCAAGTAAATAAATTTTGTGTTTGGCCACTCATGTTCAAAGTCTCTTGTCCAACTAATTCAAACTCGCATATCATATATGCTGTGTGGACTCTTCACATTGTTAGGGCAACTCCAACCAGTGACGGATCCAGAATTTTATGTTTGTGGTAGGGGTGTCAATGGTTCGGTTCGGCCGATTATTTATAAAATTTGTACCATACCAATTTTTCGGTTATTCTATTATGTATAACCAAAATTAGACTTTTCGAAACCGTCCCAATCATGTCGGTTTCTCTTCGGCATCGGTACGGTTCGGTTAATTTTCAGTATTTTTTTAATATCATATAAAAATCATCAGTAAGAGTAGAATTGCAATAACATACGTTCTTTTATAGGACTTAGCAAAACTCTCTAGACATTTTTACTGTTTAAAGGGTGATGAATTAAAAAAAATGGCTAGAGTATAGATCCATTAACTATTCTACAACAGCGTAAAAGAAATCAAACAAAGGCAAAGAAAATATTAATCACACGAGTTGAAAGATATACCAAGCTGGGACTCAAGAATAAAGTCAATCGAAGATTAAATATTCAAAAAGATAAATCTAAATTATATGAAAGGAAACATATTCAATACATTGTAGTTTGCTACTCATAATCGCTAGAATACTTTATGTCTTGCTAATAAAGATACTTGAAATAGCTTAGTTTAAGTAGAAGTAGCATAATAGGTTTTAGGAATTAGTATTTTGAGTTTAATTACTTGTTGGCTTGTAATAGTTTTCAGAATTCCAAGGCTCAAAGAAAATTTAATGAATTATTATTTTTAAACTTACTAAATAAATATAATTTCTACATGTAAAATTTATTCGGTACGGTTCGGTATTTTTTCGGTTTATTTTTATAAAATAAAAAACCTACCCTAATTATCGGTGTGGTTATATATTTATATAAAAACCTACGGTTTCTTAAAAAGAAGCCTAAAAGTCGGTTCGGTGCGGTACAGTTCGGTCGGTTTAGTCGATTTTCGAATATTCATTGACATCTCTAGTTTGTGGGTGCTTAATTTTTCTTGATGTGTAGTAACTATTTAATTTTTTGGTTGGTAGGTGCTTTCTTTTCCTTTTATATCAGATGCCTCAAATTTCTTATATAACTATACCTATATTGTGTAAAGTTTAGTGGGTGTTGAAGCACCTAAATTTAGTACGTAGCTCCGCCCCTGTCTCCAACCCATGCATCATTTTTTACACCAAAATATAAACATCAAAATGGTGCAAATTAACTCCAACCTATTATATTATTTTTTACACCAAAAAATAGTATTCCTTTTATATTCTTCTCTCTCTTCTATACTATAATATTTTCTTTTATTTGAATTTATTTTTTTATTTCATAAAATAAATCCTTTTAGATTTGCAAAATATTGTGTTATTTATTAACAACATATTATATTTCAGATTTATACATTTTATTTTTTGATGGTTATATATTTTTATAAAATTATTAATAAAAGTAACTTATAATTTTATATAAAATATACAAAAATTAATTAATAAAAATTATACACCAAAATTAAAATATAAAATTAATATTATAAAGATATTACATAAAAAGTATAAGTAATTACAAAATTTATAATATGTTAAATTAAAAGTGTTATATAATAAAAGATAATAATAAACTATTGATGAATAATAATGGTGTTGATGAATACTGTTACGCCAAATTTGGTGTAACACTATTCACACACCAAAATAGTGTAAGAAATGGTGTTGGGTTGGAGCACCAAAATAGCGTTTGGCGTCAAAAATAGCGTTGGGTTGGAGATGGTCTTATTGTACTCGTATTGAACCCTCCAAAAATGCATTATTTTTGAAGAATCCAACGATATTTTCGGAGATTCCGATCGTGTTGCATAAGAAGTTTTATTGTGTGCCTCATACAACTTACATTAGCTGTGTGAGGCTTTTTTTTGTCTCACAAATTTATGGACCCCAATTTTACACTTCTGGGTCCATAAAAATCTGGGTCAACAAAATTGTGAGACAAAAAAATGCCTCATATAACTAGTGTAAGTTATATGAGACACAAAATAAATAATTTCGTGTTACATATATAGAGCTCACAAAAAAAAGAAAGCCCATTTTACCAAGATTTTGTGTCATAATTTATGCATTGAAATGTGAACACATGGTCCCTTCTGAATAGCTTTCCATTATTCAGTAATGTAGACTGGACCTGGTAGTTTTGTAGGAAGAAGAGGATTTGATTCTCTAATCCCACAAGAAAACACGTACTATTTGTACACCATACTCCTTTACAATTTTAAAATTAAGAAAATGATTTTTAGCTCTCCTATGTGTAAAAGTGTGATGACCTTTACTTGTTTTAGAAATAAATTCCGTATTCTAAGGCCTTAAAACCCTCTTTCTGTCTCACCTCGATTTGCGTGCATAGTCCGGGCGCGTAGCCGGAAAGCCAATATGTGAAAATCTGTGAAAAATGATGAATTTTGCCTTTAAAATAAATTTAAGTTGACTTCAGTCAATATTATGGGTAAATGAACCCGGACCCGTGATTTGACAGTCCCGGAGGGTCCGTAGGAAAATATGGGACTTGAGAGTATGCCCGGAATCGAATTTCGAGGTCCCAAGCCCGAGAAATGAATCTTTAAAGAAAATTATTTTCTGGAATATTTATGAGTTTTTGGAAATGAAAAGTGTTTGAAATTTGATGTTATTGGGCCCGTATTCTGGTATCGGAGCCCGGTACATGTCTTATATGTGATTTAAGTTGAGTCTGTGAAATTTGTAAGAAACGAACTTGAAATGACGTGAATCGGACCTTATTTTGAGAAAATTAGAAAATTTGATGTTCTTAAGTAATTTCATGATTTTGATGCTAAATTCATAGTTGTTGATGTTATTTTGGTGATTTGAATACACGAGCAAGTCCATATGATGTTTCTAGGTTGTGTGCATGTTTGGTTTGGAGCTCCGAGGGCTCGGGTGAGTTTTGGATAGGCCACGGAGTGAAATTTTAATTTAGGAAATTGGAGGTATTTAGCTGGTATGATCAGGTCTGCAGACTTCGCAAATGCGAGCCCGCAAATGCGAAGACGACCTGTGCTGCCTTGGGTCGCAAATGCGACGACTTTACCGCAAATGTGAAAGTCCCTTCGCAAATGCGAAGATGCCCTGAACTCCCCAGTCATCGCAAATGTGACGAGTTTGTCGTAAAAGCGAGTTCACAAATGAGAACTTTTGTCGCAAATGTGAGAATAGCAGACTTCTGGGTTCACAATTGCAAACCCTGGTCGCAATTGCGATACCTGCAACCTGTAAATTCATAACTTAGACGCATTTCAACCATTTTTCACACTCTCTCAAAATCAAAACACTCTTGGGCGATTTTTCATAGACAGCTTCTCTTCTTAATCGATTGTAAGTCATTTTTAACTCGTTTTCTTCCATCTTTAACATCTTTTCACATGATTTCACTTCAAAATCAAATTTTTTCATAGGGGAAATTGGGTGTTTTTGGTAGAACCTAGGTTTTTCAAATTTTGGGGATTTGTATCTCGATTTGAGATCCGATTTCAAAATAAATTATATATTTGGGTTCGTGGGGGAATGGGTAATCGGGTTTTGGTTTGAACCTCGGGTTTTGACCATGTGGGCCCGGGGCAATTTTTGACTTTTTGGGGAAAACTTTAGAAAACTTATTTTCATGCATTAGAATTGATTCAATTAGCATGTGTTCATGTAATTAAGTAACTTATGGCTAGATACGAGCGAATTGGTGGTGGAATCAAGGGGTAAAGCGATAGTTGAGACTTGAATTGTGTTCGTGGCATCAAGGTAAGTGTTTGGTCTAACCTTAGCTTGACGGATTAGGAGTCAGGTCCTATTTGTTATGTGATATTTGTTGAGTACGACGTATAGGCACGGTGACGAGTACCTATGCGTTGGTATCAAGCATGCCCGTGAGTCTTGTATTATGATTATTATGACTCTGTTTGTATTATTCATGCCTTTTGTGATGATTTCTATTGTTGAGTAAAGTTTGTGGAGGAAATAGTGGTATTTGAGTATCGAAGAGCGTTGGCTTAAGTTGTATAATGAATTGTGGACGTATAATTGGCATTTGAACTTTATAGAGCATTGGCTCAAGTTGTGAAGTGAGTTCTGAAGTAAAAGTGAAAAAGAAAAGAGAATTATTATATTGTTTCCCTTGTCGGGATTTGATTGTTGAACTATTGTTCCTTTACCGGGATTTTATTTCAATATTACTTATTTCTTTGCCTTATTTCTTGTGATTGTTGTTTGGGTGAGGAAGAGTATTAAAGCACGAAGGGTGATGCCGTGTATTGTTTTGGTAAGAGAGTATTAAAGCATGAAGGGTGATGCCGTGTATGATTTTGTGAGGAAGAGTATAAAGCACGAAGGGTGATGTCGTGCCGCAGGATGTACAATTCCGTGCCAATTATATTGATTATATGGTGAGTACGAGAGCAAAAGCACGAAGGGTGATGCCGTGTAATTTATATTGATTCTTTTGGTAAGGACGAGAGTAAAAGCATGAAGGGTGATGTCGTGCACTTGTTTGATTCCTGGTTCTTGATGATAATTGAGATATCATGTTCCTTGTATTTACTCGATGTATTTCTATTCTTAATTGATGTTTCCCCGCATCATGTTTCCCCCTCCCATACTTAACTGTACATTACTGTTCTTCTTTTCCGCTGTATATGATTTAACTGCACAGGTTTATTCGGTAGTCTGGACCTAGCCTCGTCACTATTTCGCCGAGGTTAGGCTAGGCACTTACCAGCACATGGGGTCGGTTGTGCTGATACTACACGCTGCACTGTATGCAGATCCTGGAGCAACAACTTTTGGACCTTAGCTTGGGTGGCTACCTTCAGTCCATACGGAGACTAAGGTAGTCCTGCAGGCGTCCGTAGGCCCTGGCGTCTCCCTCTATCCCTTCATCCTGTTTCATTTACGTATTTTAGAAATAGTGGATTAATTATCTTTCATACTTTATATGTAGTATTCTTAGACCGTCTGTGAAGCTGTGACACCAGCTCTGGGTAGTCTTTGTTTAGAAGTTGTATTGGATATATTTAAATATTTTTATTATTTCTTCCGCCTATTTAAATTTTGCTGTCTATAAGCTATTATTTCATAATTGTTAAAGGATTAAAATGGGAAAGAGGTAATTTGTTCAAACAGTTGTTTTGCCTAGCTTTCATTAATAGGCGCCATCATGACTCCCAAAAGTGGGAAATCTGGGTTGTGACAAGTTGGTATCAGAGCTCTAGGTTACATAGGTCTCGCAATTCACAGACAAGCTTAGTAGAGTCTGAGGGATCGGTGCAGAGACGTTTGTATTTATCCCCCAAAGGCTACAGAATTAGGAAAAATTTCACATTTATTCTTTCTTGTCGTGCGGTTTTATTTCTCAATGCTAATTGAAATTCTACTATGTTCTTTAGCAGATGGCGAGAACACACGCTTCCTCATCCACCAATTAGCAACCCGAGCCCCCAGCAGCAGCTCCCATGAGGGGCAGAGGGCAAGGCCGAGGCCGTGCTAGAGGCCGAGGTAGGGGCAGAGTTTAGCCCAGAGCAACAGCACCAGCGGCGGAGCCTCAAGTTGAGTTTGATGATGAGGTTCCGGCCCAGGCAGTTCCGGTGGGTCCAGCTCAGGTACCAGAGGGGTTCATTGCTACCCCAGTACCCCAGGATGCTCTGGTCCATCTAGTGGGACTTATGGAGAGTGTCACCCGGATAGACTTAATTCCTGTAGCACCAGCCGTCTCTTAGGCTGGAGGAGGACCCTAGACTCCTGCTACTCGCACTCCGGAGCAGGTGGCTCCCTAGTTTTAGACTCCAACCGCTCAACCAGTAGGAGTAGTTTAGCCGGATGTGGTAGCTCAGACCGGTGATGGAGCAGCTATGTCTGTCGATGCTTTGTGGAGGTTGGACAGGTTCACCAAGCTTTTCACTACTACTTTCAGCGGCACATCTTCTAAGGATCCCCAGGATTATCTAGATAGCTGTCATGAGGTTCTCAAGAACATGGGGATAGTGGAGACCAATGGGGTTGACTTTGCTACTTTCCGTTTGTCTGGATCCGCCAAGACTTGGTGGATATATTATTGTTTGTAGATCATCCTGATCGCCAGCTTTGACTAGGGAGCAGTTTACTCAGCTATTTCTGGAGAAGTTTCTCCCTATCACTCAGTGAGAGATCTATTGGAGGCAGTTTGAGCGTCTCTAGCAGGATTCTATGACTGTTACTCAGTACGAGACCAGATTCATAGACTTGGCCCGTCATGCTCTTATCATACTCCCCACCGAGAGAGAGAGGGTGGGGAGGTTCATTGAGGAATTTATCCAGCCTATTCGACTTCAGATGGCCAAGGAGATGGGGAGTGAGATTTCTTTTCAGGAGGCGGCCAATGTAGCTAGGAGAGTTAAGATAGTTCTATCACAGAGTGGTGGTCAGGGGTTTGACAAGAGGACTCGTCATTCAGGCAGATTCAGTGGTACCTCGTTTGGAGGCAGGGATTCGTATGGTAGAGGCCATCCTCCTAGGCCTTTTCAATCAGCACTTCAGGTTTCTCACGGTGCTTCAGGTGGCCATGGTTCTCATATGCAGTATTCTGATCAGCAGTTCTACAATGCACCGCCAGCTCTTATCAGTGCACGGCCGCTCCAGAGTTTTCGGGATGGTCATTAAGGTCATTAGGGTCAGCAGTCTTAGCAGTTGAGGGCTTGTTATACTTGTGGTGATATGGGTCACATTGCTAGGTTTTGCCCTCGAGCATCGAGCAACTCTCAACATCAGGGTTCCCGTGCCATGGTTCAGGCACCGAGTGTTCCATAGCCCGCCCAGCCAGCTAGAGGTAGAGGTGCTAGAAGTGGAGGTAGAGGTATTAGAGGTAAAGTCCAGGCCGCTAAAGGTAGGGGCCAGCCAGCAGCATGTCATCCCAAATATGTAGCTCAGGGTGGTGGGGCCTAGCCCCGATGTTATGCTCTTCCAGCCATGCCCGAGGCTGATACTTCCAATGCAGTTATCATAGGTACTGTTCTGGTTTGTATTAGAGATGCTTCGGTTTTATTTGATCCAGGATCTACATACTCCTATGTATCATCTTATTTTGCACCGTATATGGTTATGCCTAGTGATTCCTTGAGTGCTCATGTATATGTGTCTACACCGGTGGGTGATTCTATCATGGTAGATCGAGTCCATCATTCATGTATGGTTGTGATTGGAGGTCTTGAGACTCGTGTAGATTTGTTACTTCTGGACATGGTTGATTTTGATGTCATATTGGGATGGACTGGTTATCACCATACCACACTATCTTGGATTGTCATGCCAAGACTGTGGCCTTAGCCTTGCCGGGTTTACCTCATTTAGAGTGGAGAGAGACTCCTGGTCATTCTACCCGTAGTGTTATCTCATATATGAAGGCTCGGCGTATGGTCGAGAAGGGGTGTTTGGCCTATTTGGCATATGTTCGTGATTCTAGTGCTGAGGTTCCTTCTATTGATTTTGTGCTTGTTATTCGTGAGTTTCCTGAGGTATTTCCTTCAGACCTGTCGGGTATGCCACTTGACAGGGATATTGACTTCTGCATTAATTTGGCTCTGGGCACTCAGCTCATTTCTATTTCGCAGTATCGTATGGCCCCGCCTGAGTTGAAAGAGTTGAAAGAGCAGTTGCAAGACTTGCTTGAAAAAGGTTTCATTAAACCTAGTGTTTCGCCTTGGGGTGTGCCAGTATTGTTTGTTAAGAAGAAGGACGGATCGATGAGAATGTGTATAGATTAACGGTAGTTGAACAAGGTTACAATCTAGAATAAGTAACCATTGTTGAAGATTGATGATTTGTTTGATCAGCTTCAGGGTCCCAAGGTATTTTCAAAGATTGACTTGAGATATGGCTACCATTAGTTGAGGATTAGGGCATCTGATGTCCCTAAGACAGTTTTCCGCACTCGGTACGGGCATTATGAGTTCTTGGTGATGTCATTCGGGTTGACAAATGCCCCAGCAGCTTTTATGGATTTGATGAACTGAGTGTTCAGGCCTTACTTGAATTCGTTCGTGATAGTCTTCATTGATGATATTTTTATCTATTCCCGCAGCCGGGAGGAGCATGAGCAACATCTGAAAGTGGTTCTTCAGACTTTAAGAGATAGTCAGTTGTATGCGAAGTTTTCGAAGTGTAAGTTATAGTTGAGTTCGGTTGCATTCTTGGGTCATGTTGTGTCAGCAGATGGTATTCAAGTAGATCCGAAAAAGATTGAGGCAGTCAAGAACTGGCCTAGACCAGCATCATCTACAGAGATCCGGAGCTTCTTGGGTATGGCAGGCTATTATCGTCGCTTTGTGGAGGGTTTTTCATCTATTGCAGCCCCGATGACTAGGTTGACCCAGAAGGGTGCCCAGTTCAGGTAGTCGGACGAGTGTGAGGCGAACTTTTAGAATCTCAAGACATCTTTGACTATGGCGCCAGTGTTGGTTTTTCCCACAGGTTCAGGGCCTTAACAGTTTATTGTGATGCATCTCGTATTATACTTGGTGCGGTGTTGATACAGGATAGCAAGGTCATTGCTTATGTTTCGCGTCAGTCGAAGATTCATGAGAAGAATTATCAAGTTCATGATTTGGAGTTAGCAGCCATTGTTCATGCATTGAAGATTTGGAGGCATTATCGATATGGAGTGTCATGTGAGGTGTTCATGGATCACAAGAGTCTGCAGTATTTGTTCAAGCAGAAAGAGCTAAATTTGAGGCAGAGAAGATGGTTGGAGCTATTAAAGGACTATGATATCACGAAAGGCCAATGTGGTGGCAGATGCTTTGAGTAGGAAGTCAGCCAGTATAGGTAGTCTTGCTTATATTCTGGTCGGTGAGAGACTGCTTGCTTTGGATGTTCAGGATTTGGGCAATTAGTTCGTGAGGTTGGATGCTTATGAGGCCAGCCGTGTGTTAGCTTGCACAATCGCTCGTTCTTCATTGGAGCATATCCGAGATCGGCAGTATGATGATCCTCATTTGTGTGTACTTAGAGACATGGTGCAGCACGGAAGTGCCAAGCAGGTTACTTTAGGAGATGATGGAGTTTTGAGATTGCAGGGTCGAGTTTGTGTGCCTAATGTGAATGGACTCCGAGAGTTGATTTTAGAGGAAACCCATAGTTCCCGGTACTTTATTCTTTCGGGCGCCGCTAAGATGTATCAGGATTTGTGACAACGTTATTGGTGAAGGAGAATGAAGAAGGATATTGTTGCATATATGGTTCGATGTTTGAACTATCAGCAGGTTAATTACGAGCATTAGAGGCCCGGTGGTTTGTTCTAGAAGATTGAGATTCCTGAGTGAAAGTGGGAGCGTATCACTATGGACTTCGTTGTTGGACTCCCACGGACTCAGAGGAAGTTCGATGCAGTGTGGATTATTGTTGATAGGTTGACCAAGTCAGCACATTTTATTCCTGTGGCAATCTCCTATTCTTCCGAGAGCTAGTATAGATTTATATTCGGGAGATTGTTCGTCTTCATGGTGTGCCCGTGTCTATCCTTTCGGACCGAGGTATGCAGTTTACCTCACATTTCTAGAGATCAGTTCAACGAGAATTGGGCATACGTGTTGAGTTGAGCATAGCATTTCATCCTCAGACGGACGGGCAGTCCGAGCGGACCATTCAGATTTTGGAGGATATGCTCAGAGCTTGTGTCATTGACTTTGGAGGCTCGTAGGATCAGTTTTTGCCTTTAGCAGAGTTTGCCTACAACAACAGCTACCAGTCGAGTATCCAGATGGCTCCTTATGAGGCTTTGTATGGTAGGCGGTATTGGTCGCCTGTTGGATGGTTTGAGCCGGGAGAGGCTCGGTTGTTGGGTACTGATCTAGTACAGGATGCCATAGACAAGGTTAGGATCATTCAGGATAGGCTTCGTACAGCTTAGTCCAGGCAAAAGAGTTATGTTGACCGTAAGGTTCGAGATTTGGCATTCATGGTCGATGAGCGGGTATTGCTTCGAGTGTCGCCTATGAAGGGCGTGATGAGATTTGGGAAGAAAGGCAGCTTAGCCTTAGGTTCATTGGCCTGTTTGAGATTCTTGATCAAGTGGGAGATGTGGCTTACACACTTGCGTTGCTGCCGAGCTTATCAGTCGTGCATCCAGTGTTTCATGTGTCCATGTATCGGAAGTATCACGGCGATCCATCCCACGTTTTAGATTTCAACATTGTCCAGTTGGACAAGGACTTGTCCTATGAGGAGGAGCCGGTAGCTATTCTAGGCCGGTAGGTTCGTCAGTGAGATTGAAGAGTTTTCCTTCTGTCCGTGTTTAGTGGAGAGGTCAGCCTGCTGAGGCACCGACCTGGGAGTCCAAGTCCTATATGCGGAGCCATTATCCCCATCTATTCCCCGACTAAGGTACTTTCTTATTATGTCCGTTCGAGGACGAATGGATGTATTAGAGGTGGAGAATGTGATGACCTTTTGGGTCATTACTTGTTTTAGAAATAAATTCCATATTTCGAAGCCTTAAAAAACTCTTTCTGACTCACCTTGATTTGTGTGCGCAGTCCGGGTGCATAGCCGGAAAGCCATTATGTGAAAATCTGTGAAAAATGATAAATTTTGCCTTTAAATAAATTTAAGTTGACTTCGGTCAACATTTTGGGTAAACGAATCCGGACCCATGATTTGACGGTCCCGGAGGATCCGTAGGAAAATATAGGACTTGGGCGTATGCCCGGAAACGAATTATGAGGTCCCAAGCCCGAGAAATGAATTTTTAAAGAAAAATATTTTCTGGAATATTTATGAGTTTTTGGAAATGAAATGTGTTTGAAATTTGATGGTATCGGGCTCGTATTCTAGTTCCGGAGCCCGGTACAGGTCTTATATGTGATTTAAATTGAGTTTGTGAAAATTGGTAAGAAACGAACTTGAAATGACGTGAATCGGACCTTATTTTGAGAAAATTGAAAAATTTGATGTTCTTAAGTAACTTCATGATTTTGATGCTAAATTCATAGTTGTTGATGTTATTTTCGTGATTTGAATGCATGAGAAAGTTTGTATGATGTTTTTAGGTTGGTGTGCATGTTTGATTTGGAGCCCCGAGGGCTCGGGTGAGTTTTGGATAGGCCACGTAGTGGAATTTTAACTTAGGAAATTGCAGGTTTTTCAGCTGGTATGATCAGGTTTGCAGGCTTCGCAATGGCGCACAAATGTGAAGAGGACTTGTGCTGCCTTGGGTCGCAAATGCGACGACTTTACCGCAAAAGCAACTTCACAAATGCGAAAGTCCCTTCGCAAATGCGAAGATGCCCTGAACTCCCCAGTCGTCGAAAATATGACGAGTTTGTCGCAAAAGCGAGTTCGCAAATGCAAGAATAACAGACTTCTGGGTTCGCAATTGCAAACCCTGGTCGCAATTGCGATACCTGCAACCTGTAAATTCGTAACTTAGACGTATTTCAACCATTTTTCACACTCTCTCAAAACCAAAACACTTTTGGGCGATTTTTCAAAGACAACTTCTCTTCCTAATTGATTGTAAGTCATTTCTAACTCGTTTTCTTCAATCTTTAACATCTTTTTACATGATTTCAACTCAAAATCAAAGGTTTTCATAGGGGAAATTGGGTGTTTTGGGTAGAACCTAGGTTTTTCAAATTTTGGGGATTTGGATCTTGATTTGAGGTCTGATTTCAAAATAAATTATATATTTGGGTTCGTGGGGAATGGGTAATCATGTTTTGGTTCGAACCTCGGGTTTTGACCATGTGGGACCGGGGCAATTTTTTGACTTTTTGGGGAAAATTTTAGAAAACTTATTTCCATGCATTAGAATTGATTCAATTAGCATTTATTGATGTAATTAAGTAACTTGTGGCTAGATACGAGCGAATTGGTAGTGGAATCAAGGGGTAAAACGATAGCTGAGACTTGAATTGTGTTTGTGGCATCGAGGTAAGTGTTTGGTCTAACCTTAGCTTGAGGGATTAGGAGTCGGGTCCTATTTGTTATGTGATATTTGTTGAGTACGACGTATAGGCATGGTGACGAGTACCTATGCGTTGGTGTCAAGCATGCCTGTGAGTCTTGTATTATGATTATTGTCACACCTCTTTTTTCCGCCCCCACGAGGGGTGAAGGAGTTTTCCCAATTAAAGGACAATCGAAACGGGATTTTATTATTTATTTCAGAGTCGCCACTTGGGAGATCTAGGGTGTCCCAAGTCACCAATTTAATCCCGAATCGAGGAAAAGAATGACTCTGTATTACAGTCCGCAAACCAGAAATCCGGATAAGGAATTCTGTTAACCCGGGAGAAGGTGTTAGGCATTCCCCAGTTCTGTGGTTCTAGCACGGTCGCTCAACTGTCATATTCGGCTTGTTTATCTGATTTTATACAATTATGCGCTCATGTGCAAGTTTTAACTCTTTACCGCTTTTATTATTATATTTTAAAAGAATGTGAACATCGTTTAAAAACATGTCTTTGGATTGCGTCACATGAAATGCACCCGCAATCCGGAACACATTTTTATTCAATGTTTTGGGATTTGGATTTGGGTCGCATGAAATGCGCACCCGAGTTTAAGAAGGTAAGATTAATTAAATCGCGCCTAAAGAGTCTAACGCGTTATTTTCTTTGGGGAAGGCAGTGAAATTCGCTAAACAATCCATCCCAAATTCTAAGTATTCATTATGACCAATTATTGAGGGCCCCGCAACTTGCATTTTTATTTGATGAGGCTCGGCTCGTTTTATTCAAAAAGTCATCCTATAGTGGCTATGTTTTCTATTGAGTTTGTCTCTAATAATGAAAGAAGAAGAACATTCCAACTTTATTTACATGCTTACAAGTTAGTTATTAGTCGGGTTCCGAATATGATTTGCAAAATCTGAACATGAACGCGTATATGGGCAGTCATTTAGATATTACGGGCCCAGGCCCAATGTGCATAACGTGATACTTGGCATGGGCCACCCTTATTCCAATTGGGCCTATTCAACTTGTTTGATATGCGCTTAACATTCATAAAGGGAAGGCTAACATGCAATGTACAGCTTACCTTAATCAAACCATATTCTTACCAACTAAAAAAACTGTCATTTGTTTAAAGAAGTAACTATTGGATACCTAACATGCTTCTTGACAACAATGATGAACTTAACAGAACATTGCTACTGCAACATTAATCCTTTTTTATTATAAGCAAAAAATAGAGTTTTCCAACTAAATGACATGTATAAAAGTGCAGTTACACCACAGCTAATTTCATGGTTCTAGTAGAGAAAGTACACTATCATACATACAATTAATGTTCAATATATTTCTAAAATGAACTCAAAATAACTTCAACTCTTTGTATTCATGCTTCAAATTTCAGCCTACATTGACCAATGTATCCGTTGTGTACCTGGTATAGGAAAAGCAAAAGAAGAAGAGGAATGATCAGCAGAGCAGTATGCAACAACACAGCAACACAGGTAGTCGACAGCCCCAAACCAGTAACAGCAACAGAGACAACCCAATAACAGACCGAAACTCAGTAGCAACTCAAGAGAAACCCAACAGTAACTTCAGAAAACCAAACAGCAACAACCCAAAGAAACCAATAATAATAACCAGTAGGAGACAGCAAATTCAGTCCTAGCGACAGATTCTTAAAACCAAAACAGAAACCCAGGAGTAGCCAAATGGAACAGTACTCCCAATAGAAAACTGGAGACTACCAAACTGAAAATCCAGCAGCACCAACAGAACACAGACAGGTGCAAGAAGCAGTGATTTCTTATTTTTATTAAACACTCAAAGGCAAAGACAAGTTGAAGCTCTTTGATGTAAAGCTTAACCTAGAATGAGGATCAAACAGCCTTAACACTCTTGTTCTTTTCTTTTTAAATTCTGAAGTTTTAGTCTTTAACCTTAATATCTGATTTTTCTAACCTCTTCCCCTTTGATGTCTACCCCCCTCCTATTGTTCTGAACGAGCTTATTTATAAGCCAAAAGGGCAAGCACCAGCTGCCTCTTCAAACTTTGCCCATACCTCCTTAAACTAATCCCCAATGTACATCCTCCTGACAGCCCCCTAGCATGTGTTTTCTATCCAAAGGTATGGGCAGTCTATAATATTCAATTACCCCCCATGCTATCAAGTTTTGTTCCCCACTATTTTATTAGTTTAATCCTATTTTAGTACCCTACTGTCAGCCCAACTTAAACTAAACATTTCTGGTCTTTTCAAACCCCCAAACGGCCCCTGTTAACCCCTGATTATTACTGTTTTACCATACTACAACAGCACGAAATTTCGAACTTCTGAAAGTTCAAATTCAAGCTGCCCTAAACTGAGTTCTAGCTATTGCATTGCAGCTACAAACCATTCACAGATAATGTCAATCAACCAGCTAAACGACAATGATTCGATCAATCGCATGAAGTTATTAGAATCAGAATATTTAAACATTCAGTCATGTACCACTAATCGATGACATTTATCTAATCGACTATACTAATTATAACATAGAACGATCAATCGATTAAACAAACAATACGAACAGGGTCCCAAATGGCTTCAGACAACTTTGCACAAAACAGGGAATCTACATGAATTATCTGTTCGACGATATTAATCAAATCGAATATATATCTCATCATACGTATTTAACAAATAAGCAGAAGAATAATCGACCAAACAAAAAGGTCTTACGAAGATGGAGGGAATTGAAAGAACATATCAGAAATACCAAACAAACTAATTAACCATGCTGACAAACTCAAACAACACTAAAACAAAAATAGAAAAGAAAAAGGGAACTCACTCTGGAAGCTCAACAACAAACGACCCCAGCTTTGACTGGATTTGCCCATTTTGAGGTCGAACAGACTTTAATCGAGGTGTTCTCAACCGAGAACACTTCGATTAAGGTCTATTAGACCCCAACCCTCTGTTAAACTTGCCGGATTCCAAGGTTCTTGTGTTCTAGGGTTCAAACTAGTCCGATTTGGGGCTTGAGGATTTGTGGGTAGATTCGGACCAAACCAAGCTTGGTTTGGTCACGAGTGAGGGCAGGGTAATGGCTGGTATGAATCCGGGGTGGGTTGGTGTAGATCGGGGTTTTGCTCGAACCTTCAAACGAAGATTCGAGACGATGGGGAATGATTCGAACCCAACGGTTTGCAGATCCGTGTTTAGGGTGGTTGGGTGCATCAGGGGTGTTACTTTGGTGGTCACCGGCATCGTTGCCGCCAGGTTCATGGTGAGAGTGTATGGGGGTGGCTAGGGTTTGGAACGGGGGTTTGGGTTTGTCTCTTGAGAGAGACGATGGAAAAGGGGGGGGGTGTTCGGGTAGGGGCGTGGGGTGTGATGAGGGGCTTATATACGGAGGGGGAAAATGGATCCTGGCCATTGGATCAGGTAAAATCGAGGGCAAGGATCCCCTCACTTAAAGGGAACGGTGTCGTTCCACTTAAAAGGAAGTCGGGCTGGTCCGGGGTAAAATGGGTCGGGCATATGGGGATGGCTTGAGGCCGTTGGATGGGATTGGGCTAACGGTTGAGATCAGATGGCCCTATACGGCGTCGTTTGGGTAAGTGAATGGCCTGATCTGGACCGTTCATTTGAATCAATCAATGGCTCAGAATAGGGATGCTAATACGGCATCGTTTGGGGGCGTGCCTGGGAAGCCTGGGTTTGGACTGGGTTGTGGTAATTGGTTTGGGCCTGATTTTTCATTTAAATTTTGGCCCAAATCCGGTATTTTCCTTCTTATAATTAAACCAAAAATTCCTAAAACCTAAAATTAAACTACACAAATATTAATTAACACCTAACAACAATTATCGCATGAATTAAAACATTCAATAAAATTACCATGACAATAAATGGAATAAAAAATGCATATTTTTGTGATTTTCGCTTTTAGAAACCAAATAACGGTTAATTAATTCCTAGATGTACCCTTTTTCCTAAATGCATGCAACATATATATTTTTGTATTTCTTAACTATAGCAAGGCGAGCATTTACGGACAAAACAATTATCAAAATGTCACACAAATCCTCAGAATTGTACCCGAAGGTAACTTGTTTTATTTCTTTTCCGATTTTTTTTGGAGTAGTTTTCGTGAAGCAAAAATCACGTGCTCACAATTATTATGACTCCATTTGTATTTTCATGCCTTTTGTGATAATTTCTATTGTTGAGTAAAGTTTGTGGAGGAAATAGTGGTATTTGAGTATCGAAGAGTGTTGGCTCAAGTTGTATAATGAATTGTGCAAGTATAATTGGCATTTGAACTTTATAGAGCATTGACTCAAGTTGTGAAGTGAGTTGTGAAGTAAAAGTGAAAAAGAAAAGAGAATTATTATATTGTCTCCCTTGCCGGGATGCTGTTGTTTTAATGTTATCTCTCTCGCTGGGATGTTGATGCTTTTGATATTGTTCCCTTGCCGGGATTTAATTGTTGAACTATTGTTCCCTTGCCGGGATTTTATTTCAATCTTACTTATTTCCTTGCCTTATTGCTTGTGAATGTTGTTTGGGTGAGGAAGAGTGTTAAAGCACGAAGGGTGATCTCGTGTATTGTTTTGGTGAGAGAGTGTTAAAGCACGAAGGGTGATGCCGTGTATGATTTTGTGAGGAAGAGTATAAAGCACGAAAGGTGATGTCATGCCGCACGATGTACAATTCTGTGTCGATTATATTGATTATATGGTGAGTACGAGAGCAAAAGCATGAAGGGTGATGCCGTGTAATTTATATTGATTCTTTTGGTGAGGACGAGAGTAAAAGCACGAAGGGTGATGCCGTGCACTTGTTTGATTCCTGATTCTTGCTGATAATTGAGATATCATGTTCCTTGTATTTACTCGGTGTATTTCTATTCTTAATTGATGTTTCCCCGCAGCATGTTTCCCTCTCCCATACTTAACTGTACATTACTGTTCTTCTTTTCCGCTGTATATGATTTAACTGCACAGGTTTATTTGGAGTCTGGACCTAGCCTCGTCACTACTTCGCCGAGGTTAGGCTAGGCACTTACCAGCACATGGGGTCAGTTGTTTTGATACTATACACTACACTGTGTGCAGATCCCGAAGCAGCATCTTTTGGACCTTAGCTTGGGTGGCTGCCTTTAGTCCATACGGAGATCCAAGGTAGTCATGCAGGCGTCCGCAGACCCTGGCGTCTCCCTCTATCCCTTCATCCTATTTCATTTACGTATTTCAGAAACAATATATAGTATTCCTAGACCGTCTGTGAAGCTGTAACACCAGTTATGGGTAGTCTTTATTTAAGAAGTTGAATAGGATATATTTAAATAGTTTTATTGTTTCTTCTGCCTGTTTAAATTCCGCTATCTATAAGCTATTGTTTCATAATTGTTAAAGGATTAAAATAGGAAAGAGGTAATTTGTTCAAACAGTTGGCTTGCCTAGCTTTCATTAGTAGACGCCATCACGACTCCCAATGGTGAAAAATTTGGGTCGTGACAAAAAGATAGATCTCTTATGTCTTATATGTAAAAATAAATCTTTCATATGTAAAAGAAGAAGAAAAAGAAGAAGAAGAAGAAGACGAAGAAGAAGAAGAAGATGTAGGATCATAAAACTAAAAACAAATTTGTAAAGAGCCATAAAATCAATTGACCCACACGTACTATTGACCCACACACACCAAGAACGAGGAATAAAATCAAGTAAATAATAGATGAATTAGATGATTAAGGTCGAAAATTACAAGACGTTAACTAAATTCTTAACTACTCATTTAACTTAGCTAACCATTTTGTAACTCACCAATAAATTCTAATTCTAGGATAGAAGAAATTGAAGAATTGGAAAAATAAGGTACAATATTGATGTATAAATACAAAGAGGAAAGGGATCTAGGGTAAAAACAGAAAGGCCAAGTGGCACTTTACTATTGACTACTCTATAACTAATTTATTCTTTACAACTGAATACTAGATAAATACAAAGAATAAATAATTATAATTATAGGATGTAATGTTGGGGTGGCAAACGGGCGAGTCGGGTCGGATATGGGACGGTAAAAAAAACGGGTAATGAAAAAACGGATAAATTATCCGACTCGACCATATTTAATACGGATAAAAAATGGGTTAACTGACGTATAATATGGGTAACCATATTATCCATGGCTTCATAAATATGATCACTTTTAGGAGAATTCCTGCTCTCCCTAACTTGAGGAACCCCAATTTTGAGGTTTTACAAAATATAAAATTTAAACTCATTAGTTATCCATTGGTTATCCATTTTCTAAATGGATAATATGGTTGTTACCCATATTTGACTCGTTTTTAAAAAGTTCATTATCCAACCTAATTTTTAGAGAATAATATATATGGTTAACTGTTTTTTTAATCATTTTGTCACTCCTAATGTAACGTATCCTGGTCTTCTAAAAAAGTAGGCCTTCCAGTTGCGTCCAATAATGAGCCCAATATAATGGGCCCAATAGAAAATAGACCCAAGTCTTCTTTACAGATCAAAAGAGAACTGGTCAAATAAGAGACAACATTTTCGGACAAACTAAACCTTAGCCTCTCAAACATCAAACTAATTCCTCTCTATCTCTCTCAGAAATTAGGGTAACACCAACAGAAATAAAGTTTGTATTCGCCAACTACTGTACGGGGCATTACAATTTGGTATTGGTGGGAAAAAGGGGGAGCAAAATAAAAATCAATTTAATATCTACAGCTAAACAAAAGAGCAACTAATAGTTTGTTCTTCTAATTTAAAAAGAAAATGTCATAAGGCCTTTGGACCTTTGGGCCTGAATTCACGTTTCATCTAATCAAAACAGGAGTTCTATAGCTTTGTCCTAGAAATGCATAGAAATGGCGTGTGATAGGCACTTTTTCTTATGATATTTAGTTTTTATCGAGTATTTTTAATACTGAACAAAAATAGCTATTACTTTATTAAAACTAATATGAAAAGATATGTTTACCCTTTCTTTACGAGTGTTGTGTAAATATTAAGGACATGATGTTCTTAGCATTAACACCCGCACATGAAGTTAAGGACGTCATGTGCGCATATGAAGTTAAGGACGCGATATCTTAAAGTTTAACAACAGAAAATGCAAATATATGATACTTTGTCCTTAATATTTACACAACATTCATGAAGTTAAAGACACCATGTCCTTAATATTTACACAACACTCATAAAGTTAAGGACATTATGTCCTTAACATTTACACTGCACACATGAATCTAAGGACACCATGTCCTCAACATTTACATTGCGCATATGAAGTTAAGGATACGAGGTCCTAAAGTTTAACAACAGAAGGTGCAAATACAAGTTAAGGATATTATGTCCTTAACATTTACACTACACACATGAAGTTAAGGATGACATGTCTTTAACATTTACACTGCACATATGAAGTTAAGGACATGATGTTCTAAAGTTTAACAACGGAAGGTGCAAATAGAGGATATTTTATTCTTAATATTTACACAACATTCATAAAGTTAAGGACACCATGTCCTTAATGTTTACACAACACTCATGTCTAGCACAATGATATTTTCGTTCGGGTGGGTAAAAAATTATTAAGCACTGGCTAAAGAGTAAATACATTTTAAACAGTAGTTAAAAAGTAAAGACATCTTTAATTAGTGACTAACTGTGCACTCCCCCTAGAAATGCTTGCTTAAAATAGCAAGCCCATAGGGTTGGCCAGCAATATTAATATTAATAAAAATTCTTTTGCAATACAACAAGTTCAAGTTTCAGACTATTCAATGTAGTCTCATAAATAGGGTCCGAGGAGAACGCAAATAAAAAAATTATTTTTGATATAGGTTTATTGGCAAAGAAAACTTATATGCAAGATTATGAGAGAGTTCATGAGTATTAAAGTTTCTCAATCGTGAACCTTTAAATATAGGATATGATTTTTCTCCGCTTCTTTTTTTTTCCTTTTTCCTTTTCCTTATTCACGAGTTTATTTTCCACTTCAACCCAAATAACTTAAATAACAAAATAACAACAAGTTTCATACATTATTAGAAGACAACAATTTGGGGGCTGTTTTAGCTAGTGGCTTATCATATTTAGCATTTCCTCTTCAAACTTCAATTATTCTGATAATCTGATCTCCGAAAGCGAAAAGAGATTTTGAAAAGGCAACTTTAAATAACTCTTTACGTATCATTTTATATGATAATTAGTCATTGACTGAACACATAACTTGAAAAATTAGAAGAAAAAAACTAGCTTTCAAAATGTAAGTCAAATATATATAAAAAATATTATAGAAATCTTAAAATTAAATAATTCCTTAAAAAATAAGGTGTCTATGTTTTTTGGACAGGCTAATAAAAGTTATGTCACATCATTTATATTTTTCAATAGCTAACAGAGAGTATCATTTCGTTCAATTTCATTCCCACCTCTTTCTTATCTCTTTGGATATATAGATAAATACAAAAATCGAGTAACATCAAAAGAAAGAAAATATATACCGTTTTAATGTATGTGAACTCATTTGACTGGGAACGAAATAAAAGAAAGAAAACTTTTAAATTTGTAGTATAAAATAAAGCACATTTATTTTGTATGGTTATAAATCATTGCATAAAGGTAAATTATTTTCAAATAAAGAAATAAGTTATTCTTTTTGATACGGACTGAAAAAATAAGTTCACATAAATTAAAATTAAGGAGTAATAATTATATTTTCACAAGAGAAAAAAGCAATAGTGATGGAACATGAATTTTTACAACACATATCCCTTTAGGAATGATAGAAAAAGAAAGGGGGTGATAGGGACAAGGATATGTGGGTCATGGAAAGTGAACTCTTGAAAATGAAATGTACAGCTTATTAACTATTTACGCAAAGCCTATCCAATTTGCACATTCATATAAGATGTGGAAACTTCATCTTTAATTTGGATATTCTATGTGTTATCTCTCTGTGTGCGTGGTTTTCAAATTTCTAATAAATTTCTTCTTTATTCTATCAAGTCACTTGAAATATATATATATACTGACAATATAAAAAAAATTATTCTATCAAATCTCTTGAAAAATGGTTGTATATAATTGTTTATATAAGTGAAGAGTAACCTAAAAAATAAGACAGAATAACATATTACTACAACTTACAACATAGAATATAATGATATTGTAAAAAAAATTATCAATATATATATATACACATGTTATTTTCAATAAGAAATATGAGATGTTGAAAGGGATTTGGCAGTACATGTATATGTTGATGATTATGGACTATTTTGTTTTTTCAAATGATTAGGGACCAATTAACATATGTGTAATTTGTGTCAAAATAGGCAGCTGACTCATCAGCTAATATTCTTTTGATAAGTATAGATAATCTTTGTGAAATGTCTTTTCGAGCTTTGAATAAATGAATCTGCCCCTAAATCGTGTGAAACGTATATCATCGCCGTTCTTAACCGAGATTCAGGTTAAGCTCCGTCTCGGAACCTTGTGGGGTTAGGAGTAAAGTATCCCGAGATTGACGCATCTCGTTGAGCGTGGAGAAGCATTAGGAACCCCAATTTTTTTTCTTCGGAATCGTTTCTTTTTCTGTCCCCGGAGGGTGAGTCAGGGCCTAAGATCTATGGAGGGCTTAGTTTGCGCAGTTGAATGGCGCTTGTTGAATACCTCTCGTAGGCCTGTTCCAGGGAATGCTCTTGTCTATTTCTAACTAGTGGTCTTTTTATCAATATGAGGTGATAGTAACACAGTATATAAGATTCGTGATTCAGGCAATCCAATCTTCCCTCCCTCTCTCCGCCCTATAACTGAAAAAAAAAGGAATTAAATCAAATGGTTCTATTTCTCAATCTTTCTGACTTGCTCGTACGAAACCAAGGTCAAAAAAATTAAAAAAAAATCAATCATTCACAATCACTGACGAAGATTCCTCGAAAAGTTAAGGATTAGTAGTCCTTTTTTAAAACATCGATAAGGACTACTTGTATTTTCTTTGACGACTATAAGAGTTTGAAGTTAATTAAAGATGAAAAAATGGCTACTATTAATTCCGATAATTACTTTTTCGTAGCAAGTGTGATTTACATTTTCTTGTACATTCTTATATTATTAATTAGGTTTTAAGAAGTATTTTCTTTTCGTAAATAGTACTTTCTCCGTTTTAATTTATGTG
The DNA here is from genome assembly GCF_000715075.1 of Nicotiana tabacum. NCBI lineage: Eukaryota > Viridiplantae > Streptophyta > Magnoliopsida > Solanales > Solanaceae > Nicotiana > Nicotiana tabacum. Next base: position 27,752,727 of record NC_134080.1, read on the forward strand.
AACTTATTTCTTTTTTAGTCCGTACCAAAAAGAATGACATTTTTTCTTATTTGGAAACAAATTACCTTTACACAATGATTTATAGTCACACAAAATATATGTGTCTTATTTTACACCATAAGATCCAAAGCCTTTTCTCTTTTCTTAAACTCCATGCCCAGTCAAATGAGTTCACATAAATTGAAGCGGAGGGAGTATTCATTATCAAACAAATATATCAGATAGCATAAAAGAATATTTAATTTCTTCCACTGTTTTTTTTCAATTTTCTTTTCTAAACATGACATTTGATATTTCAGTTCACATAGTTAATTGTTCCTTTTTCTCGCAAAAAACCAATAAGATGTCGAACGTGTTATATTTTATTGAAAAGGATCAAAATTTTGGAAGAACAAATTTACAATTACAACCTTAATTCAATTACAGTTTAATGCACCCTCTACTTTTCATAGGTTTTACTCTTAACATAATATGATATTGTCTTTGGGCCAAGTTCGCAATGTTTTTCCCAAAAGGCCTCAAACTCTTAAGAGATCCTTACACCTTATATGTAGGCTCCCAATCTTTTTAGTTACCAATGAGAGACGACTTTATTCACACACCCAACAATCTCCTCCTCAAACTAAGTTTCACATGATACATTACCATGATTCACGGCTCTCTCCCTCGAACTAAGTTCCATGTGGCCCATTTCCATGATCCACGGGTCAAATTTCGTGAATCACTATGTGTCACCTATATTGTTAAAGTATTATGGGAACCGAAGGCCACAACAAGCTTCTTCTTATGTGCACGTCTCCAAGTTCGTAAGGTAAATCAAATCGAGCCTCGCACCATCACTCCGTTATTACCATACTCGTTCCATCGAACTTGGGCTCTGATGTTAGTTATTGGACTAAAACAACTCACGGATACATATGGAAAATTTTCCATAAAGTACTATCTTTTAGTAGTAATTAGCCATCTATAGATACCATTTGCTATATTACAGATTATAGATACCTTTTATGTGGTTATAAGATGTATTTGATGTATTTAAGCTATTGTATTCATGAATACAATAGCAAAAATAGGCGTGAATCAGGGAAGTCCAGCTAATCAGTTGTTGTATTCGAGTGTATTCGACTGTATTCATGGAGTGAAACATGGGATTACAACTGGACAGATTATTGTATTCGACTGTATTCACGGCGTGAAATAGGGGATTACACTGTTTTTAAAATGGAAAGTGAATCAATTAACATAATAGACTCCTAATATAACTCAACAAACTCAATTATAACACACAAATTTTGTATTTTCAGTTATAAAAAAGATTCTCAACCGAAAAATACCCCAAAAACATAGCAATCTTCAGAGAAATTATATAATACATCTGAATACATAAATTATATTAATTAAAAAAAACTTATGAATACATTCATGGCATATAGCGAGACAGTGAATACAATGAAATACATAGAATACAACGGGATACATTGAAATACAATGAGAAAAAAAGACAGTGAATACAATGAAATACATGGAATACAACGAGATACATTGAATTACAATAAAAAAAAAAGACAATGAATACAATGAAATACATGAAAATACATTGAAATATATTAACAGAAAATCCTACAACATCCATATCTCCAGGCTTACCATCTCTGGAGACACCTTTATCTCCACTAACAAACCGAAGTTGACAGAGATAAATATACTTGAGCAACTCCAAAACTCAAACATGGAGATTTAACCCTTCTAACAGATTTGGGATTCCAAGAACAAAGCCACTTCTGATCTAGGAAGGCCATAAAATAAAGTTCAAAGAGAATTTTGCCAAAAAGCTTATCGCATTATGTTCCCAAAAAATAATTAAGTGTGCAGTAAGTCTACCGGCGACTGCTGTTGTTGGTGAGAAACCAATCGGATTAAATGTTCCATAGATTTTAAACCGGCTAAAGCAGAGAGTGAACCTGCTCTGACGTGGGCTTTGCACAAATCCGGTGGAAGGAGAAGGAGATCGGAAATTTTAATGGGATGGGGGAAGAGAATGAGATGTATCAAAATAGAGAGAGAAAGAAAATAGTGTAACTGATTAGCATATTTAGTGGCTTACGGGTAGGAGGTAATCAAAATTAAATATTTTGTTATAAATCTTAAAAGGTATCTATAAAATATAATTTTTTTAAATGATATTTATTTAAAATAAATAAGGTGTTAACCTTTGCTATAGGAAATAAAAATTCCATACTTATGGTATGATATTGATCACTTTGAGTCTACATTATATTACAATTATAAATGCTCCAATATTTATCAATACAAATCTGGATTGGAGCCACGTTATCCTATGAAATTTTAAATGCTGAGATCTCTTTTCCTCTACCCTTCTCTCAAAACTCCTTTTTTCTTCCAGATGAAAGGTAAATACAGGATGTTCTATATTTTTGTAAAAATAGTGAGTTCTATATTTTTGTTCAAAGTTTTAGGATACGGGATCTAAGCCAGGCTACAACGTTGTCTGGAGTGTTTATAACTGGAGCATATCCGGACGGACCCATATCCTCCTTGCCTGTTTTTGGTGTTTTTTCTGATATTTAATAGTTTAAAAGATATTATTAAATGTGTATCAACTTTAGTTTTACCTACAAACCTAACCAAGTTAAAATAGAAAATAATTGTAATATAATGTAGAAATTCAGTAATATTCTTTAATTTTATCTTTTAGCAATTAGAAAACTTACGACTCTACGAAATCAAAACCATCACTGCCATCTAAATAGATAAATAAAGTTGAATTCCTCCTATATATTTTCTACTTGTTATTTTTTTTTTAAGAGATAGAAAACAAAAAAGAAAAAGAATTTTTTTCTTAAATGCAATGCTCCTATGAATGTCTTATCTTGTGACCAAATGATAAAGGGCACATGCTTAAATAACAAGAAATCATAAGTTGTCTAAATCAATTCTTATATATCCGTTGCATTATATCCTATATTTGAATTGTGGTCCTAATTATTTTCCTTATTAAGAGACCGCACTTGCACAATAATTTATTCGAAGGCACGTGACTTGTTAGTATTTGTGACAGCTAGGGGTGTACAAACCGAACCGAAAAATCGCATTAAATCGAAAAGTCAAATCAAATCGATTAAAAAATCCGATTAGATTTGGTTTGATTTGGTTTGGTATTGTGTAAAAAATCCTGAACCAAACCGACATATAAATATATAATTTTTATACATACTTTTAAGATTTTATATAGAATTTTCTTTAAAAATATCTAGAAATATTTGGATTCTCTTACGGAATATAATATTTAATAAAATATGAAGTTCTCCATATTTATTAACCTTAAATAATGGGTTGTATGATCACTTTCTTATCAAGTGTTACTCGAATGCATCATTCTCTTTGTTATTCCATATTCATATATCAAATCTATTAAAATTCTTATATCTTTTTCGAATTTGAAGTGGTTATTATCATTTAGGTATCATATTAATTTTTATTTTTAATTAGTAAATTCGGTTAATCTTGAAAGTGTACATCAACGAAAAATTATTGCCAGACGGCTAAAAAAATAACTATCATGTGTTACTAGGTAAATTCTCCGATAAGAACATTTAATAGATAATATGTTTGTCAATTTTTAAAAATTTTACTAAACATATTACTTATAAAAATATTTAACAAAGTAAGATCGAAATAATATTTAAGTAGCAAAAAATCCAAAAACCCCGCAAAACCGAACCAATCCAAACCGATATAGTTGGTTTGATTTGGTTTTGATCAAAACCGAATCAACCCGGTCCATGTAGATCCCTAGTGACAGCTTATGATATTAAACTTCATGTAGAAGTTATTAGCATATTTCTTAAGGATAGGAATCCAACTGACCACATGAGCTAGATGTAATCTTCATTTTTAAAGAAAATAATTAAAGGAATAATCATTATCTCATCTAGTTCATATTTGGTTCATATTTATGGAAAGAACTATATTTTCATTACAATTAAAAAAAAAAGAAAAAAAAAGAAGTAAATAACTAACCAATACATCATCATCATATTTAACTATTAGATTTAGTTATATATAGTTGTCAGTTGATCAGTTTTTTAGTACATTATATTTTCATTAGTTATATATTATGAAATTCCACATCTTGAATTACCAAATATTCTGATTTTCCACTGTTAGTTAGTAAAAAGACAAAAATCTTCTTTATGAAAAAATAACATCATCTGAGTATCTTAACGTATGAATTGCGATAGACCAAAACAAAAATTGAAAAATAAAGGAATTTTGAGGAGTCTATTTTATAGCTTATTTTACTAATACAATTGGTCAAATTAAATCACCTTAAGATCATAATGTCTTTAGTTATTATCATGAAACTTTTATTACCTTTTTAAATTATGACCATTCATGTAGTACATACATTTCCATCTAAATTATAGTAGCCCTAGGGTGAAATATAACTTGATTTTCAACAGACCATAAGTAATAATTTCCACTAATAATCGTCTGTAACTGTTCATTTACTATGATTTACTAATTTGATCGGACACTCTCTGTGTCAAAAGAAGTTTACCACTTAAAGGCATTGCTCAAATAAAGTTAAGTTAATTTTATGATACTTTTAGGTTACTTAGAATTGAATAATATTCTAATGATGATAGCAATCTTTTATGAAATCTTTTCAAATTCAAACTTTTTCCTTTCCATCTGTCCTGAAAATTGCAATAATCGAAATCTTGATAAGAAGCATAGGCGAAATGAGCTCAACCTTTAAATTATATAGTATTGAATTATTATATTTTTAAAATTATAAGTTCATGTCTATTATTTATTGTAATTTTAATTACATATAAATTTATATTCCACGTCGAAATTATAGTTCTATTGAATTTGTTCTTATTATTCTTATTACATCCACCCCTAATAAGTTTGTAGACAGTTCTCAACCGAAATAATCTATAAAATTTGACCACACAATCAATTTCGTCAATATTTATACATTAAAGAGAACGTGGCAAGAATTATACCTATGAATTGTTGAACATAAATGGAAAAAAAAAAAGATTTATCGAGAATGAAAAAAGACATAGGTTCTAGGTCTTTGATTACGAAAAGTGCTGGACATGCTAAAGTGGCAGTGGGCCCATATTTACTTTTGGCGGCATATCTTTGGCTCAGTTAATAACCGTTAATTTGGGCTAGGCCTTATATTAATGGGCCTTCGTTCCTTATCTTCCTTTCTCTTGTCGTTTCCCACAAGCGATGCAGAGAATATGGGAAGCAAGCATTGGCCCAGGGCCCACTAGAATTAAGGACCAAAATCCTCAAGTATTTCACCCTCGATATATCCTCAATTTCAATAGTGCCACGCCCTTTTCTTTATTTTTCTTTCCTTTTATTGTATGTAATCAAAGTAAATTTTAGGGTGATAGTGGAATTGTTCTAAAAGGAAGCTTAATCATTGTCTTGATTTGATTCATTTACACGAGGGTGGGCATCGGTCGGTTCGATTATGAATATTATCGGTTTACAAATTTGATAAATTGATAACCAAATCGATATGATCTCGGTTATCGATTAATCGGTTATCGATCATTATCGGTTCGATTTTGGTTTACCCAATAAAATAACTCAATCTAGAGTTAAGCAAAAAAGAGAAGACAATTGTCACGACCCAAAATCCCACCATAAGTATCGTGATGGCACTTAGTCTCTAAGACTAAGTAAGCTGTTTATAATAACAATTCAAGCCACTTTTTTAAAGGATAATCGAAACCAACAACGAAAATAAAGATACAACCTCCCAAGACTGGTAGTACTGAGTTACGAACTCTAACTTAATATATGAAATGATCTGAAGGAAATTAAATATACATTACTACTTGAATAATAATTAACAGTACGATAAGAGGGAAATACTCCAAGGGACTGCGACGACCAAACAGCCCCACCTTGAATCCTTGCAATCACACTCTAACTCTGTCCGAGTCCTATATCTCCAATACCTGGCTCTGTACAAAAAAAAAATGTACAGAAGTGTAGTATGAGTACACCACAGCGGTACCTAGTAAGTATCAAGACTAACCTCGGTGGAGTAGTGACGAGGTACAGTCAAGACACTCACTAATCAATAAACCTGTGAAGTGTAGCAGTAAATAATAATAATAATAATAATAATAATAATAATAATAATAATAATAATAATAATAATAATAATAACAACAACAACAACATATAACAATGATGGCAACGAGAATCAATCAATGATATAAACAACAAGGCAACAAGAACATCAATAATATTGCTCAAACGAATAAGGAACACAAATAAAACAAATCAATCAAGTCCCTCAGATATATGTCTTTCAAGTGCAAGTACTTCAATAAAATCCTTAGGATATAATCCTGCCAAATAAATATATATTTCGAATATACTCTCTTAAATAAATAGCTTTCAACAAAAATTCTTTCAAATAATATTTTTGGAATATAATTCCTTCAAATAAATGTCACCATGTGACACCTCACTTCATAATCATACAATACGGGTCTCGGCCTACTTTCATATTTCCACGGCACCTCGTGCCCATATTTCTTTCATAACTGCACGGACAATTCACGTGCCAAAATATCAATATATATAAAAATCTGCACGATCAATTTAGTTTAGAAATAGTTTGAGTGAAGAAAATGACATTGTACTTAAATTAAAGCATTAGATAAAATACTAATTTGGATGTAAAAATTATTAAATTAAAATATAATGGTAATTTCTTTTATTAAAACAACACAATCATCAAAAAATCAGTAAAACCAAAAATATAAATCTTCAAAGTCTCGTACTAAAAAGTCAAGCCAACATAATGCAATAAGGAGCGGAAAATACATAATCATAAAGTCAACAAGTATATCACGGAATAAGACAAGAATTTACATATTAATAAAATAAAATCACCAAAGACAAGAACATAAATAAAGAAATATCAACGGGGCACTCCCGAGGTACCGTCTCGTAGTCCCAAATCATAAATAAACTCACAATATTTCATTTCCTTATATCACCGCGGGAGCCTTCACATATAATTTTAAAGAAAATATTTTTCCCCGAAATAGCATCCCACGTTTTAGCTACCCTTATTACACCGCATGACTTCTAGTAGTTCCCCTACTAGCCACGCGTATCAAGCCACCCTTATCTCACCGCATGCGTTTCAACACCCTGGCCTTATATCACCGCATGTGTATCAATATCACAATATTTCACAAATCGTACCTCAAGTGCCCAAATATCACAACATAATACAACTTGCACTTCAAGTGCCCAATTATTACAGCATAATACAACTTGCGCCTCAAGTGATCACATATCACAAATTGCACATCAAGTGCTCAAATATTACAACATATCACAAATTTCACATCTAGTGCTCAAATCTTACAACATATCACAAATTTCACGTCACGTGCTCAAATATTACAACATATCACAAATTGCACATCAGGTGCCACATAAATCAACAATGCATTATTTTTCCATAATAAGAAGCCCACGGCTCGGTCATAATGCGCACAAAATTTTAACAAAATATCTGGGAGGGAAAACTCAACAAAACAATATTTCACAATTTAACACTTCGCCTCAATATGATTTACAGCCTTTATAACTCAATATCAATTTCAACAACATGAACTAAAAAGAAATTCATCAAGGGACAACACCTTTTTGTTTAATTCACAACTTCATGAAAATAAGCAGGTTTATTCATCTTATTAACTAAATTTCTCATTTAAATTGTATGTAGCTAAAATCAATAATGAAAATTATTTCCATAAAAATAGCAACTAAAACAAACACAGAGTTCACATAAAAGTCAAGTAGCAATCGCACCAAATTATCATATAGAAATAATCTAGACAAATAAGGAATGAGACATGACAAATAAGAGATTTAATAAGTCCCAACAATTTTCCAATTTAATATATAAGATTGTCTCCGTATTTTAACCGATATAATTTGCATATATAAACCAAGTACGTATTTGTTACCTCGCGTACATGGTCTTCAATCACACAATTCCCACATAAGACTCAATGCCTAAGGGGAAATTCCCCCCACAAGGTTAGACAAGATACTTACCTCAAATCACGCTATCTCAATCCAATAATAGACATTTTCCTCGATTATCCAACTTTGAATGGTTCGAATCTAGCTAAAAAATAATTCAATACAATCAACACAAATTATTGGAATCAATCCCATATGAAAATACCAAATTTTTTAATAAAATCCAAAATTAGATAAAAAATTGCATGTAGGGCCCACCTGACGAAAGTTACAAAATATGAACGCCCATTCAACCACGAGTCCAACCATACCAAAATTACTAAATTCCAATAACGAATCGACCTCCAAATCTTAAATCTAAGGTATAGAGAATTTCTACCATTTTCAACTCAATTCACTAAGTTCATGATAAAAACAACAATAGATTCATGTGTTTTAACCAAAATCGAGCTAGAATCACATACCCCAATCCATATGGTAAAAATTACCTCAAAAATTGCTTCAATCCGAGCTCCATAGCTCCAAATGTGTTAAAAATGGCTAAAACTCGCATTTTGTAATCTGTCCAGGTAAGTCGTAGGTGTCGAATACGACTTATAAATCGCATTTGGTAACAGCGATTTGCCTCTGTCCCAGAACATAACATTACCCACCTTCAGTAAATCAATCATAACTTTTTGTACAAATGTTCAAATGATGAATGGTTTGAAGCGTTAGAAACTAGACTCAAAGACCTTTAATTTGGTAGGTTGTGCATCACATAACACCTTATATATATATAGATATACTCGTGCAAAGTGTGATCTTGTACGTGCTCATTTAGAATTTTAGTCTATCTTGAAATTTTCCAACTTGGCTTAGACATAGGCTTCTCCTTAGACCCCAAATCGCTTATAATATACTTCGTATACTTATTATCATATCCAATTGATATCCATCATATTAATAGTCCTTCTTTGCACACAAAATAATATAATTAGCGCACATCAACTTTCTTATTAAGTTAAGTACTTCAAAAAATTTCTGGGGTGTTACATTTCACTGGAGTTAAGCAAAAAAGAGAAGAATTCACATATAGTATACTACCCATTTCTGCGTTATGTCCAGTGGCCACAACTGGAATAGTATTAATTCTTCAACAACAGTTGTCCAAATACATTAATAATAATAAAAAGTAGTAGCGATTTCACCTTAAATTAATAAGTCCAAATATATAGTACCCAAAAACGAAATAGAAAAATCAACGGTAAAAGAATACATGTCCTAATTATAAAATATGTCAATAAACACCCAAATGCTCGTATATAAAAAGAATTAAATCCAAAAATAGTGACCCAAAAAATTAGTAGATAAATACTTATCAAACTGCAGCAATTCCCATAAAATATTCCAAGGCATTAGCTGCCTCCTCCGATATAATAACAACAAGAGTTGATTTAGAATGTTTATTTCATACAATACCTGCATTTTCATAAGCGTTGAAGCCCTCAAGCAGTCCAAGATAACTGGATGTTGTTTGTCAAATGCCTAACCTGAAAAAAAGAAACCATAGATCAAAACCTTGATCTGTGCATGAGCAATACTAACACAGAAATGAAAAACACCTAGAAGGCAAGAAAATGTTGTTATGTTGTCAAAGCTCAACGTATTATACAGAAGAATAATGTTAAAAAATGTACCCGAAATTGACGAAGATTGTCGACTGAGAATTGATAAGTGCGGAGAGAAACTGGTAGTAGGTTAGGCTGCACAATGTGAGCTCACAAAATTAAGAAACTAAAAAAAAAGAAAGAATTATTAACAGTCAAAAATACCAATATGAAGATGAATTTTGTTATAGAAATTAAAAGCCTAATGTATAAGATTAAAGACTTACACTAGGAGTAACTAGTAAGATCTATGAAGAATGAAGATAAAGCAACTAAAGAGTGCGGCTGAGAAAGAATAGGAGAGAATGAACTGAAGCCCTCGCATATGTATATACTTAAGGGAAAAGTCGTAACTTTATTAGTTCTTATTGGGTTATCGGTTAATCCATTAACAAAATTGGTAAACCTAGGCCCGAACCGATAACCCAATAGTGAAAAAATTCTAAACCTTTACCGAATCGTTAATCCAATAACCCGATACCGATAACTCAATAAATAATTAACGATTCGAGTTATCGATTTTACCCGATATATGCCCAGCCCTAATCTACACCATTATCATCTCACAACCAAAGAGTAGTGATCATTTCGAAACATGGTTTTTTGGTTATTTTAAGCTAACAATAAAAATGTTTGTTCTCCCATTATATATCTTACTTGTGTTTTCATATCTTGAAAAGTTTTTTTTCTTGAGCCGAGAGTCTATCGAAAACAATATCTTTATTTTTCACAAGGTACATATTAGATTTACATATACAATATCCTCTCTAAACCCTAGATTTTAGTGGATATAGTATGTTATTATTGTTGTTACTTCAATAACCGTAAGTGAGATATTTAGCATCTAGTATTCGTACAATAATATTCATAACTCATTCAGGGACTCCATAGCAAGAAAGATGTATTCTTTCTATTAAATAGTCTTCTGTGTGAGTCAACAAGATCTTTACACAAATTAATAATCAGTCATATTCATTATTTACCTTTTTTTAGCCATATATAGTTTATATATTGATTATACATAATATTTACCTTAAATATATAGTTTATATATTTACCTTCATTAATTATACATATATAATACTTAAATTATGTATATATTATACCTTCATCGATTATTTTTAATTTAAGTCGGGTGAGCGGCTATTTGAGTTTATTCTTCTTCGTTTCTTAGGAGAGCGTAATAAATCTCTTATGTACCACACTATCGGATGGCTCGAAAGAATATTAGAGTCTTTATTTGGCGGTAGTCAACCTCATTGAAACTTCAAAATGAAAAATTGTGAAGTGAAAAACAAATTCACACGCATAGTATCTTGAAAGATAGACGCTTTGATTTTTATAACGGTACATATAAAATATTAAGATTTTGGATTAACTAACTGAATGCACGTTCAATTTTGTCAACCCAAATTGATTTAAGTTAAAATATATTTATATCAAAATCGCAATTGATTAAGTCACTACCTACTTAGTTTCTGTTTAGTTTAAATCATGAGAGTCATACAGCGTTTAAATTTTTATTGTACCATATGTATAAATCTGTTGACCCGCTTCCGTTTGTTGGCAAATGGCAGTAACAGATTTAATAGCTTTTTTTTTTTTTACTTCACCAATTTATTAGAAAAAATATTGAGGATATATAAAAGAAAGATAATTTGGTGCAAGTTGTAATTGGATTAATTAATCTTGTTGTATTATGTATACCGCGTTAATTATTTCTGCTTTCTCCATCAATGTACTCATAAGTGTATTGCCTTTAAAATACGTAATTGGAATTTAAAATTATAAGCTCTAAACGTATAAGCGTCAAACAAATGATTTTATCATTTTCTTTAGAAAAATATTGTTTTATTAGGTAGGTAACACACTATAAGCATTTTTTTAGATTATTTAATGCGAACAAGCCTTCAAACCAAGAGAAAGACTCTAATGCATCAATTTGAAAATATTTGCGACGTTAAAGAATAGTTGTTGACTTAGTGCAATTAAAATTACGAATCTGTTACATGATTAGCATTTAGTATTCCTATACACAATTAATTCTTTTTCGCATATTCTGTCAAATTGTCTCTTTATCTTGATCTTGGTAGCTTGTCAAGAAAAAACTTCCTAATAAGAATCAGATCGTATAAGTATTGTAGAGTATACTAATTAGGGAAGAGAAGACATTAAAAAGGGATATAATATTGAGGCCTTTAAATTATAAAAAAAGGGTTTTGATTAGGTTTTGATACTCTCTCTCTATTTAAAAAGAATCCATGCCCTTATACTCTCTTTATTTTGCATTTTCCTCTAACTCGTTTTTGCTGCTCTATTTTTTGTCTCAACCTAGCTTTTGTATTTCAAATAATGTTTCCGCTATCATTTTGCAAAGAGTTTAAGTTATATATATCATCAAAGTTATGTTTCTTTTTACACCATCAGGTTTACTTTATTTGTTATAGCAGGTAATCTGTTTTATTTTCAAGATTATAAATTTCACGTTTTAAAGAGGCTTACTTGTGCGTATTCCTTGATTGACCGGATAATATGGAAAATTCTTTACACTGGCAATATAAATCGGACTCGCTTGAGTAAGGATGAGCTAAAATACCTCTGGCCTGGATTACTTACGAGTATTTCACGTAGAGTTGCAATATCGCACCATAATCAAAGGATGATGTATCCACCCTATTTTAGTTTTGCCTAATTAATCAAATTAAAATGCACTTCTCATTATATTGAAGAGATCACAAAAAGGTACAAATATCTTTCAATTGCTTTAGAATAAGTTATATCTTCGCAACTTCAAATAATTAAGCTGATTAGAATTTCCTAAAAGACTACGTGAAGTGAAACTCCTCAATATAATCTCGAGAAAAGATGAAGAAGACAAAGTTGTTGGGCTATGCAAAGGCGGATTGGAGTTAGGATTTAAAGTTTATTGGTTCTGAACTGTCATGTTTATCCTATTAGTTACCACATTCGCAATTAAATAATTTATATATATATATATATATATATATATATATATATTTAATAAAGCTTTTAATTATAATATAAATACAGGGTCTAAGCAAAAGCTACTAGGATGCTCTACCTCCGCCCTTGGAGCTAGCTACACTTACCCAGCCAGTACACCATCTATATATTGTGATTTCTACTTAACCTACAGTCTTACACATGTGAACTAGCACATGACCTACGTACTATTCATCCTCCTTACTGCTATATAAGCCCCTAGGTCCAGGCAAATATGCCACACTTCATTGGAAGCAAGTTACTATATAAGGTGGTCTATATAGATTTTTACAACTTACAAGTATCGTGGAAATATTGTCATACTATATTTGAGCACCAAGTACATGGAGCTATAAGGTATACACATAAACAATATATTTTTATTTAGCTATACATTATAATTTTCTAATGAAGAGGTGTCGGTTAATACTCCTTGAATACATGTGGCTCCGTTAATCGAGTTAGCATATACATGACTCGTACGTACAAATTTCATTTTCAAACGCTTAGCTCAAGGAGTCATAAGAAATGGCGAATGATCCATTTGGGTATTGACCACTCTGGTTTGTGGCCCGCCGATAAGTTTGACAAATGGTTAACATATTTTTTATTTTATTTGTGATAATAGGTTAGATGATCTAATTGTTTATTCGACAATTATGCATAAAATTTAAACTCTAAACAAGCACAATTCACATCGCCCTATTATTTGTTGTTAAATTTTTAATATTTTTTGATTATTAGGAGTAAGGTAGCATCACTTGTTTACGGTAATTTACTTGCACACAGTGATTATATCAAATTATATTAATTTATTATAATCAAGTTTAATTTGCGATAAAATTACATGTTAATTAACATGTATATATGGTCAGACGACAAGTGCAAAACATCAACAACTTGTTGAATGATTTAGGTGCCTGTGCTAATATTTGCTCAGACATTTTGTGCAACAAGAATATTCGAGTTGGGGTATGGCAATGACACAAATGACAAACCCAATGGCCAAGTAGTAAATCTAACCACTTATGGGTGTATAAATATATACCAATAAATAATCCCATTATCCAACCTTTAAATTTGGTTCTACTTTAACCCCACTTTGCTCTTTTCCTCTGCAAAAAAATTCCAGACGCCATTACAACAATCTTCTTAGACCGCCATCCTCAGTCAAGCCAAGAAAAACAAAACTGCAAAAAGCACAAAAACCTACACAAAAACACATCAAAAGCTTCATAGAATTGAAAAAAATTGAACTTTTGAGTGAAAAAGAAAAAAGAAGTTTCATATTTTCTGTTATGTAAATGCATCAGCAAAATCTTGAAGTTCAGATAGGTCAAGAACAACAGCCTGACCTTCAAATCCCAATCCCAAAACAATCAACCCCATCCAAAATTAATCTTCAAATCAAGATCCCATCACCAGATTCTTCAACCAATCAGATTCACTTTATAAATGAACCTTTTTGTCAGAATCAATCACCAAACAAAACCCTTTTGTCAACACCTCATAAAAGGCCAATAATGTCTCAAAGTTCCAACCTTTATCACTCTCCAACACATCAAAGCCATTTTAAAGTTCCAATCTTGAAGTCAAACAATTCTTCAAAAAATCAGTCTTTCTTATGTTCTTGTTCTGTTCCTGTGTTATTAGCCACAAAAAGAATCACTCTTAAGCTGATTCATCACTCTTGTCATGTTTCTTGGATCAGAGTCCATATTAAGCTTTTTATTTTGCTTTCTTTGCCTTCACTTTACTTGTTGACTTCAACTCCTTACTGGGGTTCTTTTCTTTACTTTCTTTTTATTGTTACTGCTATAATACTAGCTTTTCTTGTGATTTCACTTTGTGTAACTCTCCCTTGTGTTCCTTCTATCCGTACATTTCTTGGTAGAACTTTGTCTATTAATCTTCATTCATCAGCTACTGCCTCAAAGAATCGACCTTCGGTTGTTTGGTCAATAGGGTCAAAGCCTAAACCAGAAAGGAAGCCGATTTCGGGGTGTTGGGTGCAAGTTTACAGCAATGGTGATGTTTATGAGGGTGAATTTCATAAAGGGAAATGTTCGGGAAGTGGCGTGTATTACTATCGTTTGAGTGGGAGGTATGAGGGTGATTGGATAGATGGAAAGTATGATGGATACGGAGTTGAAACGTGGACGAAAGGGAGCCGGTATAGGGGGCAATATAGGCAAGGATTGAGACATGGAGTTGGGATGTATAGGTCTTATACAGGGGATTTGTATGCTGGGGAGTGGTGTAATGGTCAGTGTCATGGTTCTGGAGTTCATACTTGTGAAGATGGAAGCAGTTATACCGGAGAGTTTAAGTGGGGTATCAAACATGGATTGGGTCATTACCATTTCAGGTATAACCACTTGAGCATTTACAACTGTTTCTTTTCGAATATCTAGTTATTAACTTGATATGTTTTTGAAATTCCATGTCGAGCTTTTGTGTTTATGTGGATTTTCAATGACTTAAGGCTTGCCATTTTCACTTGTTTATGTACCATGATTGGCTCAATTAGTACAATTTTTGTTGGGATAGTTCCATTTTTTCGACGTGTTTGCTTTCGCGATTGGAAACGTGAATCGTCCTTCAATTATATGGTTAATTTAACATCAGGATACTTGCTTATCAGTGTTATATGCCAGTGATGCTAAGAACTCTGGAATAATCTCCAGAATCCTTAAAGGAACCAAGTTCCCGCATACATTATGGATTATGATGCATTTAATTATTGACATTAAATGTGAGAACAAGCAAAGTGCAAAGATTAAGATTCTTCGTTACACTAAATGTTTGACAGTTTGAGAGAACTCATTTCACCTATATTTTCCTTTATGTCCAATGAAAGATATTTTCTGTGAACAATATTCTTAGAAACCTGGTTCAACATTATTGTTTATTTCCCCTTTTTATCATTCATGGATGAAATTACTGTGGAATTTTCCAAGGATTATTTCTCTGCGTTTTGAAATGGTGAATGCATCTTTCCGTGTTTCAACGCAAGTAAACGAAGTATAAGACTTTATCTAGCTGTCCTTGAATGTTTGTCACTGTTGCTGAAATCTATATTTTAGAGGTGACTGGTGCTACCTATTTTGGATTATAGATATGATCTGCATATAGATCATTTTTTAAGCTGAAAGGACCAGTCCAACCCCAACCTCTCTTACTTCATATCCAGTATTTTGTTCTGTTTTCTATTGAGCTGTGAGTTTACTTCTTTTTCTTTTTTGTAGTAAGTTGTCCTTAACTTCTTTCTTTCATCATCTCTGGCTTCTTTGCCTCATGGTTGACTCTCAGCTTGTACCATATTCATTTGCATATATTGAATCATGTCTCAATATCTGAGCATAATGAATATGTCAGAGATATAAGGATATCAAATTGTTGTTTTTGTGCTCTTTTAAACTTTAGACTCAAAAATTCGGAAGACAATGTCCAAAATCCGATGCAATATGTGTTTTTTTTTTTTTTGGTTTTGACATGCTTTGCGCTCTATCCTCATATCCATTACGTCAAACATGGAGTAAGACAGTTATTGTTATCTTGACCATATTGCTTTTATATCAGCTGTATGAAAGACTGCTGAGGGTTTAACTTACATATGATACAGGAACAAGAAAGCTTGTTTTTTTTTCTTTTTTATCGTTAAAAGCTTGTTGTTTTCTTATGCTGACCCCCCCTGAATGCAATTACTTCTATTTCCCTAAATGCATGTTCTGCTGCTGCGTGGTTTCATTTTAATTTCTTCAGTACCACGTCATGTATCAGTGAGTGATACGTAATTGTTTTGGTAAACAAAAATCAATAAGCTATCAATTACTCGTGTACTCTGTCTGTCATACACTTCTATTTCTTTTTCCTCTGTTCTCTTTCTTGGGGTAATATTTTGGTGCATGTGTATTTACTCACCAGTTTGTTGATTTGCATGACTATGCAGAAATGGGGATGCATATGCTGGAGAGTATTTTGCGGATAAGATGCATGGTTTTGGAGTATACCATTTTGGAAATGGACATCGCTATGAAGGAGCGTGGCATGAGGGTAAGAGGCAAGGATTTGGCATTTACACTTTCAGAACTGCGGAAACTCAGTCTGGTCACTGGCAGAATGGGATTCTTAATGTTTCAACAAGTCTTGGCGCCCTCCCCGGATCTCCTTCTGCAGTCGACCATTCTAAAGTGCTTCATGCAGTCCAGGTAATAATTTAGTTTCCTGACATCCTCATTTGGCTGTGCACTCAGTATTAACATTTGGATGAAGAGAGTAGTTCTTATAGATGTTCCTTTCTGATTTTCGAGAAAACCAAGCTGCAAACCTTAGTCCTCTTTCTTAAAAAGGAAAATATGGATAACCTAGTGTTAATTATCGCTACCTCAATGTGCTCATAAATTTCTTTATTGTTATTAGGAAGCGAGACAAGCTTCTGAGAAAGCTATCAATGTGACAAAGGTGGATGAAAGAGTAAAACGGGCAGTTACAGCTGCCAACAAGTCCGCCACTGCAGCAAGAGTAGCAGCTGTGAAAGCTGTCCAAAACCAAATACATCACAATGGAGACAGTTGTCATTCGCCACTAGCAGTTGTGTAAGCCCCTCAGCTGGCAGAAGCTATGGCTTTCCACTCTCCCATCAGTCTTGTTTTTAGATACTGAGACTGAAACTTCCGGGGACCTGCTTGGAACCACAACAGGCAACTAGCTGATTGAGGAGCAAGTTTAACGTCCCCTTCGTTAGGCCTTAATAATATGCATATATAGTGGCCCCTAGTATAGGAGCTAAGAGAGCAAAAACCTGCAGATGTAAGTAGGTGTTTTATCTTTTCTTATTTTGTTGCTCTCCAGTAAAGTGTAGATAGTTTCCTGCATTTTGTGTTTGCCATAATAGAATGGCCAAGTTACTGCATGTTTACTAAGCATATATCCCAAAGGGATCACCTATGTAATGTTGTATAAAGTAATATCTAAACATATGCTGTATTAACGAATGACTTTATAAATGTCTCATCAAAAGCATATCCAGTATTTTTAAGTCAATAGGTGTGAAGTATCATTCCACCTACGGTTTTAGATAATTGTTTAGGAATACAGAGTGTTATAAGATACAGCTTTGTGAGTGTGTGTAAATGAATCGATGATATGAATTGTCTGTACGGGCTGGCGACTGAGTTTGTTATGTTAAGTGTTCTTATATCTGAAACGGAGAAGCCAAGGTAGTGTTCAGTAGCTGGGGACATTCCCAAGATTTAACACATAAGGAACAGTTTCTGATTTTTCAGTTCCTTTAATTTTAACTTGCGTACCAAACGAAACACTTAGGTGCGCTGCAAAATATTTTATTTTATGCCTCACATTGTTGACACTAGTTGTGTGAGACTTCTTTTTTGTTTCATATGGTGGAATGCAGTTGTCCAAGGTAAAGTGGAAACGAAGAAGGCGGCTTACCTGCGGTTAGTAGGGAGCACTAACGAGGAGGAGAAGAGAGAGAACAGTCAAAGGTATAAGGTAGCTAGGAAGGAGGCAAAGATGGCAGTGACGAAGGCTAAGACGACAGCTTTTGCTCGTCTGTATGAGGAACTAAGGAACAAAGGTGGGGAGAAGAAGTTATTCCGACTCGCTAAGGCGAGAGAGAGGACAACTCGAGATCTAGACCAGGTGAGGTGCATAAAAGATGACGACGACAAAGTTTTGATGGGAGATGACCAGATTAAGAGGAGGTGGCAGACCTACTTTCATAAACTTCTAAGTGAAGAAGGAGATCAAGATATTAGACCTGGGGAATCGAGGAATGCCGACAGTCACCATGAATTAAGTAATTGTAGGGACATTGAGATCGATGAAGTCATGGAGGCAATGCATAAGATGAGAAGGGGCAGAGCTACCGGGCCAGACGAAATTCCGGTGGAACTGTGGAGGTGTGTGGGTAGAGCAGGCTTGGAATGACTTACTGCATTGTTTAGTGTTATATTCAAGACTAATAGGATGCCGGAAGAGTGGAGGTGGAGTACAATGGTCCCGTTGTATAAGAACAAAGGTGATGTCCAGAGCTGTAACAACTATAGGGGCATCAAATTACTAAGTCATACCATGAAAGTTTGGGAGAGAGTGGTAGAAATGAGAGTGCAAAGGACGGTGTCTATTTCAGACAACCAGTTCGGGTTCATGTCGGGGCAATCTACCACAGAAGCTATCCACCTTATTAGGAGGTTGGTGGAACAGTACAGGGATAGGAAGAAGGACCTTCACATGGTGTTTATTGATCTGGAGAAAGCGTACGATAGGGTTCCTAAAGAGGTCTTATGGAGCTGCTTAGAGGATAAAGGGGTCCCGATTGACTATATTAGGGTGATTAAAGACATGTATGATGGAGCTAAGACTCGGGTTAGGACAGTAGGAGGCGACTCTGAACATTTTCCAGTTACTACGGGGTTGCACCAAGGGTCTGCGCTCAGCCCATTCCTATTTGCCCTGGCGATGGATGCACTGACTCATCATATTCAAGTGGAGGTGCCATGGTGCATGCTATTTGCTGATGACATTATTCTAATTGACGAGACACGAGGCGGCGTCAACGAGAGGCTAGAGATTTGGATACATGCTCTTGAGCCTAAAGGTTTCAAGTTGAGCAGGACGAAGACGGAATACCTCTAGTGCAAATTTAGAGTTGAGCCAACGGAAGCGGGAGTTGAAGTGAGGCTTGACTCTCAAGTCATTCCCAAGAGGGGTAGTTTCAAGTACCTTGGATCGGTTATCCAGGGGATCGGGGAGATTGACGAGGATGTCACACACCGTATAGGGGTGGGGTGGATGAAGTGGAGGTTAGCATCGGGAGTCTTGTGTGACAAGAAAGTGTCACCGTTACTCAAAGGTAAGTTTTATAGAGCAGTGGTTAGGCCTAGGGCTGAGCACGGATCAGATCAGATCGGATTTAGCATATTTCGGATTGGAATTTCGGATTTCGGATTCTAGAAAATGCAATCCGAATCCGATCCGAATTATATCGGATCGGATCGGATTTTAAAGTTTGGATCGGATCGGATATCGGATCGTATTATTATGCCTCAAAGTTAAACTAATATGTATATTTTCTTTGTAAAAGAGGCAATACATTAAGAAAAATTCATGTTTATGCAATTATGAGAGTACTATGGTGCCAATATAGCTAAATCTAGCAATTGTAAAGGTAATAACTTGGAGGTTGATGTAAATTAAAGTGTAGTATTTATACATGTCCTAATAATTTCAGATTTCGGATTGGATTGGATTAAAATATACCAATCCGAAATCCGATCCGAAATCCGAAATTTTAATAAACATAATCCGAAATCCGATCCAATCCGAAATTCAAAATTGAATGGATCGGTTCGGATTTCGGATATCCGATCCGAATGAACAACCCTAGTTAGACCTGCCATGTTATATGGAACTGAATGTTGGCTGGTAAAGAACTCACACATCCAGAAGATGAAAGTAGCAGAGATGAGAATGTTGAGGTGGATGTGCGGGCATACAAGAATGGATAAGATTAGGAATGAAGATATTCGAGAGAAGGTAGGCGTGGCTCCCATGGAGGACAAGATGCGGGAAGCAAGACTCAGATGGTTCGGGCACATTCAGAGGAGGAACACTGATGCACCGGTGAGGAGGTGTGAGCGACTGGCTGTAGTGGGCACGCGGAGAGGTAGAGGACGACCTAAGAAGTATTGGGGAGAGGTGATCAGACAGGACATGGCGCGACTTAGGATTACTGAGGACATGGCCCTTGACAGGGAAGTATGGAGGTCGAGTATTAAGGTTGTAGGTTAGGGGAGAGTTGTGAATATTTCTACAGCACAATAGAGTGAGACTAGCCAGTTAGGAGTTGGACTAAGAATGTCATTGGTCGTCTATTGATGCAGGGCTTTACCTGCTAGTTTTACTATACCAACCATCGTTTTAGTATTTCGTATTCTGTATTTCATATCTATTGTATTGCTGGTATTTTATTATGCATTTTTATTATGCATTTTTATGATACTAATATATCGGCTTCTGTTGCTTTTGAGCCGAGGGTCTCCTGGAAACAGCTTCTCTACCCTTCGGGGTAGGGGTAAGGTCTGCGTACATATTACCCTCCCCAAACCCCACTTGTGGAATTATACTGAGTTGTTGTTGTTGTTGTTGTAATTTTGTGGACCTAGAATTTTGTAGATCCAAAATGTAAGATATGGATCCAAAACTTTCGTGCACTACTCACTTTTGTTCATCACACTTGACTGTCATATGGTTTGACCATTCTTGACACCTACAGAGAGCACATGCTAAATGCTTTTTCAAGCACACCAAGAAAGGCTTATTCTGTTTGGTTGGGGGGGGGGGGGGTTTCAATAGGCATGATAAGGCAACTGGCCATTTCCTGAGTCCTTGTATTTAAATATTGGTGGGAGAAGGGGAAAATAGCTTCAGCCACTTGAGCGAACCCAGCTGCTAATTATCAGGAAATACGAAGATCCTACACAGGCTCCTGATGCTTTAGTTTTTGATAACCCTCCATCTATTGTCTTATCGTACTTACTTTTGGACTCACAAGGCACTGGAACTTTACGGAAAATTTTATTTTGTGTTTCATACAACTGACACTAGTTGTATGAGATAATTTTTTTGTAAAACAGTTTTGTGGACTTAGATTTCTGTGGACCCAGAAGTGTAAGATTGGGGTCCACAAATTTGTGAGGCAAAAAAGAGCCTCATACAATTAGTATAAGTTGTATGAGACACAAAATAAAACTTCTCGGAACTTTACGTCCCGTCCCCTTTTTTGTAACGTCTATGCTTTAAATCAATAAATGAAATGCCTGTTCTTACCAAAAAAAAGAGGCAAGAAACCAAAACAGCCCAGTTACAGCACTGTGACATGAAAATTTGTTAAGTTAGACTTCCTTTTTCCTCTATCCGTGGAGATTGTTGTTAAATAGATGCGACTCAAACCACTAAAACCTGAACCCTACATGATAGGTCAGCTAGTGACATCTAGACCACTAAACTGTCAACTTGGCGAAATTTGTGGGTATGGAACCTAGAAATGTGGATTCTCTTACTGATTATTCATTTCAAAACACGAGGGTACTAGATCAAATCTCAACCAGCATCTACGCCTAGGCTGTGCACATATCGAATTTTAAAGTTTGGATCGGATCGAATTTCGAATCGTATTATTATGACTCAAAGTTGCAAACTAATATGTATATTTTCTTTGTAAAAGATGCAATACATTAAGAAAAATTCATGTTTATGCAATTATGAGAGTACTATGGTGCAATATAGCTAAATCCATTGTAAAGATAATAACTTGAAGGAAGATGTAAATGAAATACTGACTATCCGAAATTAAAGTATAGTATTTATACATTGTCTAATAATTTCGGATTTCGGATCGGATTAAAATATACCAATCCGAATCCGATCAAAAAATTTAATAAACACAATCCGAAATTGAATGCATCGGTTCGGATTTCGGACATCCGATCCGAATGAACAGCGCTACTACGCCTTTCACTTTAATCAAATTTCAAAATGATTAAAGTTGAACCAACAACCTGAGTATCATAATGAAAATTTCGAGTCCAAACTAAATCGAAGCCTTTAAGAAATAATACCAACATAATGCGACAGTGAATATAATTGTCTTTGAATAAACTGAAATTCTCAAGTATATTAGTGGCTAATCGAGCTGGTTCAACATCATAAAGTACTCAAAATTGAAAAACAAGTCTGATCTCAGAACACAAGTAGACACATCATAAGCTGTGCCAAAGGCAGTTGCTCTAACTCTCAGTCTGCTCCCTCAGTCTTCGGATTGTACTCCTAACTGTAACCGCACTTGCAGTGCTATTAAAAAAGAAAATCGGGATTAGTTATTCAGGCACAAAAAAAAGGAAAAAACAAGAAGTTGAGAGAGTAATTACTCACTTCAATGTGTAAGCACCACCAGCTTTGACTTTGCCGCAATCTTTGCAGCCCCAAATTCCCACTGCTTTCCTTTTTACTGCATACTGCTCAACAAGTATATGATGAGAATCATAAACTTAACAACTATTTAAAGTAAATCAGGAATCCAAACTTGCAGCTAAGAAAACTATCATATTGCATGGAGCTTCCAGTTTATTAAGTGTACCAAACCATACCTTTCCACAAAACTCGCAGAAGTACTTGCTATGCTGGCTAACCTCCATCTTCTTAATCTGCTTACGCAGACTGGCACCATAACGGGTACCTATGAATAGAAGGAAAGACAATCAGGAATATAAATTTGTCAGACAATAAGAAAACAGTAATTTTTCAATAGTATACGCAACTGCAACTGATGAAAAGGGCAATTTAAATCATCCAATACAAAAATCAGAGATATAATTGCCTTGAATGAAAACCACGATATATACTAATAAAAAAACAGTAAAATGATATCCAAGGAGAGAATACTGCTAACAGAAGCAACTTTAGAAAAAGAACTGACTCCAGCTCATGAGCATAGTGTTGTGGACAAAATTTTAATTTTAAGAGGGTGTCAGGTCAACAAAAAACCGCCAAAACCTCAATTCACATCCACCCTGACCCACATAAACATTCACTTCAGACATACAGACATCTACCAAGGCATAACGTCGAATGTGATTGATTGTAGTAACTAGTAGCACCAGCTTAGGGATATTAGCATCAATTGACTGAAACTACTATCTATCTTAGTGTTGATGACATAGCCTGATCCAAAACATCTCAGGGAGAAATCAATCAGGCACTGCATGGATCTAGTACTTATTACTTACATTGAAAAATAAAAAAATTACTTAAAAACAAGAACCCACAGTGTGCAGTAGAACTTCTAATAAGATAATGGAAGTATTGGACTGATGAAATCCAGGCTGACTCGCCAATGTAGCAAGAATCAAATATAAGGAAATATAGATTGAAGCAAAATCCTATTCAAGCAAGTGAAATTGGGAAAATCAAACCACATCATCAAATGTAGTTATTGAAGTTACAAATAAGAGCCTTATGGTAATACAAAATCAAATAATATCCTCATTAATGCAAAATGTAAAATGAGTTAAAAAGGAGCTATAATACTTACCATACTTTCCAACTATTCCAGCCTTCTTGGTCCTCTTAGTCTGCGGCAAAAAGAACATATTACACATTAAAACTCAACACAACTTCTGCTAAAGTTCAGGTGCACATAGTGGTATCTACACCATCTCATCTCATTAGCAACAGGTTTCCCTAGTTAAAGTAGACTAAACAAGTCTACCTTTTCACACTAAAAAAAGTATACTAAACAAATCCACCTCGACCCAAATACGGCAACTGAAACCTACCCAACCAGAAGATTAACCACTAATAATCGATATTATTGTAAAACATATTGCTAAAATATGCAAGACGAAAATTCTACACTCTAAAATGAATCTTATTTCTAGTTCAAACTAGTGTTTTCAATTGCTATTATCACAATACATTTTTCCGAGTGTTCAATGAAACAAGCCATTGGTTTTTAAGGTTAAAATAATATTAGCACTTCCAAAAAAATCATTGACAATAGCCATTTCACAAAAAGATGCAATCTTTAGCATTCTCCAATAACATTAATAAACCTAATGAAGTGCTCATCTAATATTATTGACTCTTTCATCATCAAAATAAACGGAAAAAAAATCGGAAACAGCTTGAATGAGCTAAAAAATTACAGCTCTTTTGACACTTTAAATATATGATTATCTATACAAACGATTATGTATTTCAATTTAAATTTATATTTAACAAGTGAAGTATAACGCAGAGGAGGAAAAAAAAAAGGTACCATTTTGACTGTTGATGGAAATTTTGCAGCGGCTGCTGATGAAGTGTGCTAGGGCAAGAAAGATTGGCGTTTTTCTCGTCCTTGCGATTTTGTAGTGTCAAAAAAGTTGCCTGGGACAAGATTCGGCCCATTGTATGTGATGTTCGGATTGACCCGAATACAATACCGGGTTGGGTCTATGATCACTTTTTAGGAAACTTACACAAAGCCAAACACATATAAAAATTGAAAAACTAAATAAATAAGCTTCTTTATCTCAAAGAATCACATACAAAAATCCCCCTCCATATTTTTAAGCGTGATTAGCAACATTAGATGCAAGATGGAAAGGAAATTTCATGGATGAGGTAGCAAATAAGATAATGAAATACAAAAAAAAATATAATATTCCAAAAGTCTAAGCAAAAAAGAAACTTTTTTCAATGGGTATAGTTGAAATTCATTGAAAACATATAGATAAGACAATATACAGAATTTGAGGAAGATTGGAGGTAATTTGGACTGATTTTGTATCAAAATTCGTAATTAAATCGAGTTCAAAAAAGTTCTTCTGCGACACATGTATTAGGCATGTATCTCACACACAGGTATACATGTGATACATAATTGATACAAATATAATACATAGTGTGATACACATATCACTTTTTTCATGTTCGAGTTTTACTTCGAATTTTCAATTCAAACCACCTCAAAACTTCACCAAATCATCACAAAACTGAGATTCGAACTCTTTAAGATGTACCCAATCTATTCTAATAACACCCACTAAAAAAGCAAAAAAAATGACCTAATTTTGCTACAAATAGCTAACCGGCTAATATTAGTAATATTTGGCTAATACTAGCAATATTTCATGAATTGGCTAATTTTTTTAATAAGCTACTTATAAATGGACATAACTGGTAATTTTCCCACTTTTTACTCTCAACACTTGTATGAAAAACCCTAATTTTGACAATAGAAGACAATTTTGTAAATTGCATCACTTTTTGAAATTTTATATTTCCATGAAAGGGAATAAAAGGAGTTAAGTCTTGGGCGAACAAGGTCTTTTAGACCATAATAGAGTATTTACTATAGTTAAGTAATAACTATCTATGTAAAAATGCATGTTAGATATTTATCTATATCTAGTATAAACACAGTACAGATAAGGTCTGTGTACATAATTCTATCCTCCCAGACCACACTTGTCTGATTTCATTGAGTTTGTTGTTCTGTGTGGATTGGGTTTTCCATAATCTAACCTATCTATAAAAGTATTATAGCACATGACATACCACCGGAATTGGAGCAACTTTTTGAAACTTACCTATCAAGTGTTTTGGATTATTATTTGTATATGTTTTTACTAGCGACTTAAATTGTTAAATACAAACAATGATTAGAATCGGAGCAAATTTTTGAAACTTACCTATCAAGAATTTTGGATTATTACTTGTACATGTTTTTACTAGCGACTTAAATTATTAAATACAAATTTTTTTTAGAAATAAAAAGGTTTTATATCACATCGTTTATCCTATAAATAATATATAATGCGATAATCTCTATGGTTATATGATTGTATATTTATGTTCCACTTAGGTATTTCCTAAAGGAAGAGACAATGATTATATATATATACTAGATCAATTGTTTATCCAATAAATAATATATGTTGAACTCACTAACACATCACATTTGAAAAAAGGAATCTACTATGTGCAAAATATTACAACAAATCAATAGGATTTGTGACGTATCTACACAGTTAAAGGAGGATGAAAATAATAATTAGCACACTAGTAAATTTGGGGGAAAAAGAATAAGACACTTACTTGAGCACACTCTGTTTGTGCATTTACATTACTTTACTATATATTAGAAGCGCTTGAGTTTTGACGTGTTTGCTTAGTGCCTTTTCAAAAAGTTCGAGGGCAATATAGTTATTTAACATCACTTTTATTATATCATACATATACATGGCTTTATTTTCCTACCGATAAGTCTACCTGAAATTCTCTCTCCCAAAAACCAATTTCAACAACAAGGAATCAATCTACGCATTCCTACAACACCTCTCAACCTCAATTGGCACGCACATGCCCAACCATCTACTCCAAACTTCAAGAATCACACTTCCTAGCCCTCATGCACACCCACGTTCGAGTTTGATGGTTTATGGCTTTCGATCACCATCCCATAAGCCCATCATTATAAAATCATACTTAAACCCATTACAAAGCTTGCATGGAACCTAGAGGCGAAGTCTTACCCGAATAGTTGATGACCTAGTGAATAACTTCCTTGAATCTTCAAGATTGAGCAAGCATTTGAAAAGTAGGAATGTTGGAGCTCTTCCCTATCTCTTTAGATTACTCTCCTCTCTCTAAAATAACAGTTGAAGCTTTCTAAAATAACTCACGGTGCCTTTTTGTTAAAATAGGGTCGGGTAAAAATTTCCCAAAATTTCAACCTCTGAGTCTGGTCTGCGATTGCGGATAAAAAATAGGTGTGCGGTCCGTGAAAAGAATCGCGAATTGGTCTACCAAATCTGGGTTAGGCTTGATCCTATCTGCGACAGATCCATGGTTCACGGATTGATACCGCGGTCGCATATTGGACAGTTAAGTGGCCCTCAAAATTAAACTTCTCCTGATTCACTCTAGGATGGTTTTACGGTCAGCGGAACAGATATGTGGTCTCATAATGAACCACAAAATTGCCATCTTCTGCAAATTCTTCAACCTTCTTTACGATATATTGCATAGTCCAAAAATCTATACCGTATATCTATCTTGCAAAACACATTGGCCTACCTTGGCACTATAAAACTCAAATCCTAGTGAACGTTTATGGGGCTCACATCCTTTCCCGCTTGGGATCATTCGCCCTCAAATGTGGAATAGAGCCCGCCTGAAACACCCAGTATGACTTAACTCTTTGTTCATACACCAAGAGTTCCAATTTGGATAACTCCCCAAAATTTTAAAACTTTCGACAAAGTTTCCCCTTTATTTGGGTCTATCCACCTGTCAGAGGCCCAGAAACCAATACTAACAACATATTCATAACACAACAATGCATCATAGCATGAAAAAATCACCAACTATAACCTTATAAACATTGCTTTGACAAAAGGGGCACCTTTAACATGAACTATACAAGTTGAACATAACTCATAAAAAGTAAACTTCTAACATTTCTTTAAATAAAATTATTTGGTTACAAAAGCAAATAAGGGTGTTTCCTTTTCATTTCTTCCTCGACCTCCCAGGTGACCTTTTTAACTTGTTGGTTTCGCCGTAACACTTTGACAATGTCCATCTCTTTATTCCTCAACTTTTGGACTTGTCGATCAAGGGTGACAACCAGAACCTCCTCATAAGTCAATTCTTCAATAGCCTCCACCGGGACGATGAGCTACGCATCTCTAACCACCTTCTTCAATATAGATACATGAAATATTGGGTCCACTAAGGACATCTCTGGAGGTAACTACATCTCTGGAGGTAACTCGATCCTATAAGCCACTTGACCAACACCTCTGCATGATTTTTGTACCGTCCGATATAACTTTGACTCAATTTTTCTTTCTTCCCAAATCGCATTATACCCTTCATGGGAGAAACTTTCAAGAATACTCAATCATCCTCTTAGAACTCCAAATACCGGTGATGCACATCCGAATATGACTTTTGGCGACTCTGGGTGGTTTTTAACCGTTCCTTAATGATCTTGACCTTCTCCATATCCTGATGCATGAGGTCTAGCCCTATCAATTCTGCTTCTCTAACTTCAACCAACCAATGGGATATCTACATCTCCTACCGTATAGAGCTTAGAATGTTGCCATCTAAATGCTGGAATGATAGATATTGTTGTAGGCTAACTCTATAAGTGGCAAATGATCATCCCAATTACGTTTGAAGTCAACAACACAAGCACACAACATATCCTCAAGTGTCTGTATAGCTTGCTCTGCTTGTCCATCGATCTATGGAAGGAAAGATGTACTAAGATTCACCTAAGTAGCTAAACCTTGCTGAAATTTCAGCCAAAAGTTAGCGGTGAACTGTGCCCCTCGATCCGAGATGATAGAAATAGAGTGCCATGCAACCTAACGATCTCATTAATATATAACTAAGCAAATTGTTCTGCTATGTCGGTAACCTTAACATGAAAGAGGTGCGCTGATTTTGTGAGTTGGTCCATAAAACCCTAAATCGAGTCAAGCTTCTTAGGCGTGCAAGCTAAACCTACCAAAGTCCATGTTGATCATCTCCCACTCCCATATTGGAATTTCTATATTTTATGCCAAACCATCGGGCCTTTGGTGCTCGGTCTGCACTTATTGACAGTTTGGGCATCTGGCCACAAAGTCTTCTACATCACTCTTCATATCATTCTACCAGTAGACTTCCTTGAGATCATGGTACATCTTCGTAAAGCCTGGGTGCACAGAATACTTGGAATTGTGAGCCCCGTCATGATTCTCTCACGAAAATCGTCCAAATTCAGAACACAAAATCGCCCTTGGTACCTGTGTGTACCATCATTCATGCCAAGAGAAAAATTCGTGGTCCAGTGTTTATGAATCCCCTCCTTCAATTGCACCGAAAATGGATCGTCATATTATTTCTCCTCGACTTCTACTATGAGTGATTACTAGGCCCTATTTTGCAACATAACCCCACCTTCACTGTCAGCAAGACGAACTCCCAAACAAGCTAGCTGGTGAACTTCCTTGGCCATCCGCCTTTGACGTGCTTCCAATTAAGGCAAACTACCCAATAATTTTCGGCTAAGAACATCCTCCATAACATTAGCTTTTTCCGGATGATAGAGAATGTCAATATCGTAGTCCTTGAGTAAGTCGAGTCATCTTCTTTGCCTTTGATTCAACTCCTTCATCTTGAAGATATATTGAATACTCTTATGGTTTATTAATATATCCACATGGACCCCATACAATTAATGACTGTCACACCTCCTTTTTCGCCAGCGCCAGCGCCACCGCAAAGGGGCGCAGAAGGGAGTTTTTTCCAATTAAAGGACAATCAAAACGAGATTTATTTATTTATTTCAAAGTCGCCACTTGGGAGATTTATGGTGTCCCAAGTCACCGGTTGAATCCCGAATCGAGGAAAAGAATGACTCTATTTAACAGTCTGTGCACCAGAAATCCGGATAAGGAATTCTGTTACCCCGGGAGAAGGTGTTAGGCATTCCCGAGTTTCGTGGTTCTAGCATGGTCGCTCAACTGTCATATTCGGCTTGATTATCTGATTTTATACAATTATGAACTTATGTGCAAACTTTAAACTCTTTACCGCTTTTATTATTATTATTATTATTATTATTTTAATAGAGAATTACAACATTGTAAAAAACGTATCTCGAACAACGTCACATCAATATACCCGTGGTTATCGACACATTTCGACTCTGTCGAGATTTGGATTTGGGTCACATAAATGTGCACCGGAGTTTAAGAAAGTAAATTGTTAAAGGCGCGCCTAAAGCGACTAGCGTATCATTATTTTGGGTAAGGCCGTGAAATTTGCTAAACTACCGATCCCCAAGTATATACAATTATTAACCAATTATTGAGGGCCCCGCAACTTGTGCGTTTTATTGGGAGAGACTCATCTCGTTTATTTTAAACGGATAATCCTAAAGTGCCTACATTTTTTCTATTAAATTTGTCTCTAAAAATGAAAGAGAAAAGGTCCTAATTTATTTACATGCTTACGAGTTGTTATAGTCGGATTTCGAACACAATTTGTTAAATCAGAATGTAAACACAATATGGACTACCCATTGGCCAACGTGGGCCCAGGTTCACCGCATGTAGTATTAAACGTGACTTGGGCCGTTTTATTCCAATATTGGGCCTAGTTAATTATTTCTACACATGTTCACAATTTTTGCAATTATAGAGATATAAGATGATAGTATCTAACCAAGCAAGTTACATGCAAGTTTTAGAAAGAACAATTAATTGGAATGAAGTACCTTAAGGGTCTAGTTTTAATCCTAAATTCAAACAATTGATTGTTGGAGCTAGATTGCCATGATATTAAAACAGTCTACTGGCCTGGTTTTATTTAACATGCATTTGAACTCATACTACCTAATAACCAAACTAAAACAACGGGACATTATTGACTACATTACTATAACACTGTTCAGTTATACAGAAATGACAGAAATCTTTTACTAAACAGTAGTGTATAGAATGTCCTGAGTACAATCAGTAACAAAACTAAATCAAATTAAAACTTCAACTCTTTATTTGTATTCATCCTTCATGTTTCAGCTTACAGTAACCAGCGTGTCAGTTGTGTACCTGATATTGGAAGCAAAAGAAGAGGAAGATCAACAGAAATGCAGTAGCATATAACAACAGCAACACCCAGCAACCAGTAACAACCGACAACGAGAAACGTTTTTTAGATTTTAAAATCAAGCAAAAAATCCAGCAATAACCAGTGAATTAGTAGCAAATAACCAACCAAACTCAAGGAACAAACCAAATGAAAATCCAGAAAACACCAACAGCAATCAACGGGCAGAAACAAAGTGAACCTTTTTTAGATTGAAAGACCAGTTAATGTATAACCTTTAAATTCTGACTCTGTATATCCAGTGTATTCAGAGTATATATCGGGTGTATACTGCTCTCTCTTTAGATTTCCAGGATGTTTTTTCTGTTCCGAAAAATCCCTGATTCTCTCTTAATGTTCAGAAAATCCTCCCAATTCTCTCTTAATATTCAGAAAATTCCCAATTCTTTCTTAATGTTCCGAAAATTCTCAATTCTCTCTTAATGTTCCGAAAATCCTCCCCAATTCTCTCTTAATATTCAGAAAATTCCCTCCTCTCTTAATATTCAGAAAATCTGTCTTCGAATTCCTCTTAATATTCAGAAAGTTCCCTCTTTAACTTGTGTCCAGCCCCTCTTTTTTATAGCCAAACTTGAAGCACTTAAATTAAATCCCACCATCTTCTCCTCATTCCCCCTTTTGAATCCCACTACTTAATGTTTTGTCCCCCACTATATTAAACAAATATATTAGTTCCCACTACCACATATCTTTTCTTTATTTAATTCTCTTATTCCCCACTACCGCATGTTTTGTCCCCCACTATATTAAACAATGTATTAATTCCCACAATTATGTCTTGTCCCCCACTACGTATTATTTTATGTATTATTTTAATATATTAGCGCTTAGTGGACATAACACTCAAATTAATCAATTACTAAAACTTAAAATCCCGAAAATACCCCTGAAACTACTGAAATTACCATTCTACCCCTGAAAAAACTGTAATTTACCATTCTACCCCCATCCCTTTCAATCTATACCAAAACCATATCAGCTATAACCAATTCACCTAATCAATTAATCAAATTACAGCAGCTATAACCAAATCAAACCTGACAATTGACAACTAATAATCAAACTCTGCATAATAAACTCGCCAAACAAACTCCTAATCGAGAACGTTCATGAATTAACAACAAAGTCAGATTCATATCCGAACAAACTCATCAAAACAAACAAGTAAATCCAAATCACTAAACTCGATCATCAGTTGACCTCAAACTAATTCAAACAACATCATAACCAAGATGAATGATTCATACTAAATCAAAAACTAAAGACCAAACCATAAACACTCACATTAAATCACTTGATGAAAAACTAATGAACTTTAAACAAAAAATGAACACGAATTAAATCCAACAACATTATAAAAAGATGAATGATTCAAACTAAATCACTCGACATTCGACATTAAATTACTTGATGAAAAACTAACGAACTTCAAACAAAAATGAACACAAATTATCTCTAACACAAACAAAGACCTGGGTTCGAATTCAAACCAACCTATCGGAACACGAACATAATCATAGAAAGAAGAAAAGGAGCGGAAGATGAATTTAATGAACGAAAACTAAAAGAAAAGAGAACGGAAACCTACTAGTTTGAAGTCCGAGTTCGAACGGAAAACTCGACATATGACTGAGCTGGTGGTTCACGGCTGGAAATGGGGAGCAGTTGCTTGACTGATGAAGAAGAAGAAGCGGCCATGTGAGGGGGTCGTTGGAGCTTGCGACTGGAGGGCTGCCATGGGGTGTTGGTCGTTCATGGTTGGAGCTTGACGACGAAGAAAGTGAAGCAGAAAGGGGGTCGACGGACTGCCTCACGTCGCTGAAAAGTGGTCGACGAGGAGGTCGACGGACTGGTTGAGCTTGACGAAGAAGACGAAGACGAAGAAACAACAACCATGGTTGTTGGTCGTTCATGGTGGAGCTGGGGTGGTGACGACGAGAGGGCAGCTGAAGACGAAGCAACAGCCATGGTGGCTGACTGGAGCTCGACGGACTGTGAGGAGCTGGAGGTCGACGCAACGGAGATGAAGAAGAAGAAGCAGCAGGTGAAGCTGGTTGGAGCTCGACGGACTGTTTGAGCTCGACGAAGAAGATGAAAGACGGGGCAGCTGCTGCGTCAATGGCGACGGAGTAAATGGTGGTGAGGGGGCAGTCATAGATGGCGTGAGGGGGAGCAGAAGCAGCGAGGGCAGCCATGGGAGGAGGGTTTGTTTGGGGGAAGGAGAAGAAGAGGGGGGGGGGTTAGGTTTTTTAGGTTAGGGTTTTTTCAAAAATGAAAAATAGAAGAAGGGGGTGTTTGTTTGGGTTATGGGGCGGACTGGGTCGGGTCGACCCGGTGGGGGTTATTTGGTTTGGGCCTGGTTGATTTAAATTAAAAGGTGGCCCAATCCGCTTTTCTTCTTATTTCCAATGCTTCTTTTTTTTTTATTTTTTTTTTCTTAAACTAAAACTAAATTCTAAAAATCCTAAATTATCCTATAGAACTAAATTAATTTATAAAATTGCAAAATAACTCTCAATAATAATTAACACACAATTAAATAGAAATTACGATAAAATCACATAATTTGAACATTAAATGCTAAAAATGCAATGTACATTATTTTTATGATTTTTATTCTTGTAAAACAAACTTAATTGCTACTAATTGTAGAATTAAATCGTAAATGCAAATGCGATATATTTTTGTATTTTTTTTATTAATTTAACAAATAAACATGCACGGACAAATACAAATAATTATCCAAAAATGCCACGAAATTCTCAAAATTGCACACAAAAGGAAAATTGTTTTATTTTGAATTTTTTGGGAGTAATCTCACATAGGGCAAAAATCATGTGCTTACAATGCCCCTCTTTGTCCGGAAACATGAAGAGTTTTCGTGCAAAGATAAAGTGAGCGATTTTTGCCCATCCGAGTACTCCGTGTGAAGCATTTTTTGAAAAAGATTTAACCGAACCTTTGCTTCAAAGGTTTCCTACATATCCCTGGCTAGAAGGGAATCAGGTTAATGTAGTTCGGGAAGTTTTGGTAGCTGGGACTACCATGGGAATGCAATGTTACTGCTGTTGTTATTACTGCTTGTCGACCTCCTTATTACACCACGCTGGAAGAAAACAAGAAGCTAGACTAAACTATAATCTTTGAATTATAAAATCTTATCTAGATCTTCAGTCGTGCTCTTGTATCTCTTGTTGCTTTGATGTCTCGGTGACTCCTCTGGTATTTCTTGTCTTGTATTTTCCCTTGACTTGCCGATCTCGAACTGCTTATGTCCTTCTCGGGAGCTTCGCATTATTTTTCCATTGAATCTTGAACTTCCTTCCTCTGCAGGGGATTTTTGTTGTTTCCCGCTGGGGATTTCGGTTGTATTCCTCTCTGCTGTTTCTTTAACTTCTGGCTCGACTTGTGGTCTTCCTTCTGATTTCCGTTGTTTTTTTTGTTGTAACCCTCTGCTTTACTGACTTCAAACTTCCATGTATTCCTCTGTTATATGGGCGGACTCCCAACTTCTTCAACTTAAAATGTAAAGACTGAAACGTATTCCTCTGCTATATGGGCGGGCTCCCAACTTCTTCAACTTAAAATGTAAAGACTGAAATGTATTCCTCTGTTATATGGGTGGGCTCCCCACCTCAACCAACAACTTTGAAAATAAATCGCCATTCCGTTCTTCAGGCGGTGCTCCTGACCTCAACAACAACTTCAAAAATAAATCGTCATTCCTTTCTTCAGGCGGGCGAGATTTCAACAACTTCGAAAAATAAATCGCCATTCTGTTCTTCAGGGGGCTCCTGACCTCGACAACAACTTTAAAAATAAATCGTCATTCTGTTCTTCAGGGGGGCTCCTAACCTCAACAACAACTTCGAAAATAAATCGCCATTCCTTTCTTCAGGCGGGCGAGATTTCAACAACTTCGAAAAATAAATCGTCATTCTATTCTTCAGGGGGGGCTCCTGACCTCAACAACAACTTCGAAAAATAAATCGTCATTCTGTTCTTCAGGGGGGGCTCCTGACCTCAACAACAACTTCGAAAATAAATCGCCATTCCTTTCTTCAGGCGGGCGAGATTTCAACAACTTCGAAAAATAAATCACCATTCTGTTCTTCAGGGGGGCTCTTGACCTCGACAACGACTTTAAAAATAACTATTCCTCTGTTATATGGGCGGGCTCCCAACCTCTACAACAACTTCAAAAATAAATCGCCATTCCTTTCTTCAGGCGGGCGAGATTTCAACAACTTCGAAAAATAAATCGCCATTCTATTCTTCAGGGGGGCTCCTGACCTCAACAACTTTCTTAAATTTTAACACCTCCATTCTCCAGGCGGGCTCCTGACCTCAACAACCTTTTGCAAAACTTCAAACTTCAATGACTCAACCTGGAAGTGCGTCTCCTATGACTGAACTATTGATTTAGGAAGTGCATCTCCTATGGTGAAAATAAACTTAGGAGGAAGTGCGTATCCTATGGGTAAAATAAACTTAGGAGGAAAGTGCGTCTCCTATGGGTAGAAATAAACTTAGGGGGAAGTGCGTCTCCTATTCTTCAGGGGGGCTCCTGACCTTAACAACAACTTTTAAAAATAAAATGCCATTCTGTTCTTCAGGGGGGGCTCCTGACCTCAACAACAACTTCGAAAATAAATCGTCATTCCTTTCTTCAGGCGGGCGAGATTTTAACAACTTCGAAAAATAAATCGCCATTCTGTTCTTCAGGGGGGCTCCTGACCTCAACAACAACTTCAAAAAATAAATCGCCATTCCGTTCTTCAGGCGGGGCTCCTGACCTCAACAACCATTTTCCTTCTAACTTGAATTATCTTTCTTCAAAACTACTTCCCTCAAAACTTGTACCGTCTTCTATGCGAACTGGTAGGGATAACATTTTTCAAAAATATGTTATCTTACTCCTTCAAAGACTACTTCCCTTAAGACTGATGTTTCATTCCTCTGCAAACCATTTCCTTTTGCAAAAATGGTCTTCCTCTTTTTTTTTTTTTTCTTTTTTTTTGTTCGAAGACTACCTCCCTTAAAACTCGTGTTATCTTCCTCCTGACATTGCTTTCCTTAAAACTTATTTTTCCTTCTCCCGAAGAAACTGCTGGGGACACCGCTTTCCACCAAACTTGTGTTAGACTTCTCCAAAATTTTCGAAATGAACGAAAATTTTCTGCCCCAGTTTGACAATTTTCTTGTGGCGCATCTTCCCATTGTCAGTAACATTCCCTGTCCCTGCTTCAAATCAAAGAAAATTTGGTCACTTTAAAATGTGGTGGTTGGTTGTGATACTCCTGCTGGGGATGCTATCAACCATTTTCCCATTTATGCGTTGTCTGACCATCTTGAACTGGGCGGATACCTTCCGGCCTTCTTGACGATTCCTTATTCACAAACCTCTTAACCATTTTCCCAGTCTCCTTATCTGACCTCATGTATTTTCATGCCAGCTGATTTCACTTGAAGATTTTGCGTGTTCGTTCATTGATTAACCACTCCTTCCTCGTCTGTGTTACCGAAATACCCTTTTCCCGGTGCAGACCCAATATCTTCTTTTGCGGTACTGTCCGTGAACTGGCATTTCCCCAACCTTTGAGTCTCCTATGAATTTCCCAATTATGGTCATTGCTTTCCACGTTATTCTTTCTTGGTTTTCCGCTGGCCTTGGCCTTATAACTCTCGATTTCTGCTGGGGATATCCTTCTTGACACTAGTCCATCCTTTTGTCAATCTCATCATCGAATATACCCTCAGTTCAATCCCCTTGGCCCTCTTTTTGTTGCACTGTCCCTGAATTGATATGGACCAATCTTGGGTATTTTACGCGAACCTCAAAGCACGTTGACTATTACCAGCTCATTGTGCTTGTTCTTTCCTGACTTATACCAATTTGACGTACTAGTCAGATCTCGTCTTGCATAATTGGAAAGATGATGGCAAATTTTGAAATCATTTCTCACTTG
Organism: Nicotiana tabacum; assembly: GCF_000715075.1. Lineage (NCBI taxonomy): Eukaryota > Viridiplantae > Streptophyta > Magnoliopsida > Solanales > Solanaceae > Nicotiana > Nicotiana tabacum. Next base: position 27,789,658 of record NC_134080.1, read on the forward strand.
TTCTGACCAAAGAGACTCAAGAAGAGGAAATGACAAAGGTAAAAGGAACAGAGTAAAAGGCAAAAGAAATAGATGACTCCTAACAAGAAAACTACGAAGTAAAACCTATCAAATATGGATACAAACTCTATTGGCCATGACATGCACATGTGGCCTATCCTCTATCGTTAATCGCCTTTCACAATCTTCGTCTGGTGCTTTCCTGTATGATTCTCAATCTTTATTCGACTTGTAGTGCCCGAAGGGTTTTCACTATCAAGCCTCTCTCATTTTGATTTTCTCTCGACTTATAGCCGCCTCAAGGTGCCCGTGAAGGTTTTCACCGATAAGACTCTCTCATTTTATTACTTTTCTGCCGAGGATCAGAGTGTTATTCTCGACTTCCATTTGCATGACTTGACATCTTTCGAAGACTGATCAAAAGGTCTTTCTTTGGACCGTAACGTGGGGTTTTGGATAGGGCTAGAAAGAGAGGGTATTAGCGGCTCAAACGAATCAATTTGGGTTCAAAATTTACAACCTTCGGAACCATATTTCTTTACATCAAACACAACTTCTGCCCCAGTTTCTTGCTTGGGGATTTTTGATTTTTTGTTATACTATGACCGAGCCGTGAAACGCCTACGTATCCTCTTTGAGGAATCAGGTCAAACGTAGTTCCCAATTCCTTTTTTGCTTTCCTTTCCACTTATTTATTATTTTCTTTTCTTTTTCTTTCTTTTTCTCATTTCTCCTTTCTCTTTCTCTTTTTTTGTTTTGTTGTTTCTGTTGTTTTCATTTTCCTTTTTCTTTTTCTTTTTCTTTTTCTTTCCTGCTTGTGTTTTCTATTCCTTGCTACTGATTCCAAACGAGTGGTATGAAAGAAAACTAATAAGGCTCAAAAGGGTTAACGAAGGATAAAGTGTTTAGATAGCAGAATAAAATGCCTTCGTCATTCCAATTTTCAAAACATGCCAAGCACAAACAACACAATTAAATATTCACCACATCTTCTGATTGTGCCAGACTTGATAACCATATCCGCACATTCGCCTTGTCATTTGTCATTTTTAAAACACTGCTGGGCAATGCTCTCACTTTCGTTAGCATAAACGACCCCCTTGTCATTATGGCTAACTTGCTTTTATGGTTTTTCTTTATGTTTTACTTGCCCCAGTTTCACATGGCTCGGGCTTCAAAGGATCTCAAGTTGTTCCTATTTCCCTTAAGTGTCCCGATCATCTCCCAATGGCTTTATAATTAACTCTTAAGATGAGGCCCAAACTGTGCGTGCATGTCATGTCATTAGAATCGGTGTTGAACAAAGACAAAACAAAAGGATAAAAAAAACTAAACAAAGAAGATGACTGGAGGTAACGAAAGACCGGAATTTGCAGTAGACAAGCGATGAAATGGTTCGTATAATGAAACAAGTGAAACAGCTGGGGTACAACCTTGGAACAAACCCCAAAACAACCCTAGACCACACTAGACAAACCACTATGACAAAAATGGAAGGATAAGAGGGTTTGATACAAGACAATGTCTGGATTACAACCCTGCAAATAACCCGGACAACAGAAATGATAACAAAATGAACCACCAAAACTCCTCCCTGACCAACCAAGAAAGGAGTGTCTTTCCAATTTCCAAGCTCGGCATCTTAGCCACTGAATTCGGCATCAACATTACTGGTACCTCCACCAGCTTCCATCTCATTGTTCTTAACAAATTACTTTTGGGTTCCCTTTACGGGCTCATTCTCAAGAGCCACCTTTGATAGCACTGAGAACTCTGCAATGCGCGGACCTCCGAGGACCTCAGAAGACTTCTCATATTCCTTTTCAAAGCAAGTCATATTCGAACACTGCATCTAGATCGAACAAAGCAAGTCATTACCCATAGGCGACGGACTTTGGCTAGTGTCTGTTGCATATGGATTTTGCATGACAATGTCACCTGCATCAATACGCTTCTGAATTGCTTTCTTTAGCTTCCAACACTTCTCTGTATCATGCCCCGGGGCATTTGAGCAATATGCACACCTTCGAGAAAAATCAAGCTTCTTTGACATAGGGTTTGACATTTTTATTTGAATCGGCTTCAACATGTCCAATTGCTTCAACTTTTGGAACAAACCGGCATATGATCATCCAACAGTGGTGAAAGCCTTTTCTTTTTTCAGCAACCTCTCATTCTTAAATGCTTGATTGGGCCGAAAACCTGATCCAGAGGGCTTTCGGTAGGCTTGTGAGGGTGGATAGGCATTTTGCGGAGCTGGGTACTGGGAAAGTGAAGCATGTTTTTGGGAGTCCCGTGGAGAGAAGTAGCGTTGGGGAGGGGAGTAGTGTTGGAAGGATATAGCTGGACGACGAGTGCTGGAGCTACTCGGGTGGCTTGAAAAGTTGTTATAAGTGGGTTGATATGGAGAGTATGGGGATCATCCGTTATTGTGTTAGGTGCTTGGGTAAGGACAAAGTTCAAGAAGCTAGGCGATGGCGGGGGTGGTGCTTTACCAGTCGTCCATGCCCGATACATGTCTTCCACATGCTGTCTCAACATTCTTACCTCTTCTACCAACCCGTAGTCCTGTTCAACCAACCACTTTTGGGCATCGGTACCAACCCACTCAGTTTTATTGTTCTCTGCCATTGTCTTTTCCCTTTGTGTTGCAGGGAAGCGTTACTTTCAGGACCACAACCAACCACCTTTCTAAAGATTGAAAAGGAACAAAAATGAGAGCAACCGGTTAGCGTTAGGGTTTTTAACAGATAGGAAAAACACACATTGAGGATGCAATACAACTAGGCAGTTAACCCTTTCTATCATGCATTTGCTTTAGAAACGTGTGTCATTTCGGCTTCTCATAATTGTGCTCCTTTTGAATGCCTTCCCCCCTTTTTTCTTTCAATTTTTCTCTTTTCTATATATTTTTCTTTTTTGATGGTGTTCGAATCTTATATGGATTGCCTACGTATCATGTCCCCGCATGAATCAGACCGGGCGTAGTTCTGCCACATAAAAGGTAAACAACAATAAAAAAAATTTAGAATCACTTAAAGACGAACAACAGACTCGAAAGTCAAACGGCCCACATTCTCTAATCAAAAGAAATACTAACTCAAGCAAAATAAAATGACAGATTCCCTCCCCTATATGTCGATTTTGACCAAACGACTGTTTTTGCAAACGTGGCCCCTTCCCAATTTCACATGAATTTTGAGGTCGGGAAGATTATTTTATGACACTTCACAAACTTGTCCGTTCTTTTACGAAAATAGCCTTTTGACAACTGAAAGATACTCTAAGGCTATCTCGGCAAGAACGGTTTAAGACACCGCCAAAGCTGGCTCGGCTTATTTTGACCAAAAATCTAAATGGTATTCTTGACGAAGATTTTAAGGCTGCGTTAGCTAACCGACCAAAATCCTAAAAACATGACCAAAAGTGGCCGTTTATGCAAAGTCAGCCTTCCGGCGTCCTTTTTGGTAATATTCAGCTATTTCTAACAAAAACAACATCACCCAACTCTATGAAAAATTAAATTTTTTGACATTGTTTTGGCTATTTTTGCAAAAGGGGAGGTTGGACCCGATGAGGGCTGCCTACGTATCTCACATCCTGTGAGAATCAAACCGGCGTAGTTCGGGCCGATCAAGAATAAAGGAAATAAACTAACTTTTTTTCGAATAAAATACTTACAAAGAAGAGAGAAAATATTTTTGGATTTCGATTTGTTTTTTTTTTTTGAAAAGAAAGACGTCTAAAGAAATATTTTTTTGAATTTTAACTTCTTTTCCTTTTTTTTTTGAAATTTCGAAAAAAAACTTCTAACGAAGAAAGGAAATATTTTTGGAATACTACTCTGAATTTTCATTTTTCAAAATTTCGGTAGGGTTTTGACACTACTTGAACATTGGTTTTGTTTTTCTAAAAATAAGTAGTTATCTCTCTACAATGCTATTTTTCTTTTTCTTTTTTTTTCACAGTTTTTCAAAAGTTCTCGATTTCAGAAGCCGGTCAGCATGCAGATCTGAAGCAAATAAATGTGCAAAACAAACAGGATGCAGCACGATAGTCTTTTTCATTTCAGGTTGCTTGTCCTAGACGGACCCAACCCCTGTGTTGAGTCCCCTAAGTCAAATGCAACATGATGCAAATAAACATTCCTACTAGGGATCCGACATGAGGTCAAGTTATTCTAGGTTCAACCTGGGTATATGTGCTAGACAGTGTACCCGAGCGGACAACTCGAGTTGAGGAAGGAGCTCCTTTCCGGGAACATAAAGGCCAGCCGACTTAGAAACATTCCGAGCCTCTTTTATTTCAGGGTATGACACTAACAGAATAGGGAGTCTCAACCAGTAAGCACATCCCCAGAGGTGAGAAGAGAAGGTTTCAGAACAGTTTATATACAGTTCAGATAATATCAAAGCGGTAAAAGCAACATTTAGCACATTAAAGCTCAATCACACGATAAAGCCAAATACAACAATTATTCTAAGCTCGAATTTCTAACCCTGAACCAGTGGTTCTGGGTTAAGTCCACAGCAGAGTCGCCAGAGCTGTCACACCTCCTTTTTCGCCTGCACCCGCGCCACTGCAAAGGGGCGCGAAAGGGAGTTTTTTCCAATTAAATGACAATCGAAACGAGATTTATTTATTTATTTCAAAGTCGGCACTTGGGAGATTTATGGTGACCCAAGTCACCGGTTGAATCCTGAATCGAGGAAAAGAATGACTCTGTTTAACAGTCTGCGCACTAGAAATCCGGATAAGGAATTCTGTTAACCCGAGAGAAGGTGTTAGGCATTCTCGAGTTCCGTGGTTCTAGCACGGTCGCTCAACTGTCATATTCGGCTTGATTATCTGATTTTATACAATTATGAACTTATGTGTAAACTTTAAACTCTTTACCGCTTTTATTATTATTATTATTTTAATAGAGAATTACAACATTGTGAAAAACGTATCTCGAACCACGTCACATCAATGTACCCGTGGTTATCGACACATTTCGACTCTGTCGAAATTTGGATTTGGGTCACATAAATGTGCACCCGAGTTTAAGAAAGTAAATTGTTAAAGGCGCGCCTAAAGCGACTAGCGTATCATTATTTTGGGTAAGGCCATGAAATTTGCTAAACGACCGATCCCGAAGTCTATACAATTATTAACTAATTATTGAGGGCCCCGCAACTTGTGCGTTTTATTGGGCGAGGCTCTTCTCGTTTATTTTAAACGGATAATCCTAAAGTGCCTACATTTTTTCTATTAAATTTGTCTCTAAAAATGAAAGAGAAAAGGTCATAATTTATTTACATGCTTACGGGTTGTTATAGTCGGGTTCCGAACACAATTTGTTAAATCAGAATGTAAACACAATATGGACAACCCGTTGACCAACGTGGGCCCAGGTTCACCGCATGTAGTATTAAACGTGACTTGGGCCGTCTTATTCCAATATTGGGCCTAGCTAATTATTTCTACACATGTTCACAATTTTTGCACTTATAGAGATATAAGATGATAGTATCTAACTAAGCAAGTTACATGCAAGTTTTAGAAAGAGCAATTAATTGGAATGAAATACCTTAAGGGTATAGTTTTAATCCTAAATTCAAACAATTGATTGTTGGAGCTAGATTGCCATGATATTAAAACAGTCTACTGACCTGGTTTTATTTAACATGCATTTGAACTCATACTACCTAATAACCAAACTAAAACAACGGGGCATTATTGACTACATTACTATAACACTGTCCAGTTATACAGAAATGGCAGAAATTTTTACGAAACAGTAGTGTATTGAATGTTCTGAGTACAATCAGTAACAAAACTAAATCAAATTAAAACTTCAACTCTTTATTTGTATTCATGCTTCATGTTTCAACTTACAGTAACCAGCGTGTCAGTTGTGTACCTGATATTGGAAGCAAAAGAAGAGGAAGATCAGCAGAAATGCAATAGCATATAACAACAGCAACACCGAGCAACCAGTAACAACCAACAACGAGAAACCTTTTTTAGATTTTAAAATCAAGCAAAAAATCTAGCAATAACCAGTGAAGTAGTAGCAAATAACCAACCAAACTCAAGGAACAAACCAAATGAAAATCCAGAAAACACCAACAACAATCAACGGGCAGAAACAAAGTGAACCTTTTTTAGATTGAAAGACCAGTTAATGTATAACCCTTAAATTCTGACTCCGTATATCCAGTGTATTCAGAATATATATCGGGTGTATACTACTCTCTCTTTAGATTTCCAGGATGTTTTTTCTGTTCCGAAAAATCCCCGTTTCTCTCTTAATGTTCAGAAAATCCTCAATTCTCTCTTAATGTTCCGAAATCCTCTCCCAATTCTCTCTTAATATTCAGAAAATTCCCTCCTCTCTCTTAATATTCAGAAAATCCGTCTTCGAATCCCTCTTAATATTCAGAAAATTCCCTCTTTAACTTGTGTCCAGTCCCTCTTTTTTTATAGCCAAACTTGAAGCACTTAAATTAAATCCCACCATCTTCTCATCATCCCCCATTTGAATCCCACTACTTAATGTTTTGTCCCCCATTATATTAAACAAATATATTAGTTCCCACTACCACATATCTTTTCTTTATTTAATTCACTTATTCCCCACTACCGCATGCTTTGTCCCCCACTATATTAAACAATGTATTAATTTCCACCATTATGTCTTGTCCCCCACTATGTATTATTTTAATATATTAGCGCTTAGTGGATAGAACACTCAAATTAATCAATTACTAAAACTTAAAATCCCGAAAATGCCTCTGAAACTACTGAAATTACCATTCTACCCCTGAAAATACTACAATTTACCATTCTACCCCCATCCCTTTCAATCTGTACCAAAACCATATCAGCTATAACCAATTCACCTAATCAATTAATCAAATTACAGCAGCTATAACCAAATCAAACCTGACAATTGACAACTAATAATCAAACTCTGCATAATAAACTCGCCAAACAAACTCCTAATCGAGAATGTTCATGAATTAACAACAAAGTCAGATTCATATCCGAACAAACTCATCAAAACAAACAAGTAAATCCAAATCACTAAACTCGATCATCAGTTGACCTCAAACTAATTCAAACAACATCATAACCAAGATGAATGATTCATACTAAATCAAAAACTAAAGACCAAACCATAAACACTCACATTAAATCACTTGATGAAAAACTAATGAACTTTAAACAAAAAATGAACACGAATTAAATCCAACAACATTACAACAAAGATGAATGATTCAAACTAAATCACTCGACATTCGACATTAAATTACTTGATGAAAAACTAACGAACTTCAAACAAAAATGAACACAAATTATCTCTAACGCAAACAAAGACCTGGGTTCGAATTCAAACCAACCTATCGGAACACGAACATAATCATAGAATGAAGAAAAGGAGCGGAAGATGAATTTAATGAACGAAAACTAAAAGAAAAGAGAACGGAAACCTACTAGTTTGAAGTCCGAGTTCGAACAAAAAACTCGACATATGACTGAGCTGCTGGTTCACGGCTGGAAATGGGGAGCAGTTGCTTGACTGATGAAGAAGAAGAAGCGGCCATGGGAGGGGGTCGTTGGAGCTTGCGACTGGAGGGCTGCCATGAGGTGTTTGTCGTTCATGGCTGGAGCTTGACGATGAAGAAGGTGAAGCAGAAAGGGGGTCGACGGACTGCCTCACATCGCTAAAAAGTGGTCGACGAGGAGGTCAATGGACTGGTTGAGCTTGACGAAGAAGACGAAGACGAAGAAACAACAACCATGGTTGTTGGTCGTTCATGGTGGAGCTGGGGTGGTGACGACGAGAGGGCAGCTGAAGACGAAGCAGCAGCCATGGTGGCTGATTAGAGCTCGACGGGCTGTGAGGAGCTGGAGGTCGACGCAACGGAGATGAAGAAGAAGAAGAAGCAGGTGAAGCTGGCTGGAGCTCGACGTACTGTTTGAGCTCGACGAAGAAGATGAAAGACGGGGCAGCTGTTGCGTCAATGGTGACAGAGTAAATGGTGGTGAGGGGGCAGCCATGGATGGCGTGAGGGGGAGCAGAAGCAGCGAGGGTAGCCATGGGAGGAGGGTTTGTTTGGGGGAAGGAGAAGAAGAGGGGGAGGGGTGTTTTTTAGGTTTTTTAGGTTAGGGTTTTTCAAAAAATGAAAAATGGAAGAAAGGGGTATTTGTTTGGGTTATGGGGCAAACTGGGCCGGGTCGACCCGGTGGGGGTTATTTGGTTTGAGCCTGGTTGATTTAAATTAAAAGGTGGTCTAATCCGCTTTTCTTCTTATTTCCAATGCTTCTTTTTTTCTTTTTTTTTTCTTAAACTAAAACTAAATTCTAAAAATTCTAAATTATCCTATAGAACTAAATTAATTTATAAAAGTGCAAATTAACTCTCAATAACAATTAACACACAATTAAATAACAATTACGATAAAATCACATAATTTGGACATTACATGCTAAAAATGCAATGTACATTATTTTTATGATTTTTGTTCTTGTAAAACAAACTTAATTGCTACTAATTGTAGAATTAAATCGTAAATGCAAATGCGATATATTTTTGTATTTTTTTTATTAATTTAACAAATAAACATGCACGGACAAATACAAATAATTATCCAAAAATGCCACGAAATTCTCAAAATTGCACACAAAAGGAAAATTGTTTTATTTTGAATTTTTTGGGAGTAATCTCACATAGGGCAAAAATCATGTGCTTACAATGACGCCAAATCGTTAATGCAAATACCACCCCCGCAAGTTCTAAGTCATGTGTTGGATAATTCTTCTCATGGTTCTTTAGTTTCCTAGAAGCGTAAGCGATAACCTTGACATGTTGCATTAATACACACCCAAGTTCAATCATTGAAGCATCACAATATACAACATACCATTCGTACCATCTGGTAAGGTCAACACTGATGTCGTGGTCAACCTTGACTTCAACTCTTGGAAGCTCTTTTCACAAGCATCTGACTGCTAGAATTTAGTTGCCTTCTGCATCAATTTAGTTAATGGAGAGACAAGAGAAGAGAACCCATCCATGAACCTTTTGTAATACCCAGCTAGACACAAGAAGTTGTGAATCTCTGTCGGAGTTGTAAGTCTAGGACAATTCTTCACGGCTGCAATCTTATGAGGATCAACCTTTATTCCATCGTTGGAGACAAAATGACCCAAAATAGTGACAGACTCGATCCAAAACTCACATTTCAAAAACTTCGCATACAACTTGTGTTGATACTCAGTCTGCAAAACTTCCTTGAGATGATCGGCGTGGTCCTATCGACTTTGTGAACACAAAAGAATGTCTTCAATGAACACTATCACAAAAAAGTAAAGGAAAGGCTTGAAGATTCGATTCATAAGATCCATGAAGGTTGTTGGGGCATTCATTAGCCCAAAGACATCACCGAAAACTTAAAGTACCCATATTGAGTTCTAAAATCTATTTTCGGAATATCTTGCTCCCTTATCTTAATTTGGTGATGCCCCGATCTTAAATCAATATTGGAGAAGTACTTAGAACCATACAAATGATCGAACAAGTCATCTGTCCTTGGAAACATGTACTTATTCTTGATTGTGACCTTGTTGAGCTGTCGATAGTCAATACATATCCTCAATGACCCATCATTTTTGCTTACAAAGAGAACTGATGTGGCCCAAGGTGACACACTTGGTCATATGAAACCACTCTTTAGAAAGTCTTTTAACTACTCTTTCAATTCCTTCAATTCTGTCGGAGCCATTCTATAGGGTGGAATTAATATAAGATGCATGTCTGGTAACACATCGATCCCAAAGTCAATCTCTCTGTCTAGTGGGATTCTAGGAAGTGCGTCAGGAAAGACCTTCAAAAATCCACTCACAACTGGCATAGACTCAAGTGTTGGTGCATCAGCATCAATGTCCGTGACTCAGACCAAATGGTAGATGCAGCCTTTGCCGATCATCTTTGCGGCCATAAGGTAAAAAATAAACCTACCCTTAGGCACAATATCATCCCCTTCCACTCAATGACTAGCTCATTTAGAAACTCAAACCTAACAGTTCTGGTTCGACAATCAAGTTTGGCAAAACATGAATACCAGTTCACCCATTATCATATCAAAATCCTCTATCACCAATTCATTGAGATCGGTCGTGGTGTCTCGATTATACATTGTGACAATACAATCCCTATAAATCATTGTGGCCACAATAGAGTCACCAACTAGAATATAGATAGAGAACGGCTCATGAAGGTGTTTCGGTTCTATCCTAATTTCCATAGCAGCATAAAAAGTGACATACAATAATGTGGAACTAGGATCTATAAGAGCATACGCATCATAACATTGGACAATCAGTATACATATGACGACATCTGGAGAAGCCTCTAATGCTGGCGACCCTTTATATCATAGAACCTACCACATCCTCCTAAACCTTGGTAACCACCTCTAGCTACACCATACCCTGCGGCTGGCAGAGTACCTCTAGCCGTAGGAGGTGCTGTAGAAGTAGTAGCCGATAAACTGGCCGGTTACGCCATACACCTACCCACACTCTGATGGGACGAAAGGTAATCTCTCTAAATATGACCTTTAGACCAGACCCGAAGCATATGGGATGGTTCATATAGTAGACTCCTGAGTGCACCTTCCCACACCTAGGGCATGAGGGCCTCATTGCGATTGGAATCCCCCACTTAACTTGACCTACTGATAAGATCTCATATTGCCTTGACTCGACCTAAAATGACTCCACTACTGCTGAATGCACCCTGATGGCAGTGCACTAGCTGAAGAATGAGCAAAATAATGTGATGGTCTAGACGACCCTCCCCTAAACATCGCATTTACACCACTACCACCACTGGAAGAACTACCAATGTTTCCCGCGGACCGGGCCTTCTCATTACCATCTCGCTCCATCCTGTTCTTCAGAATTCAAGGTGGTTATAGCAGCCTCGTTGATAACCAAATGGATATGGTCTTGCACAAATTGGTGCACCCTAGCCTCTATATTTGGCAGCATGTATATAACATACTTGAAAAAATGCACAACTTTCAAATGGTAGTTCCACACACTTATACTACCTTGCTTCAAGTTCTCAAACTCAGCGGCAGGGATTGCCCTAGTCTCGACAGGCAAGAAATGATCCATGAAAGCATCTTCATACATGTCCCACTTTTTCGAAGGGATACCCTTCTCATAGTACTCTTCCTACAACTCAAACCATGAATATGCTACTTTTTTCAGGCGATAGGAGGCCACTCCACTGCTCTGTCTCATTTACACGCATCATACGGAGAGTCTTGTGCATTTCATTAATAAACTCATGTGGTTCCTCGGGCTTAGTACTCGTGAACACCAGAGGATCCAACTGAAGAAATATGTTCACCTTAGAACTAGTTGAATCTCCTTGATAGCTAGAGAAAGTAGGTGTGTAAGGAACTTCGTGTCGCGGCTGCTTCACTTTGCTGCGCTGCGGTCTCATGAACTGAACTTATTTACCTTCCCACACTCGAAGCGAATGGGTGTTGTGTCGTGGGTCAGTTTCAGGGTGGGGAGCGAAGAAAGACCAGAAGAATGATTCATTTGGATCGACGAGATTTTTTATCCCAAAAAAAGAATCAATGGATTAGGAAGCCACTATATGAGTCAACATATGTACATCTCCCCTAAGGTCCCCATAAGAAATACTAGGACCGGGGGTTGAGGCTGGAGGTGGAACTGGAATATCAGTTGGAGGAGGAATAGGTGCATTCTCAACAGGAATAGTAGAATCAGGAGGTGTTGCGGTTGGGGGAATTTCCTCATCCCTAGAGTGCTCACACGGAACATCGGGCGCCTTATCAACTGCCACTCATGGGTGGCATTGGCCCTTTGTCCACTCCTCGCCTTCTTCTTAGGCTTCATGTACTGAAAAATTAGAATAACCACGAGTTCGAAAAGGGGACAGTCTCATAATAAGTTTTATCGCACGATCTAGAATATAAAATAAGGGTGACATTCCTAAATGCCCAAGTAGCCTCCTAATTATAGATGTTGTCTACTTCACACCGATAATAAGGACTCTACTAGAAACAGCTCCGAGACATCCTAGGACACTTTAAAATCTTAGATTTTGATACCAAGCTTGTCATACCGTAACCTTGGGAAGCAGGACCGGTGCTTAACCGAGTTACCCCAGTCAAGAAAGCCTACTTAGTGCCTACTATTCAACTCACCCAAGAATAATTTGAGAATCAATAATAAGAGATAGACACAAGAGGATGAAATGCGCAACACCCATTTACATTGCTTTTAGGAACATCGTTTGCAATTACCAAAATATTACAAGTTTATGGTTTCAAAAGTTAAAATATGTCCGACAACTACAACATCTTTAGTTTGTATCCCAAATCAAAACACAACCTACAATATGTCTACGGAGCCTCTAAGTGAACATGAGTACAATATAGAAGTATCGGCAACAAGGCCCCAGCTATACCTCAAAATACAATGTACAAGATTAAAATGATACAAGGACCCGAAATGGAATAGGGCTAACCAAATCAGCTGAGAAGAGGGTATGATGCTAACAATGATCAGTGTCATCTACTGAGGAACCACCTGCATTGACTAAAGATGCAACTTCCCCGACAAAAGGAACTTTAGTACATATGAAATAGTACTGGTATGTAAAGCTAAATACCTTATCATGGAATGGAGTGCCAACATAAAAGGAAAGAAACACAGAAGTAGAAGTAAATCAATAATATTTAAATGCTAAGTCAAAACAAAGCAAGCTTTCAAGTAAGAATTAATATTTTAGGTTAGGAGATCCTTAGTACCGACACACCACCATGCACATGGCATGGAGTCCGATTTCTTCTCGATCGGCTAAGACGTATCACCTCAATATATATTGACATAGAAACATGATACCACCATGTGTAGGACATGGTATCCGATCTCTGCCCTATCGGCTAAGCCATCTCACCACAATGTCATGTGGGTCGACATGGTCCTTTATAGATGTACATTCATCCTAATCAAGGGGAATAATATCAACATATCATAACAAGAATTTATCCCTCAATCATCTCCTACATCGGCACATGTAGTTTTGGGTTTGGGCCTTTATAACTCACCCTTCCTCGCTACCTAGCGATACTCCCAAAAATATTTTTATTTTAAAAAGAAATATGTTCATCTCATAGTCTTTAATAGAATCTTTTCATTTCATTGGCACTATTGTCATACATGATAATCTTCATTCTTAGCGCAATCATCATTCTTGGAACGTTGGTCACATTTCATATTTCATACTTTCATTTCTTTACTTGCCATTGATCATTATAAAACATTTAAAGACATTTGAAACATTGGAAAGTCATAGCTTAAAGTCATAAGTATGTAAGAGCTCAAAACACATTGGAAATAAGTGCAAGGCAGAGCATAGTGATTTGAAATTTGAAACATGAATTTAAAATCATAAGCCTTTGAGGTGAATCAATCATTAAATAATAGGAATAGAACTTGGACAAACCACACTTGGAGTTCTCAAGGAATTGATGGAATACGATTCTATGTAAAGAATTTAGCCAACATACCTTGATTGAGCTTTCCTTAGGATTACTACAATGTTCCAACACTCTTAGCAACTTCAATCTATAGAAACATAACCAATTTGGACAATTATTAAAGAGGAGTTCATGTAACGATCTAGTCGGTCATTTTGAATATTTTACCTCGATCCCCTAATTTATGCTTCCTCTATGTTATGTGTGGTTACGTGACTTGTCTGGGTGTTTGGTTTTGGTTTCAGGTGAGCTTCGAAGTGAAATGAGACACATAGTCCCTAAGTTGGAAGTTTAAGTTGTACGAGTTGACCGTAGTTTGACTTGTGGGAAGATGACTCCAAAATGGAATTTTGAAGGCTCCAATAGATTCGTATGGTGATTTTGGTTTTAGGAAAGTGCCTGGATGTTGATTTGGAGGTCCGTAGGTTGTTTTGGCATAAATTGGCAAAAGTTGGAAAATTTTGAAAATTTGACAAGGAGTTGACTTTATTGATATTGGAGTTAGATCCTGATTCCAGAAGTTGGAATAGGTCCGTGATATCATTTATGACTTGTGTTCAAAATTTGGAGTCAATCAGAGTTGTTTTGGTGTGAATTGGCATTGGTTTCAGAATTTGGAAGTTCATAGTTGCTTAGGCTTGAATTCAAGTTGCGAATCATAAAATTTATGTTGTTTGATGTGATTTTTGTCCTCTAGTAGGTCTGTTATGTGTGTTTGGAACTAGTTGGTATATTCGGATGGGGCCCCGGGTCCCCCGGTTGTGATTCTGATCGAATCCGAAACAAAATTGGACTTGTTGGATTGCTGAGATTTCTAGCTTCTGGTATCATTTCACCTACAGAAGGATTGGCCGTAGGTGTGGACTCACAAAAGAGAGCCGGGGATCGCAGTTTCGAAGGTGGCCATACCCAACTGGGGTTGCAGAAGCAGGATGGCCTCCACAGAAGCGAAGTTGCTTCTCCGAGGGAAAGAAGCGCATGTGCGGGCTGGTTCGTAGGTGCGACATATTTCACCGCAAGTGAGCATGTGCAGATGCAACCTTATTCTCGCAGAAGCAGAGGGGGCTGAGCTAAGTCATGTGTGCACCTGCGATGGAAATTCCGCAGATGCGGTAGTTGGGTCGCAAGTGCGAGTTGCTTGGGCAGAAAAGTGGGAAATTCCAAATGTTTGATTCATAATTCATTTTTGGATTTAGGGAGCTCGGTGAGAGGAGAATATTTGAGGGGTTTTCAAGTAAAACTTTGGAGTAAGGAATTCTAACTCGGTTTTGGTTAATTTACATGAATCTATTTTTAATTTCGTCATTAAATTAGTGTTTTGGAGTTGGAAATTTGGGGAAAATATGTGAAACTTCTTAGGCCAAAAATTGAGGATATGAAAGGGAATTTGAGGTCAGATTTGAGTAATTCTTGAATGGTTGACTCGTTTTCGAATAGGTGTTTGGATTTTATAATTTTGGCTAGGTTTCGAGATGCAAGCCTGAGTTGACTTTTTAATTCTTTACAAAGATCGTAATTTCATTGTTTGAATTAGTTTTCTATAGTCATATTTATAGTATGAAATTATTTTGGCTAGATTCGAGACGTTCGGAGTTGGATAATTGAGGGAAAGGCCTACTAGTGTATTGATTTAGCATGGTTTGAGGTAAGTAACTTGCCTAACCTTGTGTTGGGGAAATTACCCCTTAGGAGTGGTATTGTTTGTGATAATTGTAATGTGCAAAAGCCGTGTATGCAAGGTGACGAGTGTGTGCACGGGCTAAATGTGTGGAAATTACCGATTTTTAGCTATATAAATTCCTTTCGTACCTTAATTGAGTTACCTTAACATGCTATAGTCATCATTTTAAGTCTAATTTCACATGTCTACTTGTCTCATCTCTTACTTGCTAATTGCTCTACATGTTTAGTTGAAATTCTTATTTTTTTATTTCGTATTCATTATTTAACTGTTGAATTCTTTACTTTAAATTACTATTCTAGGAATATCTTGTTGTTGAAATTAGTATTGAGTTGCAATGGTCGTGATTCCTATTAAGGCAAAGTGTTAAGATGTAAAATACTATTCTATTGAGTTATTCTTCGGGTTGTTATTGTTGAAGCTTTGTGTACATTGTGATTGAGCCGTGGGCTCTTTATTATGAAGTTCTGTTATTGTTTGGTTTCTCTGGAAATTGTGACATTGGGCACTTGAGGTACAATTTGTGATACTTTGTGATATTGATATACATGCGGTGATATAAGGTCTGGGGTAGAAACGCATGTGGTGAGATAATGTGGGCTTGATACGTGTGGCTAGTAGGGGAACTACTAGAAGCCACACGGTCTGATAAAGTGGGATAAAATGCGGGATGCTATTTTGGAAAAAATAATTTTTCAAAATTAAATGTAAAGGCTCCCGCAGTGTATAAGGAAAGAATGTGAGTTATTTTGTGATTTGGGGCTATGAGGCGGTACCTCGGTAGTGACCCTTGTTGTTTTTGCTCTATTTGTTGTACTTGTCTTTGGTTGTTTGTTTCCTTAACATGTCAAATCCTTGTTTTCTTCCGTGATGTATTATTTGCATGGATTCCATGTACTTAAATCTTGGTGTACTCTTTAATTGTTTCATTTCCTTTATTATTATTATTATATTGTTAAACCTTTTGTCATGTTTCTTATTATTTCCAGTAGGGCCTTGACCTGACTTCGTCACTACTTTACCGAGGTTATGTTTGACACTTACTGGGTACTATTGTGGTGTACTCATGCTGTAAGCACGTGATTTTTGACCCTCCCCGAGAATTTTCACATTTTTAGCGTGAATATGTGAAATTAGGTCTAGTATAGCTATTTTAACTATTTTACTTTATTTCGTTGCAAAAAGAAAAAAAATCACAAAATATATATATAAATTTTAGTTTATGTATTTCTCATAAACTTGAAAAATACAAAAAAAAAATTGTACTTTATTTTGGTACTTTATATAAATTCGAAAATTACAAAAAAAAATAGTTTTATTAATATTCTATAGTCATTTTAACTTTGAAAAATACAAAAAAATATTACTTCAAATTTTATCTTAATATTTAAAAAACGAAAATTACAAAAATAGTTTTATTAATATTTTGTAGCTATTTTAAATCTTGAAAAATACTTAAAAAGATATAGTTTTGCTTAAATACTAGTCTTATTTTTGGTAGTTATTTTGTTTACATAGGACTAGTTAAGCAACGTTTTCCTATTTCTCGGGTCCGGGCAAAAGAATAATATTCGGGTTCAAACTACCCGGTTTTAAACCGTGTCCAGGACACGTGGGGAACCCCACCACGCGTGGGGGACATATACCTCGAACCCCACCACGCGTGGGGCTCATTTTCATGGGCATTGTATTACAAAAACACGGACAAACACATGAGAGAGGACAGACTTTTTGAAAAATTTGAAATACTACTGTTCTTCTTCCTTCTTAAAAGAAAAGAAGAAGCAGAAACCTGGGAAGCCCTTGGACCACCGGATCCCTACCTCCCCCAGCGTCCAAAACCAAAAGACCTCCCCCGTCACCTTCCCCAGCTCCCTCTCCGCCATAACCACCAGCCCCACCATCGTCAAAACCACCTCGTCACCTTCCCCGAGCTCCCTCTCCGCCATAACCACCAGCCCCACCATCGTCAAAACCATCTCGTCGCCAAACCAGTCGCCCTCACGACCAAAAAACAGTTCAACACCACCACCAAACCAGTCACCCTCACGTCCAAAAACCAGCTCAAAACCACCAGCTCCCTCCACTTCCGTCAACGGTTCAAACGACCATAACCACCTCCCCTTCGTCGACCCACTGTCGCACCCAACAGGCCCGTCACCTTCCCCCAGCTCCCTCTCCGCCATCGTCACTGCCCACATTGCCACTGTCCCCCGCCTTCGACCACCAAACACCAGCAACCACCCTTCCTCCTCCTAGCTCTAACGAACCAGTCCGCCATTTTCAGTCCGACGAGCAGCTATCGCTGCATGCCAGGCAGTCGTAGCTGCGATCCCGAGCAGTGGTGGGTTGCTGCGATCTTGCTTGGCCGAGTTGTCTGTTTTTCCGTCGAGGTCGACTCTGGTTCGTCGAGGTCCGGTGCGTCGAGGCGCTGTCCGAGGTTCCGTCGTTGTTCTTCATTCAGAAAGGTCCGGCTTGAGTTCCGTCGGAATCGTGTTTGTCGTTCTGAGTTTGTCGAGGTGCAAAGGTTAGTAAACCTCGATGTATTAGATAAATAAACTTTACGTCGAATGTTTGAGTTGCAATATGAAAATTGGTACGGAAATTTTCTGCCTATGTTTCATTATCTGCATTTTGGTTCATTTTTATGTTATGTTATTCTTGTTTATTTGATGTCGTTTAATTAAGTTGGACTAGTCGTTCTATGACACAAGTTTGAAGTTAATCTGTTCGTCCTTTCCTTCGGTTAGGTCATTCGAAAAAAATAGTATTAGTGCAGGCTGTTACTACTACCGAAACACTCATTCACTAAACTCCTTTTATTAAACTTCTAACAAGTCATGGGATTTTAGTTGTAAAGAGGCCGTAAGTTTTAGTATTGTTAAAGACATAAAAATGGCATCCTTTTAAAAAAAAATAAAAAAAATAAAAATAATAATAATAATAATAAAGAATAAAATGAGACGAGCCTCGCCGAATAAAAGGGACAAATTGCGGGGCCCTCACAAAATATATGTATTAAATACTTAGATTCCGGGATGGGCCGTTTAACAAATTTCACGGCCCTCCCCAAAAGTAATAATGCGCTAGTTGCTTTAGGCGCGCCTTTAATAATGTTATCTCCCTAAACTCGAGTGCACATTTATGTGACCCAAATCCAAATCTCAACGAAATCTAAATGTGTCTCTAATCACGGGTACATTGACTGTGACGTGGCCTGAGATGCATTTCCATGACGTTGCAAATTCTAATAAAAAATAAAATGAGACAAGCCTCGCCAAATAAAAGGGACAAATTGCGAGGCCCTCACAAAATATATGTATTAAATATTTAGATTCCGGGACGGACCGTTTAGTAAAATTCCACGGTCCTACCCAAAATAAATACGCTAGCCGCTTTAGGCGCGCCTTTAATAATTTAATTTCCTTAAACTCGGGTGCACATTGATGTGACCCAAATCCAAATCCCAACGGAGTCAAAGTGTGTCGACGACCACGGGTACATTGATTGTAACGCGGTTCGAGATACGTTTTCACAACGTTGCAATTCTTGATAAAAACGGTAAATGACAAAAGCGGTTTAAAAGTTAAATTTTGCACATAAGTTCACACTTGTATAAAATCAGATAATCAAGCCGAATATAACAGTTGAGCGACCGTGCTAGAACCACGGAACTCGGGAATGCCTAACACCTTCTCCCGGGTTAACAGAATTCCTTATCCAGATTTCTGGTACGCAGACTGTAATATGGAGTCATTCTTTTCCTCGATTCAGGATTAAAATTGGTGACTTGGGACACCCTAAATCTCCCAAGTGACGACTCTGAAATAATTAAACCAATCCCGTTTCGATTGTCCTTTAATTGGAAAAAACTCCCTCGTACCCTCACGGGTATGTAAAAAGGAGGTGTGACAGCTCTGACGACTTTGCTGGGGATGTAAACCCAGAACCATTGGTTCAGGGTTCAAGAATTCGAGCTTAGAATAATTGTTATATTTGGCTTTATTATCTGATATTTATTACATGTTTTTTTGCATAACGTGCTAAATGTTGTCTTTTACCGCTTTGATATTATTTGAACTGTACATATAAACTGTGCCGAAACCATTCACTTCTTACCTCCGGGGAGAAGCTCGCTGGTCGAGACTCCCTATTCTGTTAGAATCAATACCTGAAATAAGAAAGAGGTCGGACAAGTTACAAAGCCGGACGATCCCACGGGTCCCCGGTACGTAGCCCCCTCCTCGACTCGAATTGTCCGCTCGGGTACACTGTCTAGAACAAATACCCAGGTTTTGAACCTAGAATAACTCAGCTTCATGCCGGATCCCTAGTAGGAGCGTTTATTTGTATCATGTGCATTTGACTTAGGGGACTCAACACAGGGGTTGGGTCCGTCTAGGACAAGCAACCTGAAAATAATAGACCATCTTTCGGCATCCTATGTGCAACATGTTGTATTTAGTCAAGGGCGAATGGGTCATTTGGTCATTTCCAGCATGGTTTATTTTAATCAAAGCATGGGGAACATTTGTGGAATCCAAGAATTCTTGGAATTCCCTATGTCCCCCACGCTTGCTTTTGGGGAAAGCACATGGGGAACATTTGTGGAATCCAAGAAGTCTTGGAATTCCCCTATGTCCCCCACGCTTCATATGTTAGGAAAAGCGCATGGGGAGCATTTGCGGAATCCAAGAAGTCTTGGAAATCGTTATGTCTCCCATGCCACATTTTTGAAAGAAATAATAAATATAAAAAATAAAAATACAAATAAAAACAAAGCATGAAAATTCAAAAAGATTTTGTATGTTGTCATCATTTTCCACATATAAGAAAAAATCGTGAAAAAAAGAGAAAATAACAGCATAGAAGTCTTTTGAAAATGAAAAAATGTCTTGTTAGTTTGTTATATTAAAAGCAAAGGAAAAAAAAAATCATCATTGTTCTGTCTGGTGTTTTTTTAAAATATTAAAGAAAATAGTTTGTTTTGCCATTAAATGAAAATGAAAGAGAGTCTGTTTTTTTTTAAAAAAAATATATTTTTATTTTATTTTGTTTGTCTATGAAAATGCCAGAAATAAAAATAAAAAGAGTCCGGCGTTGAATGTGATTTTATTATTTGTTCCAAAAATAAGTATGTATATAATCCAAAAAAAAAATTCAAAAGAAAGTTCAAAATTCAAAAGATAAAATAGATAAATAAAAAAAAATCCGAAAATATTTTGATTCTTCTTTAGAAAATTCAAAATTCAAAAAAAAAAAACATTTTCAGAAGCATTTCTTATATTAAAGGTAAAATTCCAAAAATATTTTCTTCTTTTCTTTAGAATAAAAAAAAACGAAAATTCAAAAAATATATATTAGTCTTTCTTTAAAAAAAGAAAAAGAAAATCAATCAAAAAATAATATTTCCTCGCTTCTTTTAAAGTAGTTCTTTAAACGAAAATTCAAAAAAGGTTAGTTCATCTGCTTATTATTATTTGCCTACTTTTTCTTATTTGCCCGAACTACGCGGGTTTGATTCTCACCGGATGTGAGATACGTAGGCAACCCTCGTCGGGTCCAACCCCCCCTTTTTGCTAAAAAGCCAAAAAACAAACAAATAATAATAATAATAATAAAAAATATATGTCAAATTTTAATTTTGTCATAAAGAAGTCAGGTGACGCTGTTTTATCAAGACATAGCCGAATGTTCCCGAAAGGGACGCCGGAAGGCTGACTTTGCATAAACAGCCACCTTTGGGTCATTTTTTAAGACTTGGTCCAGTTGACCCCCACAGCCTAAAAATCTTCGTCCCCGAGACGTTGAAAGGCCGTGTTTGCAATATTGACTTTTCTAATTTGAAAAAAACGATGAAAAAATAAAAGTTATAAATAAGTCAGGTGATGTTGTTTTGTCATAAATAGCCGAATGTTCCCGAAAGGGACGCCGGAAGGCCGACTTGGCACAAACAGCCACCTTTGGGTCATTTTGAGATATGGACCCACACAGTCTTAAAAAAGCTTCGTCCCCGAGACGCTGAAGGGCCGTGTTTTGCAACACCAAGTTTTTATTATAATTTGAAAAAAAGAGTCGATGGTCAGGTGAATACCGTCTTTTGTCACAATAAGCCGAGCCAGCTTCGGCCGCGTCTTAAACCGTTCTTGCCGAAATAGCCTTAGAATAATCTTTCAGTTGTCGAAGGGTTATTTTCGTAAAAGAATGGACGAGTTTGTAAAGTGTCGAAATAATCCTCCTCGGCCTCAAAATTCATGTGAGAGTTGGAAAGGGCCACGTTTGCAAAAAACAACTATTTGGTTAAAATTAGCAAATGGAAGAAGGAAGTTGGCCATTTGTTTTGAAGTTTGTAAACCTTTTGATTAAAATAGGTGGGTTGTTTGATTTTCAAGTTTGTAGGTCATCTTTAAACCTTTGAAACCCAGTTTGTTTTAATATGAAAGTGAAAAGAAAAAATGTTCATTATTGTTTATCTTTTATTGGTCCGAACTACGCAAGGTCTGATTCATGCGGGGTCATGATACGTAGGCAATCTCCATAAGATTCGACCACAACAAAAAAAATGAAAAAAAAAAAGAAATGAAGAAAAAAAATGAAAAAAAAGAAATGAAAAAAGAAATGAAAAAAAAAGAAATGAAAAAAAGAATGAAAAAGAAAAAGCAAAAAAAAAAGAATGAAAAGAAAAACATCAAAAAAGAAAAGAAAAAGATGTTGTCAATAATGAGGACCGACTTTACTGAGTCCATTCTAACCTGTTTGTTTTGCAAATAAGTTAAGGTGGTTGGTTTGTGGTAAGCCGGACAATGACACCCGGAATCCTTTACTTGCACCTCATGATGCACACTTGTTGACTAAGGGTAATGATATTGAAGTTGGCAATGGTCTTGACAATACTAATGCAAAGCTCAGTGGCTAAGATGCCAAGTTTGATAAAGTGGGAGGACGCTCCGTTCCTTGGTTAGCAAGAGAGAAGCTTGTAGTGGCTTATTTTGTTGTCATTTCTGTTGTCCGGATTATTAAGGTTGTAATTTGGATTTTGTCCTGTGTCAAACCTTCTTATCTTTCCATTTTGTCATAGCAGTTTATTTAAATTTTGTCCAATTTGTGTTAGGATTTTATTCTGGTTGTTTTGTTTGTTTTATTATTCAAACCATTTCGCCGGTAGTCTAATACAAAGTCGGTCTTTTGTTAGTTCCAGTCGTCTTTTGTTTAGTCCTTTTATCATTTCATTCAATGCCGATTCTAGGGACATGACATGCACACACACTTTGGGCCTAGTCTTTAAAGTTAATTATAAAACCCTGGAAAGGCGATCAGACCATTTAAAGAAAATAAGGACGGTTTGAGATTATTCAGAGCTCGAGTCATGTGGAACTGGGGCAAGTTAAGCACAAAGAAAACCGTTAAAAGCAAGATTCGCCAAATTGGCATGAGGGTCGTTCATAATAATGAGAATGGGAGTGTCGCCAATGGTGCTTTAGAAGTGACAAATGAACAAACAGATGTTGAATATAATTGTCAAGTCCAGCACCATCAGAAGAGACTACAAATTTAAATCGTGTTGTTTGCACTTGGCATATTTTGAAGACTGGAATGACGAAGGCATTTTGTTCTGCTACCTAAACACTTTATCCTTCGTTACCCCTTTTGAGCCTTACATATTTTCTTTCATACCCCTCGTTCAGAATCAGTAACAACGAAAAAAAGAGAAAGAAAGAAAACAACAACGAAAAAAAGAGAAAGAAAGAAAACAGCAACGAAAAAAGAGAAAAAAAAAGAGAAAAGAAAAGAAAAGAAAATTGATAACAAAAAAAAAAAACAAAAGAAAGTCAGAATGAAAAGAGGAGTTGGGAACTACGTTTGACCTGATTCCTCAAAGAGGATACGTAGGCACTTCACGGCTCGGTCATAGTTTTGAAAACAAAAAAAAAATCAATTAAAATATCCCCAGGCAAGAAACTGGGGCAAAGGTTGCGTTTGTTGTAAATAAATCTAATTCCGAAGGTTGTAACTAATAACCCAAAAATTAATGTATTTTTGAGCCTTTTATACCTTTTCTTTCTAGCCCTATCCAAAACCCACATTACGGTCCAAAGAAAGACCTTCTGATCAGTCTTCAAAAGATACCAAGCCAGACAAATGAAGAGTCTTACCGGCGCACATAACATTCTGTTCCACAACAGAAAGGACTCTAATCTCCAACAGAAAGAGTCATACCGGCAACACTCCAAATCCCCAGCTGGAGAGAGATATAAAACGAGAGAGTCTTATTGGTGAAAACCTTCACAGGCACCATAAGGCGATGAAAGCTGAGAGAAGAACCAAAAATGAGAGAGACCTGATAGTGAAAACCCTTCGGGCACTACAAGTCGAATAAGATCGAGAATCAGATGGGGAATCGCCAATTGAAGATCTTGAAAGATGATTGACGGTAGAGGATAGGCCACATACGCATGTCATGGCCATTAGAGTCGGTATCTGCGTTTGATAGGTTTTCATTTATAGTTTCTTTTGTTAAAGAGTCATTTTTTCCTTTCGTCCTTTATTCTGTTCTCTTTTATCTTTTTTTTTCTTCTTAAAAAAAAAAAAAATCCCCAATAGAGTCTGTTTGGTCAGAACAAGTGTGAATTGACTTCAAAATAGGCCATCAGCTTTCCAAAATGAGATCTGACTAGTACACCCAAGTGGTATAGTCAACAGGGAACAAACGCGAGGCCAGTGTCAAAAGATATCCCTAGCAAAAAGGGAATTGACAGAAGGGTTGACAAGTGTCAAGAGGGATACCATTACCTTTATCAAAAGTTATAAACCTCAAGGCCAAGGCCCATGAACAGAGCAGGGAGAGCAGTGAGCATGATTTGGTAAATTCATACTAGACTAAAAGGTCCGGGAAATGCCAGTTTCCGAGCTATGTCGCAAAAGAAGAGGGATATCCCCAGCAGAAAGGGATTATCCCCAGCACATAATATCATCCCCAACAAGCTGTGGAGCGTAGAGCAAGGAAGGAGAAAGGGAAAACCATCCCAGTGGGAGTATCACGACCAACCACCATGTTTTAAACTAACAAATTTTGTCTGATTTGAAACAGGTAAGGGAAATGGCATTGATGCCAGAAATGCATGCACAGGGATATTATCAAACTGGGGCAGAAAATTTTCCTTCCATTTAGAAAAATTTCTGGAAGTCAGGTACCCCCAACATGTAAGTAAATAATTCCCCAACAGTGTTATCCCTAGCAGTTGCGAGGAGTCCAACACAAGGTTGGAAAGTCGGTATCCTCAGCGGTTCCTTTCGGGGAAAGGCAAAACGACTCTCAAGGGAGGTAGTCTTCGAAGGAAGAAGCTATGCAAAAAAAAAAAAAAGAATAATAATAATTAAAAAAAAAGAATAAAAAAAAACAAGACCTAGTCCGATGAACCTTCTCCGATCAAAATCTTAGTCTGATGAATCTTTCTCCTAAGATACCAAACAAAAAATGACCTAGTCTGATGAACCTTCTCCTAGGATCAAAATCTTAGTCTGATGAATCTTTCTCCTAAGATACCAAAAAGAAAAGACCTAGTCTGATGAACCTTCTCCTAGGATCAAAATCTTAGTCTGACGAATCTTTCTCCTAAGATAGAGACCTAGTCTGATAAACCTTCTCCTAGGATCAAAATCTTAGTCTGATGAATCTTTCTCCTAAGATACCAAAAAACAAAAAATGACCTAGTCTGACGAACCTTCTCCTAGGATCAAAATCTTAGTCTGACGAATTTTTCTCCTAAGATAGAAACCTAGTCTGATGAACCTTCTCCTAGGATCAAAATCTTAGTATGTATCTTTCTCCTAAGATGCCAAAAAAAAAAAAAAAAAAAACATCCCCAGCGAGTCCCCTTGTAAAAATTCTCCAGCAAGCTTGCCCCAACAAAATCCCCAGCAAGTCTGTTCTGTACAAATCCCCACAGAGTCTCCCCTTGTACAATCCCCCACAAAGTCTCCCCAATATTAAAAAAAAAAAAATGGAATCTCCCCAGCACATCCCCAGCGAGTCCATTTGTAAAAATTCCCCAAAGATCTTACCCCAACAAATCCTAGAAAAACCGCTTTGAAACAAATCCCCAGCATGCCCCGTTGCTCAAAAATCCACACAAAGAATCCACTTTGTGAATATTCCCCCCCACAGAGCTTCCTTTTGTACAAATCCCCACAGAGTATCCCCAATAAAATCCCCGTTGAGAATCTCCAAGCAAGATGGGACCCCCAAAAAAAAAATTAAAATAAAATAAAATAAAATAAAATAAAAGAGAGCCTTGCGAGGCAAATCATCACAAAATCTGGAAATACAAAGCCTGAGCAGTCAAAAGAGTTTCGCCATTTGAATCCAATCAACGGCAGGACTTTGCGACGGAAATAAGGACGCAACAAAGCAACATGAACGATCAAGGTCACCAAACCGACCGTCATTTCCGAACTAACAATTGTTCTTTGTCTGAAAAGTTGAAACATGTATAATCCAAGACAACCGTGCAAGAAGCAGGTGTCACCCAAAGAAGAAGGTACACGGGTACAAGAAATACTTTGGCAATGATGAATTCACTCGAAAGGTAAGTTTCCACGAAACTCCCTTTTATCTTCTACTAAAACAAGAAAATTCAAAAAAAAAAGATCGTTTAGTATTCTCGAACTTTGTCCCCAGCCAGTCAGCATTAGGGTTTTAAACCCTAAACTGAACTTTTTTCCTTTAATCAGCATTAGGGTTATAAACCCTAAACTGATCTTTTTTCCTTTCAGCCAGCATTAGGGTTTTAAACCCTAAACTGAGCTTTCCCATGCAATCAGCATTAGGGTTTTAAACCCTGAACTGAATTTTTCCTTTAGTCAGCATTAGGGTTTTAAACCCTAAACTGAATTTTTCCTTTCAGCCAGCATTAGGGTTTTAAACCCTAAACTGAGCTTTTCCATGCCATCAACATTAGGGATTTAAACCCTAAACTGAATTTTCCTTTTAGTCAGCATTAGGGTTTTAAACCCTAAACTGAACTTTTTCCCTTTCAGCCAGCATTAGGGTTTTAAACTCTAAACTGAGCTTTTCCATGCAATCAGCATTAGGGTTTTAAACCCTGAACTGAATTTTCCTTTTAGT
Source organism: Nicotiana tabacum (assembly GCF_000715075.1). Classification (NCBI taxonomy): domain Eukaryota; kingdom Viridiplantae; phylum Streptophyta; class Magnoliopsida; order Solanales; family Solanaceae; genus Nicotiana; species Nicotiana tabacum. The sequence continues at coordinate 27,816,041 of NC_134080.1, forward strand.
CAGCATTAGGGTTTTAAACCCTAAACTGAACTTTTTCCTTTCAGCCAGCATTAGGGTTTTAAACCCTAAACTGAGCTTTTCCATGCAATCAGCATTAGGGTTTTAAACCCTAAACTGAACTTTTTCCCTTTCAGCCAGCATTAGGGTTTTAAACCCTAAACTGAGCTTTTCCATGCAATCAGCATTAGGGTTTTAAACCCTAAAATGAATTTTCCTTTTAGTCAGCATTAGGGTTTTAAACCCTAAACTGAATTTTCCTTTCAGCCAACATTAGGGTTTTAAACCCTAAACTGAGCTTTTCCATGCAATCATCATTAGGGTTTTAAACCCTAAACTGAATTTTTCTTTTAGTCAGCATTAGGGTTTTAAACCCTAAACTGAACTTTTCCTTTCAGCCAGCATTAGGGTTTTAAACCCTAAACTGAGCTTTTTCATGCAATCAGCATTAGGGTTTTAAACCCTAAACTGAATTTTCCTTTTAGTCAGCATTAGGGTTTTAAACCCTAAACTGAACTTTTCCTTTCAGCCAGCATTAGGGTTTTAAACCCTAAACTGAGCTTTTCCATGCAATCAGAATTAGGGTTTTAAACCCTAAACTGAATTTTCCTTTTAGTCAGCATTAGGGGTTTAAACCCTAAACTGAACTTTTTCCTTTCAGCCAGCATTAGGGTTTTAAACCCTAAACTGAGCTTTTCCATGCAATCAACATTAGGGTTTTAAACCCTAAACTGAATTTTCCTTTTAGTCAGCATTAGGGTTTTAAACCCTAAACTGAATTTTTCCTTTCAGCCAGCATTAGGGTTTTAAACCCTAAACCGAGCTTCTCCATACAATCAGCATTAGGGTTTTAAACCCTAAGCTGAATTTTCCTTTTAGTCAGCATTAGAGTTTTAAACCCTAAACTGAACTTTTTCCTTTCAGCCAACATTAGGGGTTTAAACCCTAAACTGAGCTTTTCCATGCAATCAACATTAGGGTTTTAAACCCTAAACTGAATTTTCCTTTTAGTCAGCATTAGGGTTTTAAACCCTAAACTGAACTTTTTTCCTTTCAGCCAGCATTAGGGTTTTAAACCCTAAACTGAGCTTTTCCATGCAATCAGCATTAGGGTTTTAAACCCTAAACTGAATTTTTCCTTTTAGTCAGCATTAGGGTTTTAAACCCTAAACTGAACTTTTCCTTTCAGCCAGCATTAGAGTTTTAAACTCTAAACTGAGCTTTTTCATGCAATCAGCATTAGGGTTTTAAACCCTAAACTGAATTTTCCTTTTAGTCAGCATTAGGGTTTTAAAACCTAAACTGAACTTTTCCTTTCAGCCAGCATTAGGGTTTTAAACCCTAAACTGAGCTTTTTCATGCAATCAGCATTAGGGTTTTAAACCCTAAACTGAATTTTCCTTTTAGTCAGCATTAGGGGTTTAAACCCTAAACTGAACTTTTCCTTTCAGCCAGCATTAGGGTTTTAAACCCTAAACTGAGCTTTTCCATGCAATCAGAATTAGGGTTTTAAACCCTAAACTGAATTTTCCTTTTAGTCAGCATTAGGGGTTTAAACCCTAAACTGAACTTTTTCCTTTCAGCCAGCATTAGGATTTTAAACCCTAAACTGAGCTTTTCCATGCAATCAGCATTAGGGTTTTAAACCCTAAACAGAATTTTCCTTTTAGTCAGCATTAGGGTTTTAAATCCTAAACTGAATTTTTCCTTTCAGCCAGCATTAGGGTTTTAAACCCTAAACCGAGCTTCTCCATGCAATCAGCATTAGGGTTTTAAACCCTAAGCTGAATTTTCCTTTTAGTCAGCATTAGGGTTTTAAACCCTAAACTGAAATTTTTCCTTTCAGCCAGCATTAGGGTTTTAAACCCTAAACTGAGCTTTTCCATGCAATCAGCATTATGGTTTTAAACCCTAAATTGAATTTTCCTTTTAGTCAGCATTAGGGTTTTAAACCCTAAACTGAACTTTTTTCCTTTCAGCCAGCATTAGGGTTTTAAACCCTAAACTGAGCTTTTCCATGCAATCAGCATTAGGGTTTTAAACCCTAAACTAAATTTTCCTTTTAGTCAGCATTAGGGTTTTAAACCCTAAACTGAACTTTTTCCTTTCAGCCAGCATTAGGGTTTTAAACCCTAAACTGAGCTTTCCATGTGATCAGCATTAGGGTTTTAAACCCTAAACTGAGTTTTCCTTTTTAATCAGCATTAGGGTTTTAAACCCTAAACTGAATCTTTCTTTAGTCAGCAATAGGGTTTTACACCCTAAACTGAATTTTTCCTTTGTTCGGCGTTGGGGTTTTAAACCCTAAACTGAACTTTTCCCCAGCTAGTCGGTATTAGGGCTCCAACCCTGAACTGAGCATGCATATCCTTTTTCATCAATCTTATGAACTTCCTGGCGAGTAATTAACGAAATTTTCCTAGTGAAACTAGGGCAGAAAATTTCGTTCGTTTGTTTTCTCCCGCAGGTCTAACCTCGAGCCACATGGATCGAAACGACCCACGAGATGAGCCCCAGTTCGGAATCTAAGAAGAAAAAGAAAAAAGATATCCCGAGGCACCGGAGAAAATGGAAGGCAGAAGGCTACGATAGGAGTCCCCAGCACTCAATCCAAGATAGAAGCAACAAGAAGCTCACCCCAAGAATGCGAGTCAACAGTCTGAGAGGGTCAACAAAAGCTAGTCACAAAAACAAAACAAAAAAAAGAAAAAGAAAAAATGAATGAATCCGAAGCACGGATGTGGAGAACAGATGTGGTCTGCTCAAGAACTAGCGCCTACAACTAGCAAGTATCAAGGTTCAAATCCAAAAGTCTGTATGAAGCACCATTCGAGACTCAAGATCAAGTTTCAGAAGACTTAGAGATAGGAATTCTTGTAACTAGCAGCTGATAGGTTTAGTTAGTCTTTTTCAGTTATCATTTTTTGATGTAATGACAGGACCACGGACCAGAACCTCAACGGAATGGCACCTCGATCGGCTCTTCGCCTTGGTACACTTCACTATCTCTCTCATTCCCGAACTACACGTGGCCTGATTCCTGTATAACCAAGGATATGTAGGCAGCTCAGATACCAGGGCTCGGTCACATTCCCCCCTTTCCTTAAGTGTAGTCCGTCCAAGTAATGGTCGGGTCAAAAACACGTCTAGTCGTTCTTTGTCGGAAAACTCTTCGTGTTTCCAGTCAAAGAGGGCAGCTGTAAGCACGTGATTTTTGACCCTCCCCGAGAATTTTCACATTTTTAGCGTGAATATGTGAAATTGGGTCTAATATAGCTATTTTAACTATTTTACTTTATTTCGTTGCAAAAAGAAAAAAAATCACAATATATATATAAATTTTAGTTTATGTATTTCTCATAAACTTGAAAAATACAAAAATTGTACTTTATTTTGGTACTTTATATAAATACGGAAATTACAAAAAAAAATAGTTTTATTAATATTCTATAGTCATTTTAACTTTGAAAAATACAAAAAATATTACTTCATATTTTATCTTAATATTTAAAAAACGAAAATTACAAAAATAGTTTTATTAATATTTTTTAGCTATTTTAAATCTTGAAAAATACTTAAAAAGATATAGTTTTGCTTAAATACTAGTCTTATTTTTGGTAGTTATTTTGTTTACATAGGACTAGTTAAGCAACGTTTTCCTATTTCTCGGGTCCGGGCAAAAGAATAATATTCGGGTTCAAACTACCCGGTTTTAAACCGTGTCCAGGACACGTGGGGAACCCCACCACGCGTGGGGGACATATGCCTCGAACCCCACCACGCGTGGGGCTCATTTTCATGGGCATTGTATTACAAAAACACGGACAAACACATGGGAGAGGACAAACTTTTTGAAAAATTTGAAATACTACTGTTCTTCTTCCTTCTTAAAAGAAAAGAAGAAGCAGAAACCTGGGAAGCCCTTGGACCACCGGATCCCTACCTCCCCCAGCGTCCAAAACCAAAAGACCTCCCCCGTCACCTTCCCCAGCTCCCTCTCCGCCATAACCACCAGCCCCACCATCGTCAAAACCACCTCGTCACCTTCCCCGAGCTCCCTCTCCGCCATAACCACCAGCCCCACCATCGTCAAAACCATCTCGTCGCCAAACCAGTCGCCCTCACGACCAAAAAACAGTTCAACACCACCACCAAACCAGTCGCCCTCACGTCCAAAAACCAGCTCAAAACCACCAGCTCCCTCCACCTCCGTCAACGGTTCAAACGACCATAACCACCTCCCCTCCGTCGACCCACTGTCGCACCCAACAGGCCCGTCACCTTCCCCCAGCTCCCTCTCCGCCATCGTCACTGCCCACGTTGCCACTGTCCCCCGCCTTCGACCACCAAACACCGGCAACCACCCTTCCTCCTCCTAGCTCTAACGAACCAGTCCGCCATTTTCAGTCCGACGAGCAGCTATCGCTGCATGCCAGGCAGTCGTAGCTGCGCTCCCGAGCAGCGGTGGGTTGCTACGATCTTGGTTGGCCGAGTTGTCTGTTTTTCCGTCGAGGTCGACTCTGGTTCGTCGAGGTCCGGTGCGTCGAGGCGCTGTCCGAGGTTCCGTCATTGTTCTTCGTTCAGAAAGGTCCGGCTTGAGTTCCATCGGAATCGTGTTTGTCGTTTTGAGTTTGTCGAGGTGCAAAGGTTAGTTAACCTCGATGTATTAGATAAATAAACTTTACGTCGAATGTTTGAGTTGCAATATGAAAATTGGTATGGAAATTTTCTGCCTATGTTTCATTATCTGCATTTTGGTTCATTTTTATGTTATGTTATTCTTGTTTATTTGATGTCGTTTAATTAAGTTGGACTAGTCGTTCTATGACACGAGTTTGAAGTTAATTTGTTCGTCCTTTCCTTCGGTTAGGTCATTCGAAAAAAATAGTATTAGTGCAGGCTATTACTACTACCGAAACACTCATTCACTAAACTCCTTTTATTAAACTTCTAACAAGTCATGGGATTTTAGTTGTAAAGAGGCCGTAAGTTTTAGTATTGTTAAAGACATAAAAATGGCATCCTTTTAAACAAATAATAAAAAAAATAAAAATAATAATAATAATAATAAAGAATAAAATGAGACGAGCCTCGCCGAATAAAAGGGACAAATTGCGGGGCCCTCACAAAATATATGTATTAAATACTTAGATTCCGGGATGGGCCGTTTAACAAATTTCACGGCCCTCCCCAAAAGTAATAATGCGCTAGTTGCTTTAGGCGCGCCTTTAATAATGTTATCTCCCTAAACTCGGGTGCACATTTATGTGACCCAAATCCAAATCTCAACGAAATCGAAATGTGTCTCTAATCACGGGTACATTGACTGTGACGTGGCCTGAGATGCATTTCCATGACGTTGCAAATTCTAATAAAAAATAAAATGAGACGAGCCTCGCCAAATAAAAGGGACAAATTGCGGGGCCCTCACAAAATATATGTATTAAATATTTAGATTCCGGGACGGACCGTTTAGTAAAATTCCACGGTCCTACCCAAAATAAATACGCTAGCCGCTTTAGGCACGCCTTTAATAATTTAATTTCCTTAAACTCGGGTGCACATTGATGTGACCCAAATCCAAATCCCAACAGAGTCAAAGTGTGTCGACGACCACGGGTACATTGATTGTAACGCGGTTCGAGATACGTTTTCACAACGTTGCAATTCTTGATAAAAACGGTAAATGACAAAAGCGGTTTAAAAGTTAAATTTTGCACATAAGTTCACACTTGTATAAAATCAGATAATCAAGCCGAATATAACAGTTGAGCGACCGTGCTAGAACCACGGAACTCGGGAATGCCTAACACCTTCTCCCGGGTTAACAGAATTCCTTATCCAGATTTCTGGTACGCAGACTGTAATATGGAGTCATTCTTTTCCTCGATTCGGGATTAAAATTGGTGACTTGGGACACCCTAAATCTCCCAAGTGGCGACTCTGAAATAATTAAACCAATCCCGTTTCGATTGTCCTTTAATTGGAAAAAACTCCCTCGTACCCTCACGGGTATGTAAAAAGGAGGTGTGACACATGCTACGCTTCTGCACTTCCTTTTGTGCATATCCAGGTACATCCTACCAGTACAAGCATCAGTGATTTGAGTCTAAGCGTGGAGACTTCAAAGTATACCTGCCAGCGCTCGCAGGCCTCGGAGTCCCCCTTCTATATGGATTTCCTTATTTCATTACCCTATTATAGATAGTGACGTATATGATTGTTCAGTACTATTACTTAGAGCTTGTGACTTATATTTCACCAGGTTTTGAGAGTTGTACATGTTGAGTTCAGACTTTATTTTTATGTGGTTGTTAAAGTTTTAAGACTTTAAATTATTACTTCAATTATTCCGCATGTTGTTAGGCTTATCTAGTATTAGAGACTAGGTGTCATCGTGACATCCTACGGAGGGTAATTATGGTCATGACAAGTGGTCTAGAGCTCTAGGTTTATAGGTGTTATGAGTCACAAGTAGGTTCAGTAGAGTCTCGCGAATTAGTACGAAGACATCTGTACTTATCTTCGGAAGGCTATGGAATTGTCAAGAAAAGCTTCACTTCTTTGATTCCTTATCGTGCAGATTTGTTGACTTCGAGATCTAAATTTCTATCTTTCTATTCTCTCACAGATGGTGAGGACACACACAGACGGATTGGATGACCAAACACGTACGCGCCCTACTAGAGTTGCGAGAGGCCGGGGCTGAGGTAGAGGCCGAGGACGGGTACGGGGTGCAGCCAGAGCACCTACCCAAGTTGCTACAGAGGAGCCACCAGAAGCTCCAGTTAGAGGACATACATCTGATACACCTGTTACTGCCCCAACACTTCAGGAGACCTTCGCCTAGTTTTTGCGCATGTTTGGCACTTTGGCTCAGGCTCAGTGGACCTCTCTTGATCTTGCCACATCCTAGGTCGGGGAGGAGGGGGAGAGCACAAACTCCGACCGCCCATACCCCAGAGTAGTGGGTCTAGTTTGACCAAGTCCCAGAGGTAATACCAGTACAGACGGTCGCCCCAGTTCGGCCTAAGGTTAGGGCAACAACTTCTGAAGGGGAGCAACTCAGGCTCAAGAGGTACAAGAAGTACCACCCTCTTACTTTTAGCGGTTTGACATCAGAGGATGCCCAGGGTTTTCTTGAGGAGTGCCGCTACATCTTCCGTACTATGGGTATTGTGGAACCTAGTAGGGTTGCTTTCACTACGTTCTAACTTAAAAGAGCGGCTTATTAGTGGTGGGGAGTGTATGAGTTGGGAAGTCCGGCTGATGTAGCTTCACTCACTTGGGCCCAGTTCTTAGATATGTTTTTGAGGGAGTTTGTTCCCTAGAGTCTCAAGGATGCATGGCGCGCAGAGTTTGAACAGTTGTGCCAGGGTTCTATGATCGTATCGGAGTATGCGGTACGATTCAATGATTTGTCCAAGCATGCACTAGCTTGGTTGGTACTGTTAGAGAGCGAGTCCGCCAATATAGCGAGGGGCTCAACTCTGGTATCAGATTCAGCATGGCTTGAGAGTTAGAGATGGACATTGCATCCTAGCAGGTAGTGGATATCGTTAGGAGATTGAAGGGTATGTGGGCCCGGGAGAGAGGGGAGTGTGAGTCCAAGAGGCCTCGAGATTCTGGCACATATAGTGGTGCCCGTGTCCTAGTTATAGCTCATCATGGTAGGGGATATGTTAGCCACTCTATTCATTTAGCACTTCTAGCTTCCAACGGTATTCCGGCCCACTCCCAGGCCTTAGGTTCCCTATTATGCACTGCCATTGTCTAGTTGACCTCCTGCACGGGGTGCTTTCAGTGGTCAGTCTAGTCGATCAAGTGCGAGCCAATCATAGTAGCCACGCCCTCCTAGAGCTTGTTTTAAATGTGGTGACACTCGTCATATGGTGAGGAATTGCCCTAGACTTAGGAGGGGTACACCTCCATAACTGCTCAGGCTTCGCGTATTCCACTAGGTCCTCATGTCGTGGTTACCTCACTAGTTTTGTAACGACCCGACCGGTCGTTTTAATAAATTTATGCCCCGATCCCCTATTAACTACTTTCCCCGTGGTTATTTCTGCTATTTTGATTTGCCGGGATGATCGGTTTTGAGTTTCGGAAGAGCTTAAGTGTTGCAAAATTTGACCGTAGTCGGAACAGTGTGAAGACGGCCTCAGAATGGAAATTTAATGGTTTTATTAGCTCCGTTGGGTGATTTCGGGCTTAGGGGCATGATCGGATTGTGTTTTGTAGGTCCGTAGCTAATTTAGGCTTGGAATGCCGAAAGTCGAATTTTTGAAGTTTTCGGTTCGATAGTGAGATTTTGATCCGACTGTCGGAATGGAATTCCGGAAGTTGGAGTAGCTCCGTAGTGTTGAATGTGACATGTGTGCAAAATTTCAGGTCATTCGGACGAGGTTTGATAGACTTTTTGATCGAAAGCGTATTTTTAGAGTTTTGGGATTTTTTGGCTTGAATCCGTGGTTGACTCGTCGTTTCGATGTTGTTTTAGGTATTTTAAGGATTGGTATAAGTTTATACAATGGTATTAGACTTGTTGGTGCCTTTGGTTGAGTTCCCGGGGGCCTCAGGATGATTTCTAATAGTTGACGGAAGGATTTTGGAGTTTGGAGTTGCAGCTTCAGCTGCTGGTTTTCTGTCATAACTGCACCTGCGAGTGTGGGACCGCAGGAGAGGCACCGCAGAAGCGGCTATGTGGCCACAGAAGAGAGATTGGCCCAGACCTCCAGGATCCATAGGTGCGGTTGGGTTTTTCGCAAATGCGATGCCGCAGATGCGGCCAAGCGACCTCAGATGCGGATCCACCTCGTTAAGTGACTTTTCGCACCTGCGATGCATTCTTCTGCAGGTGCAGGACCGCAGGTGTGCTCCCTTGACCGCAAATGCGGTAATCGCTAGGCAGAACATATAAATACATGCCTTCGCGAAATTTAGCCATTTTTCACATCTTTTCAAATGGGAAGAAGCTTGTGGAGCATTTTTCAAGAGGGATTTTCAGAGGAGTTCATTTGGGTAATGTCTTTGGTCCCTAAACTCGTTATTGGAATGAATTTTAGCAATTTAAGCATGAAAAATTAAGGAAAATCAGTGGTAAATTGGGGGTTAGGACTTGACTAATTAGAGACCTTTGAGTGATAATTTGAGGTTCCACTTTGGTACTTTTAGTATGACTGAACTCGTGAGAGTGTGGGGATTCTGAAATGTAAATTTTACTAGATTCCGAGACGTGGGCCTGCAGGGCATTTTGGTCATTTTTCCTAATTTCGCGTATTAGCATAGAATTTCTTTGTAGAATTCGTTACTTGAAGTGTTATTTACATTATGAAATTGAATTAAATAGATTTGGGCCATTTGGAGTCGAGTACTCGTGGCAAGAGCGTGGTTTCGGATTGATTTGAGCTAGTTCGAGGTAAGTGGCTTGCCTAACCTTGTGTGGGGGACCTTCCCCTTAGGATTTGGTATTATTGATAATTGAAATGCCTTGTACGTGAGGTGACGAGTGCGTACTTGTGCTATTTATTGGAAATTCGATTTTCATTAAGTAATTACTAGTATGTTTCCTTTTCCTGTTTTTACTACTTGCACTATTAAGCCTGTTGTTAGCTTAGGAAAACATGTCTAAGTAATTTAATTACTTTATTTGCTCAAACTGCCTTACCTGAAATCTGTGCAGCATGCTAGGCTAGAATTACTTGTTTGCCTTAACATGAAATTTGACATTTCTGAATACTTTTCATGTTGCTGCTGTGTATTTACATTGGGACTATGGATGTAGGATTCCGGTAGCTCTCCCTTGTCTGTTTACATTTGGGACTACTGATGTGGGATTCCGGTAGATCCCCTTGCACAATTATATGGAACTACGGGACTACACCCAGTAGATTCCCCCAGTACTGGGTATTTACATTTGGTACTACGGAACGTGATTCCGGTAGATCCCCGCGCACTATGAGTTGAACTACGAGACGGTATCCTAGGAGACCTATTGGATATGTATATTTGGGACTACAGGACGACATCTTGGTAGATCCCCGATTGTTATTTTTGGTACTGAGCCGTATTTCTTTCTGTGTACTTTGCCTCTATAATAGTTGTTGCTGCCCTTTATATTTTGTGTTACCTTTACTGATGTACTATTTATACTGTTCTATTCTACACTGTCGAACTTTATATTTTATTTAACCTCAGTAGGTCCCTGACCTTCCTCGTCACTACCCGACCGAGGTTAGGCTTGGCACTTACTGAGTATCGGTGTGGTGTACTCATGCCCTTTCTGCGCATGTTTTTCATGTGCAGATCTAGGTACTTCGACTCAGACTTACCATCCTTGAGGCGAGGCGACCTTTGGAGACTTCGAGATATATCTGTCACGTCTGCAGATCGAGGAGTCTCTCTCCATTCTCTCTCTTGTAGTTATAACCCTTCTGTATTTACTTTGTTTTAAACTATTCTACAGTTAAAACACTATGTATTATCCTTAGCTTGTGATTTCATGAAATTCCGGGTTTTGGAAAAAGTATTAGTTTTGAGAGTTGATATTGTGTATGTCGAGCGGCACTATTAAATATTGTTTTATTCACTATTTGGGGTTTTATTTGTTTTTTTCCGCAAATTGGTTTATTTTCCACATTTTAGGCTTACCTAGTCGTAGGGACTAGGTGCCGTCACGAGGGTTCACGGAGGGCGAACCAGGGTCGTGACAAGTTGGTATCAGAGCTCTAGTTTCATAGGAGTCATGAATCACAAGCCGGTTTATTAGAATCTCGCTGATCGGTATGGAGACGTCTGCACTTATCTACGAGAGGCTATGTAACTGTTAGGAAAATTCCACTTCATTTGATTTACTTATCGTGCGAGATTTGATGTCACAATTCTAAACTTTTGTCTTTTATTCTCTCACAGATGGTGAGGACACGCGCTACCCGGGATGATCAGGCACCCGCACCCCCTACTGCAGCCGTCAGAGGTCGGGGTCGGTGTATAGGCCAAGGACGCGCATGGGGTGCATCCAGAGCACATGCGCGGGCTACCACCGAGGTACCACCAACAGATTAAGCCGGAGCCTAAGCACCTGATACGCCTACTGCTGCTACTACTCCTGCACTTTAGGAGACTCTGGCACAGTTCATGAGCATGTACACCACTTTGGCTCAAGCAGGGTTGCTTCTCCTTGCTGCAGCTACATCTCTGGCGGGAGGAGGAGCATAGACTCCTGCCGCCCGCACTCCTGAGTAGTGAGTGCATGTTGAGCAGGTCCCTGAGATTATTCCTGTATAGCCTGCAGTCCGAGATCAGCCCGAGGACAGGGCAACGACTTCCGAGGATGAGCAGCTGAGGCTTGAGAGGTTCAAGAAGTACAAGCCTCATATATTCAGCGGTCTAACGTCGGATGATGCTCTGGGATTTCTAGATGAGTGCTACCGCATTCTCCGTACCATGGGTATATCAGGATTGGACGGGGTTTCCTTCACTACTTTCCAGCTTCGAGGAGCCGCCTATGAGTGGTGGCGCACCTATGAGTTAGACAGTCCGGATGAGGCTGCTTCACTGACTTGGACTCAATTTTCAGATCTGTTCATGAGAGAGTATGTTCCTCAGAGCCTCAGAGACGCGTGGCACGCAGCGTTTGAGCATTTGCGCCAGAGTTCTATGACGTCTCAAAGTATGCAGTCCGTTACACTAGTTTGGCTAGGTATGCACCAGCCTTGGTTTCTACTGTTCGCGAGAGGGTTCTCCGGTTTATTGAGGGCCTTATTCCTAACATCATGTCTAGAATGGCTCGTGAGTTGGAGATGGATATTTCTTATCAGCAGGTGGTGAGCATTGCTAGGAGGATTGATGGTATGCATGCTAGTAAGAGAGAGGAGAGGGAGGCCAAGAGGTCTCGAGAGTCGGGTCATTATTCTGGTGTTCGTGCCCCAGCTGCAGGTCATCATGGTAGGGGTTATATGAGTCGCCTAATTCATTCAGATCTTCCAGCAGCTAGTGGTATTCCAGCTACTCCTAGGCCTTAGGAGCCTTATTATGCACCTCCGTTATCTAGTGCACCTCCTGCGCGGGATGCATTCAGAGGTCAGTCCAGCAAACGTGGACTGAGCCAGTCATAGCCACCGCGTCCTCCTAGAGCTTCTTTTGAGTATGGTGACACATGCCATATGGTTAGGGATTGCCTCAGACTTGGGAGGGGTGCACCTCCATAGACTTCTAAGCCACAACATTCCCCGCAGAGTTCTCAGGCTATGGTTACTGCTCCAGTTGCTACCCCACCTGCTCAGCCAGCCAGAGGTGGAGGTCGGGGAGGTAGAGGTCGCCCTAGAGGGGGAGGCCAGGCCCTATACTATGCCCTTTCTGCCCGTACTGAGGTTCTTGCCTCCGATTCTGTCATCACAGGTATTGTACTGGTTTGTCACAGAGATGCATCGGCTCTATTCAATCCAGGCTCCACTTACTCTTATGTGTCTTCTTATTTTGCTCTGCATATGGGTGTACCTCGGGATTCTTTGAGTTCTTTGTTTATGTTTCTACTCATGTGGGAGATTCTTTAGTGATGGATTGCGTTTATCGGTCGTGTTTGGTTACTTTTAGTGGTTTTGAGACCAGAGCCGATTTATTGTTGCCCAGCATGGTAGATTTGATATTATCTTGGTCATGGACTGGTTGTCGCCGCATTATGCTATTCTTGATTGTCACGCCAAAATCGTGACGATGGCTATGCCAGGTGTACCACGTGTTGAGTGGATGGGTACTTTAGATCACACTCCCAATAGAGTTATTTCTTTTCTTAAAGCTCCGCGTATGGTTGAGAAAGGGTGTGACACGTATTTAGCTTATGTGAGAGATGTCAATATTGATACCCCTTCAGTTGATTCAGTCCTAGTAGTATGAGATTTTCCTGATGTTTTTCCAGCTGATCTTCCAGGCATGCCACATGATAGAGATATTGATTTTGGCATTGATCTATTGCTAGACACTCAGCCCATTTCTATTCCTCCGTGTTGTATGGCTTCTCCTGAATTGAAGGAGTTGAAGGATCAGTTACAGGAATTGCTTAATAAGGCTCTTATTTGGCCTAGTGTATTACCTTGGGGTGCTCCTGTCTTGTTTGTGAAGAAAAAAATGGTTCTATGCGTATGTGTATTGATTATCGCCAATTGAACAAGGTTACAATGAATAACCGTTATCTTTTGCCTCGTATTGATGATCTGTTTGACCAGCTTCAGGGTGCACGGGTGTTTTCTAAGATTGACTTGTGCTCAAGTTACCATCAGTTGAAGATTCAGGAGTCAGATATCCCGAAGACTGCTTTCAGGACTCGGTATGGTCATTATGAGTTCCTTGTCATGTCATTTGGGCTAACCAATGCCCCAGCAGCCTTTATGTATTTGATGCATAGTGTTTTCCGTCCGTATCTTAACTCCTTCATCATTGTCTTTATTGATGATATGCTGGTGTATTCCCGGAGTTGGGAAGGTCATGAGCAGCACTTGAAGACTGTGCTTCAGACTCTAAAAGAGAAGAAATTATATGCTAAGTTCTCGAAAAGTGAATTTTGGTTGGATTTTGTGGCATTCCTAGGCCACGTGGTATCGAGTGAGGGTATTCAGGTGGATCCGAAGAAAATAGAGGTCGTACAGAGTTGGCCCAGACCATCCTCAGCTACAAAGATCTGTAGTTTCCTTGGCTTGGCAGGTTACTACCATCATTTTGTAGAGGGGTTTTCATCAATCACAGCCCCTATGACCAGGTTGACCTAGAAGGGTGCTCCGTTCTAGTGGACAGCGGAGTGTGAGGCAAGCTTTCAGAAGCTCAAGACAGCTTTGACTACAACCTCAATTTTGATACAGCATACAGGTTCGGGGTCTTATACGGTCTATTGTGATGCCTCAATGATTGGCCTCAGAGCAGTGTTGATGCAAGATGGTAGGGTGATTGCCTACGTGTCCAAATAGTTGAAGGTACATGAGAAGAATTATCCGGTTCATGACCTTGGGTTAATTGCCATTGTTCACGCCCTGAAGATCTGGCGTCATTATTTGTATTGTGTTCCCTATGAGATTTATACTGACCATCAGAGCTTACAACACATATTCAAGCAAAATGATCTAAATTCGCACCAGAGGAGGTGGTTAGAGTTGCTGAAGGACTATGATATCACTATCATGTATCACCCGGGCAAGGCTAATGTGGTGGCCGATGCTTTGAGTCGTTGGGCGGAGAGTTTGGCTTATTTACCAGCATCGGAGAGGCCTATGGCGATGGATGTTCAGGCCTTAGCCAACTAGTTTGTGAGATTGGATCTTTCAGAGCCTATTCGGGTTCTAGATTGCGTGGTTTCTCGGTCTTCCTTATTTGATCGTATTAGGGAGCAACAGTGTAATGACCCTCATTTTCTTGTCCTCAAGGACAAGGTTCAGCACGGTGATGCCAGAGATATGACTATTGGTGATGACAGTGTATTGAGGATGCAGGGTCAGATTTATGTACCTAATGTTGATGGGCTTTGGGAGTTGATTCTGGAGAAGGCCCATAGCTCGCGGTATTTCATTCATCCGGGTGCTGCGAAGATGTATCAGGATTTGAGGCAACACTACTAGTGGAGGCAGAAGAAAAAAGACATAGTTGGATTTGTAGCTCGGTGCCTTAACTGTCAGCAAGTGAAGTATGAGCACCAGAGACCGGGTGGGTTGCTTCAGCAGATAGAGATTCCGAAGGGGAAGTGGGAGCGGATCACCATGGACTTTATAGTTGGGCTCCCACGGACTTTAAGTAAGTTCGATGTTATTTGGGTGATTACGGATCGGCTGACCAAGTCCGCTCACTTTATTCTTATATGTACTACTTATTCTTTGGAGCGGTTGGCGGAGATTTATATCCGGGAGATTGTTCGCCTGCATGGTATTCTAGTTTCCATCATTTTAGATAGAGGTACTCAGTTCACATCACGGTGTTGGAGGGTCGTTCAGCATAAATTGGATACTCAGGTGGAGTTGAGTACAACATTTCTCCCTCAAACGGACGGACAATATGAGCGCACTATTTAGATTTTTGAGGATATACTCCGTGCATGTGTGATTGAGTTTGGAGGGTCTTGGGATCAGTTTTTGCCATTGGCAGAGTTTGCCTACAACAACAATTATCAGTCCAGCATTCAGATGGCACCGTACGAGGCTTTATATGGTAGGCAGTGTAGATCCCCGGTGGGTTGGTTTGAGTCGGGTGAGGCCAGATTATTGGGCACAGACTTAGTTCAGGATTCTTTGGAGAAGGTTAAGGTGATTCAGGATAGACCCCGTATAGCCCAGTCCAGACAGAAGAGTTACGCGGACCGGAAGGTTCGTGATGTTTCCTATATGGTTAGAGAGCGGGTTCTGCTTCATGTTTCTTCTATGAAGAGCGTCATGAGATTTGGGAAGAAGGGAAAGTTGAGTCCGTGGTTTATTGGCCCTTTTGAGATATTAAGGCGTGTTGGGGAGGTTGCTTATGAGTTTGCCTTACCTCCCAGCTTGGCGGGAGTTCATCCAGTATTTCATGTTTCGATGCTCTGGAGGTATCACGGTGATCCGTCGCACGTGTTGAATTTCAGTTCAGTCCAGTTGGACAAGGATCTATCCTACGTTGAGGAGCCAGTGGCAATATTGGATAAGCAGGTTAAAAAGTTGAGGTCAAAGAACATTGCATCCGTGAAGGTTTAGTGGCGGGGTCAGCTGATCGAGAAGGCGACCTGGGAGACCAAGCAGGATATGTGCAGCCGTTACCCTCATCTTTTCACTACTTCAGCTATGTCTCTATGCTCATTCGAGGACGAACGATTGTTTAAGTGTGGGAGGATTTAACGACCCGACTAGTCGTTTTAAGAATTTATGCCCCGATCCCCTATTAACTTCTTTCCCCGTGTTTATTTCTGCTATTTTGATTTACCGGGATGTTTGGTTTTGAGTTTCGGAGAGTTTTACCCTAAATGAGAGCTTAAGTGTTGAAAATTTGACTATAGTCAGAATAGTGTAAAGACGACATCGGAATGGAAATCTAATAGTTCCGTTAGCTCCGTTGGGTGATTTCATGCTTAAAAGCGTGATCGGATTGTGTTTTGGAGGTCCATAGCTAATTTAGGCTTGGAATGCCGAAAGTCAAATTTTTAAAGTTTCCGATTCGATAGTGAGATTTTAAACTGAGGGTCGGAATGGAATTCCAGAAGTTGGAGTAGCTCCATAGTGTTGAATGTGACATGTGTGCAAAATTTCAGGTCATTCGGACGAGGTTTGATAGACTTTTTGATCAAAAGCGTATTTTTAGAGTTTTGGGTTTTTAGGCTTGAATCCGTGGTTGATTCATCGTTTCGATGTTGTTTTAGGTGTTTTAAGGATTGGTATAAGTTTGGACAGTGGTATTAGACTTGTTGGTGCCTTTGGTTGAGGTCCTAGGGGCCTCAGGATGATTTTGGATGGTTGATGGAAGGATTTTGGAGTTGCAGCTTCAGCTGCTGGTTTTCTGTCATAACTGCACCTGCGAGTGTGGGACCGCAGGTGCGTCAACGCAGAAGAGGCTATGTGGCTGCAGAAGCCAGATTGGCCCAGAGCTCCAGGATCCACAGGTGCAGCTGGGTTTTTCGCAAATGCAGTGTCGCAAATGCGGCCAAGCGACCGCAGATGTGGACCCAGCCCGTTAAGTGACTTTTCGCACCTGCGATGCATTCTTCCGCAGGTGCGCTCCCTTGACCGCAGATGCGGTAATCGCTGGGCTGAACATATCAATACTTGCCTTCGCGAAATTTAGCCATTTTTCACCTCTTTTCAAACGGGAAGAAGTTTGGGGAGCATTTTTCAAGAGGGATTTTCAGAGGAGTTCATTGGGGTAAGGTCTTTGGTCCCTAAACTCGTTATTGAAATGATTTTTATCAATTTAAGCATGAAAAATTAAGAAAAATCAGTGGTAAATTGGGGGTTAGGGCTTGACTAATTAGAGACATTTGAGTGATGATTTAAGGGATCCTTTGAGGTCCGATTTTGGTACTTTTGGTATGATTGAACTCGTGAGAGCGTGAAAATTCTGGAAATATAAATTTTACCCGATTCCAAGACATGGGCTTGAGGGGCATTTTGGTTATTTTACCTAATTTCGCGTATTAGTTTAGAATTTCTTTGTAGAATCAGTTACTTGAAGTGTTATTTACATTATGAAATTGAATTGAATAGATTTGGGCCATTTGGAGTCGAGTACTCGTGGTAAGAGCGTGGTTTCAGATTGATTTGAGCTGGTTCGAGGTAAGTGGCTTGCCTAACCATGTGGGGGGGGCCTTCCCCTTAGGATTTGGTATTATTGATAATTGAAATGCCTTGTATGTGAGGTGACGAGTGCGTACTTGTGCTAATTATTGGGAATCCGGTTTTCATTAAGTAATTACTAGTATGTTTCCTTTTCCTGTTTTTACTACTTGCACTATTAATCATGTTGTTAGTTTAGGAAAGCATGTCTAAGTAATTTAATTGCTTTATTTGCTCAAACTGCCTTACCTGAATTCTATGCAGCATGTTAGGCTAAAATTACTTATTTGCCTTAACATGAAATTTGACCTTTTTGAATATTTTTCTGGTTGCTGCTGTGTATTTACATTGGGACTATGAATGTGGGATTCCGGTAGATCCCCCTTGTCTTTTTACATTTGGGACTACGGATGTGGGATTCCGGTAGACCCCCCTGCATAGTTATATGAAACTACGAGACTGCACCCGGTAGATTCCCCCAGTACTGGGTATTTACATTTGGTACTACGGAACGGGATTCCGGTAGATCCCCGCGTACTATGAGTTGGACTACGGGACGTTATCCCAAGAGACCTATTGGATATGTATATTTGGGACTACAAGACGGTATCCTAGGAGATCCCCGATTGTTATTTTTGGTACTGAGCAGTATTTTTTTCTGTGTACTTGGCCTCTGTAATAGTTGTTGTTGTCCTTTATATCCTGTGTTACTTTTACTGCTATACTTATTTATACTGTTATGTTCTACACTATCGAACTTTATATTTTATTTAACCTCAGTAGGGCCCTAACCTTCCTCGTCACTACCCGACCGAGGTTAGGTTTGGCACTTACTAAGTACCGCTGTGGTGTACTTATGCCCTTTCTGCGCATGTTTTTCATGTGTAGATCCAAGTACTTCGACTTAGACTAACCATCCTTGAGGCTAGGCGACCTTTCGGAGACTTCGAGGTATATCTGCCACATCTGCAGACCGAGGAGTCTCTCTCCATTCTCTCTCTTGTAGTTACAACCCTTCTGTGTTTACTTTGTTTTAGACTATTCTGGAGTTAGAGCAATATGTATTATCCTTAGCTTGTGATTTCATGAGATTTTGTATTTTGGGAAAAGGATTAGTTTTGAGAGTTGATATTGTGTATGCCGATCGACACTATTAAACACTGTTTTATTCACTATTTGGGTTTTTATTTTTTTCTTCCGCAAATTGGTTTATTTTCCACTTTTTTGGCTTACCTAGTCGTAGAGACTAGGTGCTGTCACGAGGGTTCACGGAGGGCGAACCGGGGTCGTGACAAGTTTCTACTCCACCTGCACAGCTAGCTAGAGGTGGAGGTTAGGCAGGTAGAGGTCGCCCTAGATGGGGAGGCCAGGCCAGATATTATGTTCTTTCTGCTAGGACAGAGGTAGTTGCATCTAACTCAGTCATCATAGGTATTGTTCCAGGTTGTCATAAAGATGGGTCTTATTTGATCCAGGCTCCATTTATTCTTATGTGGCATCTTACTTTAGTGTATGTGTGATTCTTTGAGTTCTCATGTCTATGTTTCCACACGTGTGTGGAGATTCTATAGTTGTTAACTATGTGTATCGGTCGTATTTAGTTGTTCTTGGTGGTTTTGAGACCAGAGCCGACCTATTATTGCTCAGTATGGTAGATATTGATATTATTTTGGGCATAGACTGGATGTCGCCCTATCATGCTATTCTCGACTGTCACGCCAAGACCATGATGTTGGCTATGCCAGGGTTACCACGATCAGAGTGGAATGGTACATTAGATTATGTTCCTAGCAGAGTTATCTCATTTCCAAGAGGCTTGGTGTATGGTTGAGAAGGGGTGTAATGCTTATCTAACCTTTGTGGGGGATGTCAGTGTAGTACTCCAACCGTTGAGTTAGTTCCAGTAGTGAGGGATTATCCAGATGTATTTCTGGAGGATCTTCCAGTCATGCCGCCCGATAGAGATATTAATTTTGGCATTGATTTGTTACCGGGCACTCAGCCCATTTCTATTCCACCATATCGTATGGCCCCAACAGAGTTAAAAGAGCAGTTGCAAGAGCTGCTTGATAAAGGCTTCATTCGGCCGAGTGTGTCGCCTTAGGATGCTCCAATTTTGTTTGTAAATAACGAATGTTCTATGCGCATATGTATTGATTATTGACAGTTGAACAAGGTTACAGTGAAGAACAGGGCATTGACGACATATTTGATCAGCTACAAGGTGCCAGAGTATTCTCAAAAATTGACTTACGTTCAGGCTATCATCAGTTAAAGATTCGAGAGACAGATATCCTGAAGACCGCCTTCATGACACGATATGGTCATTATGAGTTCCTTGTGATGTCATTTGGGCTGACCAACTATAAGTCCCCGGAAAATTTCGCTAAAGACTTTAAGATTTTGTGGTGCCAAGGCAGGATAATTACATTATTTTTGTGTGCAGACAAGGGCTATTAATAGGATATCAACTGGATATGATAACAAGTTTATTAGTCATATTATAAGTCATTTGGGGTCTAAGGAGAGGCCTAAGTATAAGCCAAGTTGGAAAACTACATGATAGACTACAATTCAAAATTGGTATGCACAAGCAAACTTTGGACGAGCAAATCGACATATATATATAAGGTGTTATGTTATGCACAACCTAGAGTCTAGTTTCTAATGCTTCAAACCGTTCGTCATTTTGACACTCCTACAAGAAGTTATGGACAAAATACCAAAAGCTGGCAGAACGTCATTTTGCGGCCAATTCTGCGACTCCACAATCATTCTGTGGACTACAGAATGGTCGCAGAATTGCCCAGTGTAGCCCAGTTCTGGGCACCAGTTTCAAAATCCGTTCTGCAACCTACGTACTTGTTTTGCGGTCAATTCTACGGTCGTAGACCAGTGTTCGGAGGGATCATTTTCCTATTTTTGTAACCCAACCCCATTTTGATAAATAGGCTTTAGGGCTTTATGTGGGGCGATTTTATGGTGAATCTAGAGAGAGGTGAGAGAAAGGAGGAAACCTAGCATTCTAATTATCAAATCATACACCAATCTTCAAGAATCAAGGAAGCCAATCACAAGATCTTCATCTAAGAGGTAAGATTCTGTCATGACCCAAACCAATGGGCCATGACGAGTGCCCGAGTTCTACCTGTCGAACACCCTTAAGCATGCGTCTAAGATATAAACATGAATAACATCTGCTGAACTACAAGGATAGCATACGTGAGGAAACATGTCCAAAAGACACATATATATATATATACACACACACACACACACACACACACATGTGAAATATGTAGGGCGAGCTGACAAGGCTGCTATAGACAACTACATATCCAAAACTGGAAGCCGACAAGGCCACATACTACCCAACTATACATGACTGTCTACAGACCTCTAACAGAATATACAACTATACAAGGGCGGGACTGGGCCCCGTCATACACATATATGTATACAAACATATCATACCAAAATAAAAAACAGCGTCGAATCAAATGGAGCACACCAACTCTTGCTAATCAAGGATCCTAAGAAGGGGGCCGTCTGCTAGTCTATCTACCCCTGCAGTCATGAAACGCAGGCCCCAGAAAATAGGGCATTAGTACGAATAATGTACTGAGTATGTAAAGCATAAAAATCAGTACATAAAAGACATAGATGAAACATGGGGTAAAGAATTCCACCTGTGAGTCTAAATAACTTTGTGAATCCTGAAACATTTATAATGTCATGCACGTGTATGTAAATGTCGTATCATGCATATGTATAGGTTTACATAACATAATCAAGCCTCTGAGGGCATCCCATCGTATCATCCCGGCCACTGTGGGCAAAATCATCAACATATACCAGCTGATCAGGTAGTGGTGCGTATATAATGCTGTAACCTTTTCCCATATCCCATATACGTATAATATACGCATATATAACGCCATCTGGTCATGGGTCAATATACATGTATAAATAAATGAAATGCATAAGAAATATGTTAATAAGATTTTCTCTGAATGTTATAAGATTATTATACTTTTCGGATGAATTTATCAACTACGTATTTTTCTGAGACCCATGAACATGAGATATAATGATAATTCACATGGGAAATCAAGAACATAGGCATCCTTAGTAATTCTATGAATAGAGTCGTTTATGAAATATGTGCATTTGCTCGTTTCACTTGTATCATATGGATCATGCCAAAAAGAAAGAAGGGATAACCTTAACATACCTGAACCGATTCTCTTGACAATCTCTCTAACCCACGACAATCGTGACAAAACACATTACGACAAGACCGGTGTAGGAAAAAATCCGTATGATATTCTCGAGAAAGATTATACCGGGCTTCCTTAGAATTGCAAAAAAATATCAGGATGCTAAGATGATAAGGAATTTGTGTTTGGATTATTGATGAAGACCGTAGCTAACATTTTTGATATAAGCACCTTTCTTGAATTTAGAGGGGTCTTAGGCTTTAATGGGTGTGGGGCCCACATTTCAAGATTGGTGTCACATAACACCCCTAAATGTGCCACCTTTCACTCTCTTGTAAGAGTCATTACATGGGAAGGGGGTGGTGCCACGTTGGGATTCTTTAATTATCCAATGATTTTAATTAATCTCCCACTAAAAATTATTAATTACCCAATTATCCACATAATTAAAATTATCTCAAATTACTTAAAATACTACTCACTTTTAACACACTTTATGTACCTTACTATCGTGGTTATGGGGTACATTGTATAACACTAGTCCATAAATACCGGGTATAATAGCTCGGACCGTATTCTATCCCATATTGGCAAACTTCGGCAAAACTCACTTTCTTATCGCTTGTTATAAAAAAGATAAATACTTATAACCTCAAGATAATCTCATCCCTGAGTCTACGTCGATTAACTAATGATGGAACTTTAACGTACGAAAACGCGAGACGTAACATCCTTCCCCCATAAAAACATGCGTCCTCGAATGTTTAACTTCTCGGGATCCATATAAATTTTGGCAGAGTCGCATTTGTAACAGTATTACTATCAATCCTTCATGTAGAGAACTCAATAATTCAATGCCACATATTGTCACAATTATCACTCACAACAATGGCCTTACACTACCAATAATAATAACTAATACAAGAATCCATATACGTACCTTAAGGTTGTGATGTCTCAATCGGATCCTTCTCTGAAAGAGGAAATAAGTGAGAATACCTAGACTTCATGTCTTATTTGGCTTCCCAAGTCATTTCTTCTACATTATAGTTTCTCCAAAGTACTTTCACCGAAGCTACGTCTTTAGTCCTCAATCTCCGAACCTGTCTGTCTAATATAGCAATGGGAGTTTCCTCATATGATGGTTGTTCTGTGACATGAACATCATCAACTGACACAACTCTAGAAGGATCTCCAATACATTTCCGAATCATAGACACATGAAAGACTGGATGTACAGATTCCAAGTTAGAAGGCAAGTCTAACTCATATGCTACCTGACCTACCTTACGTATGACCTTATATGGTCCAATGTACCGAGGGATAAGTTTTACTTTCTTATCAAACCTCATAACACCTTTCATCGGTGATACCTTTGTGAATACTCAATCGTCAACTTGAAACTCCAAGTCTCATCGTCGATTATCCGCATAAGACTTCTGACGGCTTTGAGCTGCTAATAGCCTTTCCTGTATAAGCTTAATCTTCTCGATTTCCTGTTGTACCAATTCTTAGTTTCCCCAACATCGAACCATCCTATAGGTGATCTACACTTCCGTCCATAAAGAGCTTCGTATGGAGCCATCTGAATACTGGAATGATAGCTATTATTATATGCGAACTCAATAAGCGGCAGATGATCATCCCAGCTACCCTTGAAGTCTATCACACAAGCCCGTAACATATCCTCAAGTGTCTGAATAGTACACTCAGCATGTCCGTCTGTCTAGGGATGAAATGTTGTACTAAGACTTACCTGAGTTCTCAATCCTTTTTGGAAGGACCTCTAGAAATTAGTTGTAAACTAAGATCCTCTATCTTAGATAATAAATATAGGGACACCATGAATTCGTACTATCTCCTTAATGTAAAGCCTTGCATAATCCTCTGCAGAATATGTAGTCCTAACAGGTAGAAAATGGGCTGATTTTGTAAGTCTAGCAACAATCACCCATATAGAATCGAACTTACGCTGGGTACAAGGTAAACCTACGATGAATCCATATTGATTACTTCCCACTTCCAAGTCGGAATCTCTATAGCCTGCAATAATCTACTGGTTTTTTTATGCTCAATCTTAATATGCTGACAATTAGGGCACTGAGCAAAAAACTATGCTATATCCTTTTTCATTCCGTCCCACCAATATACTTCCCTGATATCATGATACATCTGGATGGATAGAATAACGAGAATAGTGAGTTTCTCCCATAACATGCCAATGCAACCCTGCAACATTCGGAACATATAATCGTCCTCGATATCTCAGGACTCTGTCTTCTATCTCAAATAGTGTCTTCTCCTTCTGAGGGGTTGTATCCCTATAATGAACTAACACAGGATCCTCATACTGGCGTTCCTTCACTTCAGTCACTAAAGAGGATGTTGTCGTATCCTGAATAGTAATTCCAATATCACCTGAATCCAATAACTGAACTCCAAGACTAGCTAGATAATGAATCTCATGGGTTATTCCCCTCTTCTCTGGATGTAAATATGACAGGCTACCCATAGATCTATGGCTAAGGGCATTGGCTACTACGTTTGCCTTTCCCAGATGGTATAAAATATAGACGTCATATTCTTTAAGTAGCTCTAACCATCTCCTTTGATGTAAATTCAATTCCCTTTCTTAAAGATATACTAGAGGCTCTTATGATCTATATAGATATCAACATGAATGCCATACAAGTAGTGCCTCCACATTTTTAGTGCATGAATCAACTCGGCTAACTCTAAATCGTGGGTCGGGTAATTTTTCTCGTGCTTTATTAGTTGTCTAGAAGCATAAGCTGCAACCTTACCATGCTGCATCAATACACAACCCAATACAATGCCTGAAGTGTCACAATAGATAGCATAACCATCGGTCCCCTCTGGGAGTGTTAGAACCGGTGTTGAAGTTAATCTGTCTTTCAATGCCTGGAAACTCCGTTCACAAGCATCAATCCATTGAAATGTTGCGCTCTTCTGAGTCAACTTTGTCAAAGGTGCTGAAAGAGAAGAGAATCCCTCTACAAATCTCCTGTAATAACCTGCCAAACCGAGAAAACTACGAACCTCTGTTGGTGTCGTGGGTCTAGGACAAGTCTTTACTGTCTTAATCTTTTGTGTATCAACCCGGATACCTTCAATTGAAATGACATGCCCAAGGAAAGCTACAGAACTCAACCAGAATTCACACTTGAAGAATTTTTCATACAACTTTCCTTTTTGTACAACTCTGAGCATAGTACGCAAATGATCTACATACTAAGTCTCTGAACGAGAATATATCAATATATCATCAATAAATACAATTACGAACATATCCATAAAGGGTTTGATCACATGGTTCATCAAATCCATGAACATTGCTGGGGCATTAGTCAAGCCGAATGATATAACACGAAACTCAAAGTGCCCGTATCTGGTCCTGAATGCTGTCTTCAGAATATACTTCTCCTTAACCATTACCTGATGGTATATGGACCTCAAGTTTATATTTGAGAAACACTTGGCACCTAGCAACTGATCAAATAAATCATCAATCCTTGGGATCGTGTACTTATTCTTGATCGTCACCTTGTTCAATTGTCTATAATCAATACACATCCATAAGGAAATATCTTTCTTCCTCACAAATAACAGAGGCGCTCCCCATGGTGATGTACTAGGTCCGATAAAGCCTTTTTCAAGCAAGTTATTTAGTTGTTCCTTCAACTCTTTCAGCTCTGGAGGCATTCTATAGGGAGGAATAGATATTGGCTGAGTATCTAGTAGTAGGTCAATAGCAAACTCAATTTCCCGCTTTGGCGGAAGACCCAGAAGCTCATCGGGAAAGTCATTAACCACAGAGATGGACTAAATGGCTGGTGACTTTACTTCCACATCTCGAACCCGAACTAAGTGATAAATATACCCCTTTATAATTATCTTCCTTGACTTGAGATAGGAAATAAATCTACCTTTCGGCGATGCCGTATTACCTTTCCATTCCAAAATAGACTCCCCCGGAAATTGGAATTGGACCATCTTTGATCTACAATCAACGTTGGCATGACAAGATTCCAACCAATCCATACCCATTATAACATCAAATTCTACCATATCTTACTCGATTAGATCCGTTACTGTACATCAACTATGAACTATTAAACAATTTATATGCTCGACTAGCTATCACTGGGTCCCCAACAGGTGTGGACACCTCAAAAGGTTTAACCAAATTAGGTTTTATTCCAAACTTTCTAGTAACCAATGGAGTAATATTTGATAAGGTGGAACCGGGGTCAATCAATGCATATACATCATACAAGGAGACTAATAATATACATGTAACAACATCGGGTGATGATTCTTGATCCTGTAGTCCTGCTAACGCATAAATGCAATTCGGAGGACCGCTCGAGCTAGATGCTCCACCTCTGCCTCTACCACGACCGATTGGTGCTTGTGAACCTTGTCTAGGGGACGTACTAATGATGACGAACCAGCTACAGATCCCGCTGGCTGAGCTATGCTTGCATCACCTCTCGTCGGACAATCCCTCATAACATGGCCTGGATAACTATAAGTATAACAAACACCCCACCTTATATGGCGTTGCCTGGCATGCTGCTTACCACACTGAGCAGATCACGGTAAGGGCAGCCTCATCTGACTTGACTCGCCCCTATACTGAGAACTTGAGACCTTGTAATTCTGACCAGTCCCTGAATATGTGGAATGATCAAATCTCTTAGCGACAAATTGAGGGGGTGCACTAGCCGATGGATAGGGTGGATACCTCGAGTATTGTTGTCTTTGACCACCTCGAAACTCACTACAAGGGCCCGAAGACCTCGCTCTCTTATTTTGGGCCCTAGCATGCTCACGATCGGCCCTATGTTTCTGCTTACGCTCCTCTACACCCTGAGCGTATGCCTGAATACGAGAAATATCCATGTCTGACTGAAGTGAGACTGACATAAAATTGTTAAGCAAGTGCGACTCTAACCCCATCACAAACAGGTGAACCCGATCCTCCATCTTAGATACAATAGTGGGAGCATACCTAGCCAAAGAATCAAATTGATGGATGTACTCCCGAACACTCATATTACCCTGCCGAAAGGTCAAGAACCTATCAACTCTGGCGCGTCTAAGCTCTGGTGGTAAATAATGACGAAGAAAAGCTTTTGTAAACTCCTACCATACTGCTGGAGGGGCATCCTCACCTCTAGACAACTCACAAGACTCGTACCAACTAACCGCAACATCTTGGAGTCTATAGGAAGCTAGCTCAATTGACTCAATCACAGTGTCCTTTATTACCCTCAAAGTCCTCTGCATCCTATTAATAAATACATGAGGGTCCTCATTTGGACCTGCTCCAATGAATACCGAAGAGTCCAAATTAATGAAATCATGAACCCTCGCACTAACGGATCTATCTGCATGACCAATTCCTACCTTCTGACATCAAGCCTGTGCAACTACTAATCGAGTTAATAGTTGAATAACATCTCTCATCTCCTAACCTGGTGCATCTAGCTGAGGGCTGGATGTACAGGGGCAGGAGTTGGAGCTAGTGCCCCTCGGAGCTCTTATGGAGAGGGCATGGTATGTGAAGTCTGAGATGGAATCTCACTATGAGACTCTTCCTGAGCTCTAGTAACTCGTGGCGCTCGACTAGTAATCTCACCAGTCATGGACTTGCCCTTCTGGGCAGCTGTAGTCTTTGGGGGTATCACTGAAAAAGTAACATATCATTAGGAACATGAATTCTTATACCGCATGATCTAAGATAAGAAGAGAGGATAACATCCTATATGTCATATAGCCTCATGTCTATAAGTGTGGTGCATAACACACCCATAAACAAGACTCTACTAGACACGGTCTGTAGACAACCCTAGGAAAGAACTGCTCTGATACCACTTTTGTCACGACCCAAACCAATGGGTCACAACGAGTGCCCGAGTCCTACCTATCGAACTCCCTTAAGCTTGCGTCTAAGATATAAACATGAATAACATCTGCTGAACTTCGAGGATATCATACATGAGGAAACCTATCCAAAAGACATATATATATACACGTGCGAAATATGTAGGGCGAGTCAACAAGGCTGCTATAAACGACTACATATCCAAAACTGGAAGCCGACAAGGCCACATACTACCCAACTATACATGACTATCTACAGACCTCTAACAGAATATACAATTGTACAAGGACGGGACTGGGCCCCATCATACCCATATATGTATATAAACATATCATACCAAAATCCAAAGCAACTCAGGATCAAATGGAGCACATTAACTCTCGTTGATCAAGGATCCTAAGAAGGGGGGCCGTCTGCTTGTCTACCTGCACCTGCGGGCATGAAACGTAGGACTCAAGAAATAGGGCATCAGCACAAATAATGTACTGAGTATATAAGGCATGAAAATCAATACATAAAAGACATAGATGAAACATGGAATAAAGAATTTCGCATGTAAGTCTAAATAGCTTTGTAAATCCTGAAACAATTATAATGTCATGCACGTGCGTATAAATATCATGACATGCATAGGTATAGGTGTTCATATCATCAAGCCTTTGAGGGCATCCTATCATATCATTTCGGCCATTGTAGGCAAAATCATCAACATATACCAGATGATCAGGTGGTGGTGCGTATATAACGTCGTAACCTTTTCCCATATCCCATATACATATAATATACGCGTATATAACACCATCTGGTCATACGTCAATGTGCATGTATAAATAAATGAAATGCATAAGAAGTACGTTAATAAGATTTTCTCTGAATGTTATAGGATTATTATACCTTTCGGATAAATTTATCAACTACGTATTTTTCTGAGACCCATGAATAGGAGATATAATGATAATTCACATGGGAAATCAAGAACATAGGCATCCTTAGTAATTCTATGAATAAAGTCATTTATGAAAGGTGTGCATTTGCTCATTTCATTTGTATCGTATGGATCATGCCAAAAAGAAAGAAGGGATAGCCTTAACATACCCGAATCGATTCTCTTGACAATCCCTCTAACCCACTAAAATCAAGACAAAACATGTGACGGTAGGACCAGTGTAGGGAAAAATCTGTATGATATTCTTGATAAAGATTATATCAGGCTTCCTTAGAATTGCAAAAAAATATCACACTGCTAAGATGATAAGGAATTTGTGTTTGGACTATTGATAAAGACTGTAGCTAACGTTTTTGATATAAGCACCTTTCTTGAATTTAGAGGGGTCTTAGGCTTTAATGGGTGTGGGCCCCACATTTCAAGATAAGTCTCACATAACACCTCTAAATGTGCCACCTTTCACTCCCTGTGAGAGTCACTACATGGGAAGGTGGTGCTGCCACGTGGGAATTCTTTAATTATCCAATGATTTTAATTACTCCCACTAAAAATTATTAATTATCCACATAATTAAAAATTATCTCAAATTACTTAAAATACTACTCACTTGTAACATATTTTGTGTACCCTACTATCATGGTTATGGGGTCCCTTGTATGACACTAGTCCATAAATACCGGGTATAATAGCTCAGACCATATTCTATCCCATATTGACAAACTTCGACAAAACTCACTTCCTTATCGCTTGCTATAAATAGCATAAATACTTATAACCTCAAGATAATCTCATCCCTGAGTCTATGTTGATTTACTGAAGACGGAACTTTAACGTACGAAAATGGGAGACATAACAGATTCTATACACTAGTCTTTAATTTCGAGTTTGGGGTAAAAGATGAGTGATGTGGAGTATGATTATTGAGTGTAAAAGTATTATGTATACATGTATGTACATATAAGGTTTGTGGGATGATTATCCAGCTCAAATAAGTAAAGATTGTGTTGGGGAATGAAAGAAATCTTGTGGAAGAACCTTGTAACAAATTTGCACATTTATGTTTCTAAATAGATTGAAGTTGCTAGAATTTCCAGATCATTGTAGTAATTTAAGGAAGCTCAAAAGGTATGTTGGCTAAACTTCCTCTCTTAGAATCGAATTTCATAAATGTTTCCATAAGTTCAAATATGGTTGGCTGAAGATTCCTAATTTCCATATTCCGGGTTATCCCCTATAAACTCGATTATTCCCGATGAGTCTTATGTCTAAAGATATATCTTCAAAGTATGGGTTACATATTAAAATATTATGACTTTGAGTTGTGTTGTAAATGAAAGCTTGTTTACCAAATTAGGTGAGAAAAGCTCGATATGCTTAAAGCTCTAGATTGTTCATATGTGTACCTAAAGTCTTCATTGAAAATGTCTTGTTTTTGATAATCTGTAAAGTTATTGAAAACAAAATAATTGAATTGGGTATATAGAGTATGGCCAACATGCCAAGGATTTAAGTTATGATTGTGGCTAGTGGTGCCAATGAAATGAGAGGATGAGATAAAGATTATGAAATGAGCCTCGACTCAACTGTTTAAAAATGATTTCGAAAATAGAATTGCCTAAAAGCTTTTGTACTCAATTCATGCCCATAAGTGGCTATTTTAACTAATGCTTTGCTTTATAAATATATCTAGTGTGGCTCGAGTTCTCACATACTCAGGCGTTGAAGTTGTACATTGTCATTTCTTGGAAAGAGTATTGCAAGAATAAATGGTATATTACTTGTTTATGATTTTGATGTGAGTTTCTATTGCTGGTTGGTATGCCCCATTCTTTGGGAAGAAACCTTTTGTGCTTAAAGTTTCCATTACTATTGAATTTGAGGTATATGATTGCTGGAATATTCTATATGTTGATATTTGATGGTGATCTTTGAATTTGAAATAGGTTAAAGTGTGGGATATGAAATATGGTCATCGTGCCAGGAATAAATAATCTTTTGAATGCCAAATGAGCCAAAGAAATATTATTGCTGTGAATGATTGGAAATACTAATGAGAATTTATACAATGTGAAAGATGTTGAGGTGAGTACAATTGTATTTATGTTGCTTTTGTATGCAAATCAAATCAAAAAATATTTTTGGGAGTATCATTAGCAAAACCGAGTAAGGGTGGGTCATAAGGCCCACACCTGAAACTACACGTGCCGATGTAGGGGTGGATTGTGATTATTCCCCTTATTTGGGATAAAATTGAAATATTGGTGAAATTGTCATTATTCCCCTTAATTAGGATGAAAGTGTAACCACTGTGAATTGGAAAAGTCAGACCATATGGCATATGTAGGAAGGCGGCCTAGCTGATGGGGTGGAGATCAGACGCCATGTTGCGCACATGATGGTACTACTCTTGGTAACAACTTTCTTTCACATCACATGTCAAACCACATTGTTCGTGGGGAGATGGCCTAGTCGATCAGGCGTGATCAGACTCCGTGCTAACAAAGACGGTGGTATATTGGTGCTAATGATCTCGCAATCAAAAAATATATATTATCTTCGTATTTTGAAAATTATTATGTTTTAACTAGACATTTGGATATTGTTGATAATGACTTGTTGTTTCTATGTGTTGACTTTGCTTATATGGTCATTCTATTTTGAAAGAGGACTTTTAGCTATACCTACTAGTACTATTCGATAGTACTAACGTCACTTTTGCCGGGGGCGCTGCATCTTTAATGGATGCAGGTGGTTCTTCAGTAGGCGACATTGATCTGTGATAGCAGTACACTCTTTTCAGCTGATTTGGTGAGCCCTACTTCATTTCGGGGTCATGTATCTTTTATTTCTCATGTACTGTGTTTTGAGGTATAGCCAGGCCCTTGTTGCTAGCTTTTTCATATTTCTCTTCTGTTGTACTTAGAGGCCCCGTAGATAGGTTGTGGGTGGTATTTGATGTGGGAATTGAACTAGAAATTTTGGTATTCGGAAAACATGTTTTTCATCATATCTATAAACTTGTAATATTTTGGAAACTACGGTTAAAGCTGCTAATGGAAATGAAATGGGAGTTGTTAGTGAAATATTTTTAGAGTTTGATTAATGGAGTACATATCCGTTTTATTCATAAATTAGTTTGGGTAGAATAAAATCTAACAGACTTGCTCGGCCGGGTTCACTCGGTTGAGCACCGGTCGCGCTCCCGAGTTTGGGGCGTGACAAACTTGGTATCAGAGTCTAAGGTTTTAAAGTATCTTAGGATGTCTCGGAGCCGTGTCTAGTAGAGTCCTTCTTATCTGTGTGTTGTCGACCACATCTATAATAAGGAGGCTACTCTGACGTTTAGGAAATTTCACACTTCTTTGATATTCGAGATCGTGCGATAGAGCTCAAGATAGGGAGCTAATTTCCTCGTTATGTCTCACTTTCCAGATGAGTAATCCATGAGTTCAAAGTAGCGAGGAGGTAATGACCCCGCCACTGAATCTAGGGGATTTTGTACATGAGTTCGTTGGGAGAATGCGTCAAGCCGTGGAGGGGTTGGAAGAACATTTTGCTAGGGGAGTTCGTTGTTCCTACCAATGTCACCGCACCACCGGATTGTATGGTGAGACTATTTGATAAACAAAAAAGGATTGTTGGTACTAGTGAACTAAATTGTTTGGTTTGCAAGAAACGTCACTTGGGGAGATGTTGGATGACTCTTTAAATATGTTACGGTTGTGGAAAGAAGGGGAACAAGAAGAAGAAACCCTTTAGGTTGGGTACACCTATCCCGGTCTGTCCGGTATGTGGGAAGGAACATTTGGCATCATGTTGTGAGTATGCTCAGCAGCATGTTTGGGGTGGTAGATCTGGGCAATTCCAAAGGCCCGCACAACAAACCGGTACTGAAATTGTTACTCTTGCATTAGAAGCTTGGATGAAGGATAAAGGGGATGCTTATGATGTATTCAAAAAGGGTAAATACCAGGTCGGTGAGGCAAGTCAGTTTAGTGAACCTCTTCCCGTTGTGTGAAGTGTGGGAGATGTCAACCGGAAGTATGTCTCTATAGTACCAATGTATGCTACAAGTGTGGTATAGAGGGTCATACTCAAAGAGATTGTTATTTGTCTCGCTAGAGCGTGGTAGGGGTGTGTCGTAATCAGTCAGTTCTATTGCTACTACATCTACAACACCTCCCCCAGCTCGGGGCACTATAGCGCACGTAGGGCGTGGAGCAGTTAGGGGTGGTATTCTGAGATTGGGAGGACTTAACAGGTTTTATGCTATGAAGAGGCGTCAAAAGTTGGAGGCTTCTACAGATGTGGTTACAGGTACATTGACTGCCCAATTTCATGATGTGTATGCTCTTATTGATCCCGTATCCACTTTGACATATGTCGCTCCTTTAGCTGCTATGGTATTTTGGGATAGAACCAGAGCAGCTTTATGAGTCATTTTTGGTATCCATTTTTCTTTAACACTCTGTTTGGATTATTGTTCCCCATTATTTTATAATGTATTGTATTGCATTATATTGTATTTTATATTTATTATTTTATGAATAAAATATTTGGATAGATTGTATTGTTTGTTATTGTTAAATAATATTATGTTGTTTGGTTTGACTGTATCATACTGTACTGTAACTGATAAGTTTACGAAAATACCCTCAATTATTTAAATATTAAATTTATCAAAAATTATGCATAAAAATAATTTTTTAAAAGAGAAGAAGAAGACAAAACACCTTAAAAAAGCAGAACAAAGGAGCTAGACAGAGGAAGGCAAACAAAGGAGCACATCTAATTAGAATTGAGTAAAAAGCAAATTAGGAGAAAAAATAAAAACAAAAGGCGACAAAACACCTTTATCATTGGCAACAAAAGTTCTAAAAAAAACAAAGTAGGTTATAGGTTGGAGTTTGGAGTTAAAATAGAAAAAAAGGTAAGGGTAAAATAGAATTGTAGAGTAATAAGTTAGGACATAATTGGAAAGAAAAATAGGAAACAATCCCACCAGACCAAATCGGTTGTTTCAAAAAATGGTACTTTTCATTGTTCCAGAACAATGGATTTAACAATACAATACAACAAATTTTAATGAAACAATCAAAACAAACATTGTTTTAGAATAACAATACAATATGATACAATGGGGAACAACCATCCAAACAATGGGTAAACGAAATATATCATTTGTGGAGCCTCTTTATCATAATTATCTTACTTACAACCTCTTGAGGCATTGAGTTCTATAATTACTTCCCTAAATTGAGTTATAACCCTAGGCTATTACTCCACACTTGCTTCCCTAAATTCTCAAAAAGGGACTATACCTGATGAATTTCTTACAAAACTTTTTGATGCAAATGGATAGCATCTTCTCACTTGGGCTTATGCATACACCATTGTAAAGTTTACCTATGTGGTATCAAAACCAATGTAAAGTATCCTAGTGTTGAGATCCTTCTTGAGCCACTTTTTTCTCTCTGGTGTATGTGACTCATATGGTTTGAACAATAACTTTACTTCTTTGTGTATATTATCATGAATCCTTTTCATCGTCTAGTAACATGAAAGAATATTGATTTATAAGACAAGTTCGTTATATCTCTAGTCCTCTCATATATGATCAACTATTGGCAAGGGTTAAGCTGTCAGAATGATGACAGTCTCACGAGTGTTCAACTTCTTTTTTAACCTCATGGGTTTGTGGCATATATTTTTTGTGTCAAATACAGTTAAGAGTGTAATGCAACTTCATGTATTTTGAAACCCATATCATATTCAGGGTGCTAAAATATTCTTATTTCGAGTTAATCTAATTTTCCTACATTTCATGAGACAACTGGTGTCACGTGCTTGATTATTCCTCCTTAAGGATTTCTATTGCCGATATACTAGTTAACTATATGCTTAATTTGTCGAATCAATGATGCCATCACAATGATTAACTATGTCAGCGCTATTGGTAGTAACCTTCATGTCTCTTAGTATATAACTTCCTGAAATGCCCTGCTAACCACATTGATGGAATCTTGAAAAAAGAATTCAAGACCAATCTCAGACCTTGTTGTTCTTACTTATACTAACCTATGGGGGTTGAAGGTTAAAACATGTCAAAGAAGAAGCATCATGCCGCGATCAAATATATTGGATATGAAGTTTTATGGTAATATTAAAGCTATCACATCTTAGAGTAATAGTTGGAGGTCGTCAAAGGTTTAGTTTGGGTGTTCGGTGTAGGGATTTAGAGTTGAAGAAAGTGAACAGGTTATTCTCAAGATTTTCTCTATAGATATATTGGGTGGATTTTTAAGGAAGGTAAAGTATGTGTAGTCACATTAGGCCTTATGAAATCTTGAAGGAAATAGGCTAAACTATGAGTATGATGTTTTCCCTATTATTG
The DNA here is from genome assembly GCF_000715075.1 of Nicotiana tabacum. NCBI lineage: Eukaryota > Viridiplantae > Streptophyta > Magnoliopsida > Solanales > Solanaceae > Nicotiana > Nicotiana tabacum. The sequence goes on from NC_134080.1 coordinate 27,850,779, forward strand.
TCCTCCGTGTACCCAGTGTTTCATGTGTCTATGTCTAAGGAGGTACCTGGAAATCCTTTGTATATCATAACTATGAAAGCTAGTGCATGTGAAGTTATTGGATAATTGGCCTATGAGAGGTACCAAATTGTCATCATTGTTAGATAAGTCCGGGAGATGAGATTGCCTCCGTTAATGGGTTAGGGCGAGTTCTGTGAGTCGAGAAGGTCACCTTGAAGGCCGGAAGTGTTGTGGAAAGAAAATATTATCGCTTGGTTGTATAGCAAGTGGTTGTGATTTAAAAGGTACTTTCTACGTGTTATGGTTTAAATATGTACATCTCATGTTTAGATATCACCCTTGATAATATAATACCTGTAATGTTAAGATCAACATTGTTGATATACATTGTGATGCTTTGTTAGAACAGTTAGAGATTCGTAGAAGCTTGACTTTCGGTGTTCTAGGTCTTGGGAGACTTGTGTACATTTCGAGAGTGATTATTGTATATGCCAAGCGGCATCTCAAATGTTTTATTTAAATTATTTGTTTCTGGTAGTTGTTAATTCTTAAGTCTTTTATTTCTTTTCCACAGATATTAGGCTTACCTAGTCATAGAGACTAGGTGCCGTCACGACAACTCACGGACGGAGAATTTGGGTCGTGACAAGGTGGTATCAAAGCTCTAGTTTCATAGGAGTCGTGATTCACAAGCTAGTTTATTAGAGTCTCGTGGATCGGTACAGAGATGTCTATAATTATCTTCAAGAGACTATGGAACTATTAGGAAAAATTTCAATTCTTTTGATTCCTTGTCGTGCGAAATAGTTGACTTCAAAATTCTAAAATTCTGTCTTCTATTCTCTCACAGATGGTGAGGACATGTGCAGCCGGAGATGACCAGGCACCCACACACCTTTCTAGAGCCGCCAGAGGATGGGGGCGGGGTAGAGGCCAAAGATGCCCACGTGGTGCAACCAAATCACTAGAGTGAGCTACTATAGAAGAGCCACTAGTAGCTCTAGTTAGAGTAGAGGCACCTGAGACGCCTACTACTACACCAGCTCTTCAGACCCTTGTACAGTCCCTGAGCATGTTTGGCACTCTAGCTCAGGCAGGGTTAATTCCCCTTGCATCAGCCACATCTCAGGCCGGGGGAGGAGCACAGAGTCCTACCGCCCGCACCCTAGAGCAATGGGTTTAAGTTGATCAGATTCCAGAGGTTATACTGGTGCCACCTGTAGCCCCGGTTCAGCCCGAGGGTAGGGCAGCAGATTCAGAGGAAGAGCAATGTAGGCTCGAGAGGTACAAGAAGTACAACCCTCCTACATTTAGTGGCCTAGAATCAGAGGATGCTCGGGGATTTCTGGAGGAGTGTCGCCGTATCCTCTGTACTATAGGCATAGCAGAGTCAAGTGGGGTCTCTTTCACTGCATTTTAGCTTAGAGGAGTAGCCTATCAGTGGTGGCGTGCTTATGAGTTAGCCAGTCTGGATGAGGCAGCTTCACTTATATGGACTCGGTTCTCGGACGTGTTTTTGAGAGAGTATGTCCCTTAGAGCCTCAGGGACACATGGTGCGTAGAGTTTGAGTTGTTTCTCCAGGGTGCTATGACTGTTTCAGAGTATGCAGTTTATTTCTAGACATACACCGGCCTTGGTTTCTACAGTTCGAGAGAGGGTCCATCGGTTTATCGAGGGACTCCATCCTAGCATCAGGATTAGCATGGACCGAAAGTTAGAGATGGATATCTCGTATCAGCAGGTGGTGAGTATTGCTAGGAGAGTGGAGGGCTTTCTTGCTCGGAGAGAGAGGCCAAGAGGTCTCAAGAGTCTGGCCATTATTCTGGTGCTCGTGCCCCAACTGTAGTTCGACATGGTAGGGTCTATGTGAGTCCCCCCGTTCATTCAGCTCTTCCAGCCGCCAGTGGTGTTCCGGCCCCTTCTATGCCTCAGGAGCCTTATTATGCACCTTCAGTATCTAGTATGCCTCCTGCACGAGGTACTTTTAGCAGTCTGTCCAGCAGACCTCGCTTGAGTCAACCACAACAGTCGCATCCTCTCAGAGCTTGTTTTGAGTGTGGCGACACTCGCCATATGGTGAGGGATTGCCCCAGACTTAGGAGGGGTGCACATCCACAAATTTCTCAGCCACACCATGCTCCATAGGGTCCCCAATCTATGATTACAACACTAGTTGCCACTCCACCTACTCAGCCAGCTCGAGGTAGAGGTCGGGGAGGTAGAGGTCACCCTAGAGGGGGAGGCCAGACCAAATACTATGCCCTTCCTGCTCGTACAGAGGCAGTTGCTTCTGATTCTGTCATTACAGGTATTGTTCCGGTATGTCATAGAGATGCATCGGTTCTATTCGATCCAAGCTCCACTTATTCTTATGTGTCATCTTAGTTTTCCCTGCATTTGGGTATATCTTGGGATTCTTTGAGTTCCTCTGTTTATGTGCCTACTCTTGTGGGAGATTCTCTTGTTGTGCACCACCTGTATTAGTAGTGTTTTATTGCTCTTAGTGGTTTTGAGACCAGAGCCGATTTATTATTGCTCAGCATGGTAGACTTTGATGTTATCTTGGGCATGGACTGGTTGTCGCCCCATTAGGATATTCTTGATTGTCAAGCCAAGATCGTGACGCTGGCTATGCCAGGTTTACTGTGATTAGAGTGAAGGGGTACCTTAGATTACACTCCTAGCAGGGTTATTTCCTTTCTTAAAGCTCAACGAATGGTTGAGAAGAGGTGTGGCTCGTATCTAGCTTATGTGAGAGATGCCAGTATTGATACCCCTACAGTTGAGTCAGTTCTAGTAGTGAGGGACTTTCCAGATATATTTCCAGCAGATCTTCCGGGCATGCCGCTCGACAGAGATATTGATTTTGGCATTAATTTTTTGCCAGACACTCAGCCCATCTCTATTCCTCCATATCGATTGCCCCTCCTGAGTTGAAGGAGTTGAAGGAATAGTTATAGGAATTGCTTGATAAGGCTTCATTCGGCCCAGTGTGTCACCTTGGGGTGCTCCTGTCTTGTTTGTGAAGAAAAAGGTTGGTTCTCTGCGTATGTGCATTGGTTACACTAGTTGAACAAAGTTACAGTGAAGAACCAGTATCATTTGCCTCGTATTGATGACTTATTGATCAGTTACAGGGTGCCCGAGTGTTTTCCAAGATTGATTTACGTTCAGGTTATCATCAGTTGAAGATTCGGGAGCCAGATATCCTAAAGACTGCTTTCAGGATTCAGTATGGTCATTATGAGTTCCTTGTGATGTCATTTAGGCTGACCAATGCCCCAAAAGCATTTGTGCATTTGATGAACAGTGTATTTCGGCCTTATCTTGGCTCTATATTTGATGCATTGTGTATTTTGGCCTTATCTTGATTCACTCATCATTGTGTTCATTGACGACATTCTGGTGTACTCTCGGAGTCGGGAGGATTATGAACAACACCTGAGGACTGTGCTTTAGACCTTGAGAGAAAAGAAGTTATATGCAAAGTTCTCAAAAAGTGAGTTTTGGATAGATTCTGTGGCATTTTAGTGTCTTGTGATGGGATCAAGGTAGATCCAAAGAAGGTGGAAGCAGTGCAGAGTTGGCCTAGACCATCATCAGCTACGGAGATTCGAAGTTTCCTTGGTTTGGCGGGGTATTACCGTCGATTTGTTGAGGTATTCTCATCTATTACAACACCTATGACTAGGCTGGCCTAGAAGGGTGCTCCGTTCATGTAGACGGAGGAGTGTAAGGAGAGCTTCCAAAAGCTCAAGACAGCTTTGAATACAGCCCCAGTATTGGTATTGCCTACAGGTTCGTGGTCTTATACTATTTATTATGATGCGTCGCAGATTGGTCTCGGCATGATGTTGATGCAAGTCCGTAGGGTGAATGCCTACGCATCCAGACAGCTGAAGGAGCATGAAAAGAACTATCCTGTCCACGACCTTGAGTTAGCAGCTATTGTTCATGCCTTAAAAATTTGGAAGCACTATTTGTACGGTGTCCTTTGTGAGATCTACACTGATCACCAGAGTTTGCAGCATCTGTTCAACCAGAAGGATCTCAATTTGCATCAACGGATATGATTAGAGCTGCTTAAGGATTATGATACCACCATTTTTTACCATCCCAGGAAGGCCAATGTGTTGGCTGATGCCTTGAGTCGCAGGGTTGAGAGTTTGGGGAGCTTAGCATATTTACCAGCAGCAGAGAGGCCTTTAGCACTGGATGTTCAGGACTTAGCCAACCAGTTTGTTATACTGGACATTTCTAAGCCGAGTCGAATTAGGCTTGTGTGGTCCTTCTTTTTATGATCGTATTAGGGAGTGCCAGTATAATGACCCCCATCTACTTGTCCTTAAGGACACGGTTCAACACGGTGATGCTAAAGAGGTCACTATTGGAGATGATGGTGCATTGATGATACAAGGCAGGCTATGTGTTCTCAATGAGGACGGATTGCATGAGTTGATTCTTTAAGAGGCTCACAGCTCGTGGTACTCCATTCATCCCGGTGCCACGAAGATGTATCGAGACTTGAGGCAACATTATTGGTGGCGTAGAATGAAGAAGGACATAGTGGAATATGTAGTCCGGTGTCTAAATTGCCAGCAGGTGAAGCATGAGCATCAACGGTCGGGTAGATTGCTTCAAAAGTTAGAGATTCTGGAGTGTAAATGGGAGTGGATCACTATGGATTTCGTTGTTGGACTCGCACGGACTCAATGGAAGTTTGATGTAGTTTGGGTGATTATGGATAGATTGACCAAGTCAGCTTATTTCATTCTTGTGATGACTACCTATTCTTCCGAGCAGCTGGCTCGAGTTTATATCCGCGAGATTTTTAGACTTTATGGCGTGCCGGTATCTATCATATCTGACCAGGGTACGCAATTTACATCACGATTTTGGAGGGTCGTACAACAGGAGTTAGGTGCTCGGGTGGAGTTGAGCACAACATTTCACCCTCAAACAGATGGGCAGTCTGAGCGCACTATTTAGATTCTTGAAGATATGCTCTGTGCATGTGTGATGGAGCTTGGAGATTTTTGGGATCAGTTCTTACCCCTTGTGGAGTTTGCCTACAACAACAGTTACCAGTCGAGCATTCAGATGGCCCCGTATGAGGCTCTGTATGGTAGGCGGTGTCGGTCTCCAATGGGATGGTTTGAGCCAGGTGAGGCTAGATTATTGGGTACAGACTTGGTTCAGGATGCCTTGGAGAAGGTCAAGGTGATTCAGGATAAACTTCGCACAGCCTAGTCCATATAGAAGAGTTATGCGGATCGGGAGGCTCGCGATGTGGTGTTCATGGTTAGGGAATGAGTCTTGCTCCGGGTTTCGCTTATAAAGGGCATTATGAGGTTTGGAAAGAAGGGGAAGCTGAGCCCAAGGTTTATTGGTCCCTTTGAGGTGTTGCGGCGAGTTGAGGGGTTGCTTATGAGCTTGCCTTACCTCCCGTCCTAGCAGGAGTTCATCCGGTATTTCATGTTTTAATGCTCTGGAAGTATCACGGCGATCCATCTCATGTGTTGGATTTCAGTTCAGTCCATTGGACAAGGATCTATCCTATGTTGAGGAGCCAGTGGCTATTTTGGACAGGTAGGTCCTAAAGTTGAGTTCAAAGAACATTGCATCAGTGAAGGTTTAGTGGAGGGGTCAGACGGTCAAAGAGGCGACTTGGGAGACCGAGCAGGATATGTGCAACTGTTATCTTCATCTTTTCACCACTTCAGGTATGTCTCTATGCTCGTTCGAGGATGAATGATTATTTTTAGAGGGAGAGGATGTAATGACCCGGACGATCGTTTTGAGAGTTATAGCCTTGATCCCCTATTAACTGCTTCCCACATATCTATTTCTGCTATTGTGACTTGCCAGGAGGTTTTGTTTTGGCTTTTGGAGTGTTTTGGGATGCTTAGTCCCTAAATGGAGGCTTAAGTCTTAGAATTTGGACCGAAGTCGCTACTATATGAAGATGAATTCGGAATGGAGTTCTTTCGATTCTGTTAGCTCCGTTGGGTAATTTTGGGCTTAAGGGCGTGTCCGGATTGTGTTTTGGAGGTCCATAGCTTATTTAGGCTTGAAATGACAAAAGTCAAAAGTTTGGAGATTTGGAGTAGGTCTGTAACGTTGAATATGACTTGTGTGCAAAATTTGGGGTCGATCAGACGTGCTTTGATAGGTTTGGCATTAGTTGTGGAAATTTAAAGTTTCAAGTTCTTTAAGTTTGAATTGTGGGGGGTGATTCGTGATTTTAGTATTGTTTGATGTGATTTAACGGCTCGACTAAGTTCGTATGGTATTTTAGGATTGGTTGGTATATTTGGTTGAGGTCCCGAGGGCCTCGGGTTAGTTTCAGATGCTTAACAGATCACTTTTGGACTTTGGAAGATAGCCAATTTTCTGGTGTTTTGTTGCATACATTTTCTTCATCGCGTTCACAAGGGAGTTCTCACGTTCGCGTAAGGCATCTGGGAAGGCCAACTGAGTTACTCTTCGCATTCGCGATATGGAACATTGAGGCTACGCGTTCGTGAAGATATGGAACCTTGAGGCTACGCATTCACAACATGGTCCTCTCGTTCACAGAGAGGAACGTGCAGATGGAGCTTCAGGCATTTAAGCCTACACGTTTGCGAAGAGGGTTCCGCGTTCACGTAGAGTCAGCCAGTGAAAGGTAAGCATTCGCGAGAGGTCACTCGCATTTGCGAAAGAGGAATTTCCGGTCAATATTTTTTTTGTTCAATGCGAATGCATGGCTTTGACCGCGTTCGCGAAGAAGGAATTAAGTGGGCAAATATAAAGATTCAAAAATGAGAGTTTGGCCATTTTTATCAAAACTTGAGTTCGGGAATTCGGATTTGGACGAGATTTCGAGAGATTTTCAGAGACATCGATTGGGTAATGATTCTACACTTGATTTTGGTTATATCCCACTAATCTATCATTAATTTCATCATTTATTTTAGATTTGGGTTGAAAATTGGGGGGAAATGGGAAGAAGTTCTTCAACTAAGTTTTTATGTTTTGATTGGGATTTTGACATTAGATTTGGATAATTTTAGTATGAGTGAACTCGTGAGTGAATGAGTGTTCATATTTGGTGACTTTTACCCAATTCAGAGATGCATGCCCGTGGAGGCTTTTTAGGGCGATTTTCGAATTTCTTATTTAAGCCTTGATTTCATTAATTAGATAGTCTATTATAGTTGTATTTATGATATGTAATTGGTTTTGGCTAGATTTGGGCCATTCAGAGCCGTATATTCGTGGGAAAGGTATTATAGTTGATTAATTGAGCTTGGTTCGAGGTAAATGGCTTGCCTAACCTTGTGTGAGGGAACTCCCCATAGGATTTGGTACTGTTTTTGATATGTGAGCGACGTGTACGTGAGGTGATGAATACGTACACAGGCTAATTGTTGTAAAACCCGGTTTCTACTAAGTAATAATCTGTTTCCTTCTTATTTGAGTTATATCAGCATGTGTTATATCCTGTTAGCTTAGAATAGCATGTCTATTTGCCTTGGTTTTTTATCTAAACCCTATGCAGCATGTTTAGCGAATCCCCTGTTTTCCCTTTATTTGAACTTAGTCTAAACTGTAGGCTTTCTTGTTGTAGCTGTTATTTCCGTTGTTTGAGCTGCAAATTTACTTTGGGACTACGGAATGGTATTCCAGGAGATCCCTTTGCATATTTACTTTGGGACTACAGAATGGTATTCCGGGAGATCCCCATGTCCTGCATATTTACTTTGGGACTACGAAACGGTATACATGGAGATCCCCTTGTCTTGCATTATATGTGTTATGTATAATGTATAATTAAGTTTACTTGGCCTAGATTTATATGTGTTGTGTATACTCACGGTTCCTGTTTTTACGTAATAGTTCATTTTGAGGCCATACAACGACGAGCTAATAGCCGGTTTGCTCGATTATTGCTCGACCGACCGATTTATGTAGAGCTCTTCCGTCCTGTTGATGTGTCTCAATATTGTCGAGCATCATGCCACCAAGAGAATCCTTAGCCAATTTGGTCGACCACAGCTTGTACCTCTATTGCTCGCTTGGATTAGGAAACATTACCAATAGGATGATCGTTCGAGGGTTGACCAGACATATGAGGCATGGCTAGAGTTGCGGATCGAGATTTGGGACTAGCGGCAAGACCTAATTTTGCCACCCCCTCCACCCGAGCGTATGAATGGTGAGCATGAGTATATGGGTTGGTACCACATCATTACCTAACTTTTTGCCGGGAATCCTGTTCATCGCGCTAGTGGTCGGTTCGTTCCATATGCCGGGAGGCATGAAATGCTGATATGTTATTTGGTATACTTAGTTATAACATTAACCTAGCAATATGTAATTAATATATTACATGTTTTGTAGGCTAGTGGCCTACATCTGTTCTACGAGTTAGGACTGAAGACACAACAACATACCGGCGAGGGAGCGGCCGCTTTACACGAGTATGACCGGCAGGTTACAGATCTAGCTGCCCGGACATTGCAGTGAGCCTGAGATGGTGAGCGCTTAGGATACGAGGCTAATTATGTGGTACCAGAACAGTATCATTGTGGGCCAGCAGTGCAACCTGAACGTGGTCGACGTGGCAAGTGTGCCTAAAGAGGTAGGGGTGTTCCACGAGATCATGAGGGTCGACGAGGAGGTGGTCCCCAACAAGGGAGCGTTGAGGCACCTGCTGAGGATGTTGGAGTTGATTAGCTGGGTGACCACCCTAAGCCAGACCATGCTCCTAGTGATATGCCCTCATTTATCCTGGGGCTTACTCTAGGGACTTCGCAGGTGATCCCGTCAGCTCCATTGTTGATCGCGGGCACGACCATTACCTCACATGACTAGGATGAGTATTTTCCTGACCCTCTAGAGGCATTGACGTTTGCTGATGATCGTTTGGTACGAGATGTGGATAGTGAGCGCCGACTGAGTTATGACTCATCATCGAGGGATGCTGAAGATCTTTCACGGGATTTGGTTAGTTTGTATTACTATTATTTATATTTTTGTTTATCTCTTTGATTAGTCATAAATATCTAAAGTCTATTTTTTAAGCCATCATCCTCGCCCGTCACGAAGGACACTTTTTGCGATACTGACATGCCTGAGATGGATGATTATATTCAGGAGCCTTCTAAGACCATGGTAAGACATTTTGATTTTTTTAGCTAACACGTATATTACTAATATATATTTAAATATCTTATTATTCTGTAGGATACTGCTAGATCGAAAGCCCCTTCTACCGAGCTTGCCAGCCTTACAGATGATCATGCTGCATCACATTCTCCAATAAAGAGGCGATGTGATAAGGATGATCCTGATAGTATAGCCGGACGGGCTGGAATGCGCTTCAGGCCAGCGACTACTTTATAGCATAAAGGCTGTGAGACACATTGATTTTTTTTATGTACATATGACATTCAATAAATAATAGCAACATTATTTATGGTTTACATTATGTGTGCTTTATGTTTTTATTTCTCGGGTTCTTTGTTATTATAATACTACAACACAAAAATAAATATAGCAACTTAACATAATTTAAATTCGGTACAACTAATGAAAATACATGTCATGAAAAACATAAAGATAAAATACTACACTCAACACATACATGTGTTTGTTTAGTCACTATCGCCCATTATTTTCTGCTTCAACCACTTAAATTTCTCTTCCAACCTATTTTTTTTCTTCTTCCGCCTCTTTTAGTTTCTCTTCCACTGCCGCAAGTTGTCGTTGCATCTTAAAGAAATGGAGTTCGTATTCACTACAATGTTTGTAGTATTCCTAATAAATGGGTTCATCATACCATTCTTCAAACTTACATTGATTTCCATCCTACAAATTGGGATTATAACACAATACTATTAATTAATATGTTATATAAAAAAATTAACAAATATTTTTTGTAAAATAATAACTTACAGGTTGTTGACATATCCAATGTATGCGCCCCACATTACCATTTGACCAACATGGCTTCAAAATCACAAGTTTACCAAAATAACAAATAAGTACATAATTGCGTCCAGGCATTTCTGAATGCAAGACAAATGTAAAATTAATGAAAAGTATTTTCTACTTCATGCACATAATAGCTAAATGCGCTGGGCTTTTATAGGCAAGAAGAAAACACATAACGTGGTATTTCACTGTGCTATGCTTCGCGTGACAATGATCTTTAGGGTACAATACAACTTTTCCAGAACGACAGTTTTTTCATGTCGATAAGACAATACACATAACGTGGTATTTCACCGCTCTATGCTTCGCGTGCTAATGATTCTTTAGGGTACAATACAACTTTTGCAGAAGATAACTCTTCTTCGTACGATAGCTTTTTCAGGTCGACAAGACAATACACATAACGTGATATTTCACCGCGCTATGCTTCGCGTGATAATGATTCTTTCGGGTATAAGAAAGCTTCTTAAACTGACCCAAGTCATATGTATTTCAAAGACCTTTTGAATAAACATTACAACATCCATTAAAAATGCCACTAACATTTAACAAGTGATTCAAAAAGAGGCAAAATAGTGAAGGTAGTTCAATAGATCCTCATGGATCACGTTTTAACACTATCGATCCCTACCTTAAAAAAATATGCTAGGTTGCTACACTGATTTGAGTGATGACAAGTGGTATGGTGTTCTGCGTACCTTGGAAAATTAGCCTATCAATATACACACTGATCTCAAAGTTGCAAGGCATATTATTGAGGGCGAAACGCATTCTACAAAGCCTGAAGGTATGCAAATTTGGGGAGAAAAACTACAATGGGTTCCCTTTTACTCAAAATGGTGTGATTACGAAGTACTATGTCGTTGGCATAGTCTTGTTGTGCCACAAGCACTGTCTACAGCCTTCCAAACAATGCCATAAGAATTTGGGGAGTATGTTAAATTGTTGTACTGAAGTATTAATGCTAAATATCAATGAGACTTAGCACCAATGGAAACATAATTTTATTTCATACATTCTGTAAGATGAACATATACATACTGGGAAAAAACACTACGGGCATCCTTGATAATTGGGCACATTGGATGAACTTCCACAGGAAGCTGAATTACCACCACTACCCAAACCAGCTGAAGGACATTTAAATGGTTCTAGTGGCCAATAATTTGCATTTGTCGCTGATGAAAAAACTCGTTATTATATACTATTTTAAATGGTTTTGGCGGCCAATAATGCTCCGCACCCACTGGCTGCAACTGTCCATTATAGGTGTTTAAATATGCAGCAACACTATATTCCTTATCAACGTAGTTGGTTGCTGCGAAACCTATATGTTGAAAGCACTTCATGGAATGCAAGTACGACATGTGGTAGAAGGAACATTTCCCACAAGAGCATAACCTTCTGGCTTTATTTACAGTGTGTGTATTATTCCCCCGATTTTGATAGATAGCGGTGCGAACTTCAAAAATATTTCGCTCATTGCAATACTGTAAATATGAATGCCAATGTGCTCGCCTCCTGTATTTCTCAAATCTTTTTATTGGTATTGGCATAAAGTCAACACCCCTCTCCATCAATGACGATGCACCTCTAGCCCTTTCAACAAACCTTTCCGCCATTTACTTAAATGACATCCGCACCAGTGACAGACAATCCACGTACAGACTTCAATAACCATTTAAAAGACTCTGACACATTTGTAGTTAGAATTCCCCATCGTCTGCCACCATTCACATGCAATGTCCTCTTGTCAAGCTCATATCGCATCAACCAATGATAGGCTCCTTCGTTTTCCTGCCTGATCGATTCTATGCGCCTCCTAAATTTATACTCTTGGTGATATGTTGCAGCCATCCACATTAAATCATGCAAGTCCTTGTTAGGATATGCCTTCTGGAAATTGGTCTTTAGGTGCCTCACACAGAAACGGTGGTATGCATACGGTTCCTGCCATGCAGGCAAATGCTGTACAGAACTTAAAATACCGCCATGCCGATAAGATATTAGACAAATACCTGAACGTTATCTGACAACGTGCTCCTTCAAGTGGTTCAAAAATAGCGTCTACGCCTCTTGGCTTTCATTGGCATAAATAGCAAAAGCTAGGGGAAATATACTTCTATTAGCATCTACTACAACGACGATCAACAAATTAATATCAACTTTCCATATACATGAGGGTCGTCTATGGATATTACCGGCCGACAATGCACAAAACCATCAATTGTTAGTTTAAATGCCCAGAACACATATCTGAATATATGTTCTGGTATTTCCGGACTCCGCACAAGCTTCCATTCAACAACAGTCCCGAAATTAAAGTGTTGCAATGCGGCCATGTACCTGGGTAGGGATGCAAATGACTTATCCCAGTTACCATAAACAATATTTCAAACGTACGTTTGCGCCCAAGAAATGCCTTTCTTTTGGTAATGGTACACCCATATTCCTGGTGGACAGATGTAATACACTCTTTGATCTTATACCTTATGGACACTTCAATGTGTGGAATCAAGACAAGAGAAATCAAGCTAACATCCAAGTTAAAGTGATTCCCACTGAATGTGTCCATTTCACAATTATGAGTGCCAATGTATTTATCCACAACTCACATATTTGTTTTCTTCTTCCTCGCTCGCAGAATCCAATTACAACCCGTAAACCATCTACGGAAAATAACCTTGTATCCGGAGATGACTCCCACACCATCATCTCACGACACTCTTTCACACTGTACATTTTATCCGGAAAAGCATGCCCTTTGATAGCACCATTGGTCTAGATTCATCCCACATTGCTGTCCGAATTTCGTCAATATCCCTTGTGAGGGCATCCACATTTGGCATACTTGGCAAATAATCAAGGTAGGGAATCTCCCTTGAATGAAACGACACATGGGACTCGTGCACTCTTGGTTTAACAGGAGGTGGAGCATGCTCCCTCGTCAAATCAGGTTCAACATTCTCTTCCTCCTCCTCATCACCCTCGTCAGGGAAGGGTGTGTCATCTCCAGACTCATCGACATTGTTGTCATAATCACTATTCTCTTTCTGACTCTGTATATCTACCAGATCCCAATTAAATATGTCATTTTCAGGCAATTGAGTAAGGACGGGACCATCAAGTTGCTCGTTTCACTACACAATCAATAAAATAATGAGTTACTCAAATTGATCCAAACTTTACATATAACTTTATATATTCACTTACAAATCATAATATGTTGATATCCCATGATGCACATTATCCTATTGATAATGACTCCATGATGGACCACCATGATCCCCATCACACCAAAACTAGGCATATTTCAACTGGTCGTTGGTTCATAACTTGTAAAATTCATATTTGATCAGTACCCCATATGGAATATATGAGTGTTAATACAAATTCAATACACAAAAATATACATCGTAACACAAAGGAAAATTGATGTTTACCACTCGACTTGTGGATTATGTAAACTAGGGGAGAAATAATTTTCTCGCTCCTCATTCGCTCGTAGAGATAAGTTTAGATCAGGCCAAACACTTTCAGCCGGAACCTGTTTGGCTAAAACTACTCAAAAATAACCTCCCGATGATTGAGGGATATCCCTACTTTGCGCAACCTCATTATTGCGAACTCTTCAGCCTTGACGTATATTTCCAACAGTTTTATCACAATAAATTCCCGATATTCATCCGGAGTCCTCAAAAAATCTCTCAGAGTTTCATCGTCTTCGATATTAAACTCAGCATAACAAGCAACCCCTTGCGGAGTTACAGAATACATATATCTTCCGTTTACTTTAATATTCACTGAACGTTTGCTCACACTCATTTTTTTACAAACAACGATACCAATGTATCGTACTCCATTTTAAATGGTAACTTAACATGACGCTGTGAAGATAAATTATAGCTTACTGAGTTATTCGCCACCACAACCTCACCCCCCAATATAACCAAACCCTAATTCTTCGCTCTTCAGACATTATGACAAAATGCAAAACAACTTAACGAAGAAATATTTCACAAGACTTGAGAATATTTCTGAATGGATTTTTACAAAATCCTCAACGTCTTTAAATAAGGCAAAAACCAATCTGGAAGGTCGAATTTTTTGAGGTATAACACCTTAAACGATATACCCATTTGAATTATTGTTATGTCAGTTAAGCTCAAAAGAATTATTGATGGGCCCATATAATATATATAGTGCGGTAAGGAAGGGCTTATATATATAGCGCCTTTTAAAAGGGCTATGCTTAACTGGGCAAACGGCCGTTAAGGTACAACGCCCTTTAAAAGGGCGTTATATATAAAATGGACACCAATTTTCCCCCCATATATTTTGGTTCTTTGAGTCTAAAAGAACCACATTTTGGTTCCGGACTCGTACAAGTATCCCTAAAAAAAACTCTGACGCCTCTTGTTGAAGTTCACGCTTTAGGCCCCAAATTTGTCTAAGTCACCCTGCTTCGAATACATTATCACGACACTTAGGGCTTGTTTACAACTAGGGATAAGGAATAATTAGTGATTAAATTTAAAGAAGATTTTATTTTATGTTTGGTTGGAAGAAAATTATATTATAATTAATCCAGTAATTAGTTATTCCGGGATTATTTCACCCACGAGTTTCCTGATATTCTCCAAGTAACAGTATGTGTTCTAAAAGCTAAGAGTCATTTTCTCCAACGCATTAATGTTTGACAAGTGAAAGTGAAGAATGAGTTGCCAGAACAGTAAAACAGAAGAAACACCCGACGAACAACACAAGACCAGCAAAGACCCGAAACACAAACCCTTCCTTGACGTTTACGGCCCGCAGGGCTCAGGTTTGGAACTTTTCATGTTATATATATATATATGCGTTGTGTATTTACAAAGGTTCTACTATCATATATCATGAATGTGAATTCATTTGGCTTATATTATGAGTTTAATTCACTTGGGTCTCTTTAAAAGGTTCCAAAATTGTCAGATCACATTTTTTGGGGGTTTGTTGAGTAATTTGTAGTTCATGGATTTCTGGTTATTAATGCACTAGTTTACTGGTTTATGTAGAAAACCAGAAGGGAGAAAAGAGTGAAGGGAAAAAAAAACCTTTTTAGAGCTTGTGGGCTGAGTTTATTTAATTGGTTTGTATTGGCTGGAGTTTCAATTGTTTAAAAGAGGAATAGTTTTTTAAGAAAGCCTTTTTTAATTTTAAAAGAGGAATCTTGGTGAGAGAAATTGGGATCATTGCTAGTGAAAATTTAGTGCTATCAGTAGATATATTTTTGATTGTGGATTCAATTGAAATTGGTTATAAATGCATTAATTTTGGAAAATAACTAGTTCTGATAGAAACTCAAAATGGAGAAAAGAGACGAGGCTAAAAAGGTGAGAAAAGAAATAAAAGAACTATCTTTTGCGATTTGCAGATTGAGTTCGTTTAAGTGGGTTGTATTGTCTAGACCTTTTAAGTTGCTCGCCTGAAGAAGAAGAGGAATGTTGTGTGGAAAAATTAGTATATGTGTTATTGAAAATTTGGACCACCATTACATGCTATTCCTGTTGTGAGCATTATTCTCCGTTGGTTGGTAGTTATTTTGTTGTGTTTATTTTGGAGACACTGGTTGATATATGGTGATCAAGCTGACCTTTAGTGCTATTACATAGCCAAATTCTGTATGATAGATCATGATTTGCACTTAGAAAATTAATTTGAAGTATGTATATAATAGATATTGTAGTAGAATGTAAGAATTACTTGACTCTATTCAGCATTTGCACGTTTCAAATTCAGTTTAATTTTTTTATCAAAAGCCGCATTCAACACATAAGAACGTATAAGCCGCAAAGCACCAACAAGAAGAAATTTTTTCACCACAAGAAAATAACATAACCAAGTAATTGAAAACAACAAATCAGGTTCAACATCAAGTAAAGAGTGCTTCTCATAAATTACTCAAAAAAAGAAACTTACTACAGAGATTTGGAAGGCAACAACGGAGAGCAAGGCTTTGTTAGCTTTTCTTTCGAATCACTACAAGAAAGTAAGGATACAACGACATTTATTTAGTGACATTTGAAATAAATGTCGGAAAAAATAAATTTCTCAATATTTATGACAAAATATTGTAAAAATAACGACATTTGTGACAAAATATAATAAAAAAATGACATTTGATTCAAAATATTGTAAAAATAATGACATTTGATACAAAATGTCATTAAAAAGCGATATTTTGTATCAAGTGTCGTAAATAAAAAATATTTTATGGAAGATGTCATAAAAATAACAACATTTGATATAAAATGTCACAAAAATTATAATTTCTATTTTAAATGTCATACTATTAGTTGGTGTGATATGATTATTTAATATAAAGGGGGGACAAGATTTAATTTAAAGGGGAATCTTGCATTATTTTAAATGAAACATGGGGGACAAAATGAAATGGGGTGGTGTGATATGTTTATTTAATATAATGAGGATGAGTGGGAAGATAATGGGTTTGGTAGAGAAAATGGGTTGA
This sequence comes from Nicotiana tabacum, assembly GCF_000715075.1. Lineage (NCBI taxonomy): Eukaryota > Viridiplantae > Streptophyta > Magnoliopsida > Solanales > Solanaceae > Nicotiana > Nicotiana tabacum. The sequence goes on from NC_134080.1 coordinate 27,867,272, forward strand.
TTTTAATTGATTAAAAGATTTATGGGATGGGTTATAAGAAGTCTTAGCATAAAATTGTATATTTGGACATTAAATGCTAAAAATGCAAACGATGCCTATTTTTATAATTTTTAATTTTTGTAAAACAAATTTAATTACTAACAATTGTAGAATTAAATCCTACATGCAAAATGCGACATATTTTTTGTATTTTTATTAATTTAACAAATAAACATGCACAGACAAATACAAATAATTATTCAAAATATCACAAAAATTGCAAACCAAGAAAAATTACTTTATTTTTGAATTTTTTGGGAGTAATTCTCATATTGGGCAAAAATCACGTGCTTACAGTTGGTAATTACCGACATTTACATTAACGCCAAAAATTTCTCTATATTTTTTAATTGTAAATCATTCTTTGTCTAGAAGCAAAAAGAATATTCTTTTTATTTAATACATGTTTTCAAATATTGTGATAGTTACCACTAGGGCTGTTCAAACCGAACCAGAAAGTCGCATCAAATCGAAAAATCAAACCAAACCAATTAAAAAACCCGACTAGGTTTGGTTTGACTTGGTTTGGTATTGAGTAAAAAAATCTGAACCAAACCGACACATAAATATATAATTTATATATATAGTTTTAAGACTTTATATTGAATTTGCCTTAAAAAATATTAAATTTTTGGGATCCTCTCATGTGTTAACCTAGAAAGTGTACATTAACGAAAATTATTGTTAGACGACTAAGAAAATAACTATCATGTATTACTAAAAAAATTCTGCCATTAGAATATTTTAATAGGTCATATGTTTGTTATTTTTTTCAATATTTACTAAACATATATTCATTTATCATAACTTTATCTATAACTTTAAGGCAAAATACCTTAAATCACCCCTAAACTTGGCTCAGATTATTAGTATCCTCCCCGAACTATGCCCGGTCTTAATTACCTCCCTCAACTTGGCCTTTTGAGGGTCATTACCCTCCTAGACGCTGATGTGGCAAAAAGTGTGGGTGCACTCACCTGCCACGTGGATTTTTTTGTCTCTGTGGTATTTTTTTTGAAAAATAAAATATTTTTTTACCTTTTTAAGAATATTACTTTTTGGATAAATTTTTTTGAATACAATCTATAATAAAACTCGAATAGAACTACATTATTTAGGACAAATATTTTTATTTGGCCAAAAATAATAAAGTTTTAGTTATTTTTTTTTGAATTTGACCTGAAAATAAAGGTTTATACAATTGAAATAAATAGTCAAGACATCTAAAAAGTTATAAAAAATACATAGTTTGAAATTAATTATTTTGGCTATAATTTTTTATATAGCTCTAAATTACGGTGCTCTAATTTTTTTTTTACGATTTTACCTAAAAAAGTAAAAATACACAGTTGAAATAAATAATCATTGCATCAAAGAAGAAATAAAAAGAGCGTATAATTGCACTTATAATTTCTTGCAATTGTACACTCTTTTTATTTCTTCTTTTAATGTAATGACTATTTCAACTATGTATTTTTTTATAATTTTTAGACGCCTTGAATATTTATTTTAATTGTTTAAATCTTTATTTTCAGGTGAAATTCAAAAAACGATTAACTAAAAGTTTATTATTTTTTACCAAATAAAAATATTGAGCCTAAATAATGTAGTTCTATCCAAGTTTTATTACAAATTGTATTCGAAAAAATGTATCTAAAAAGTAATATTCTTAAAAAGGTAAAACATATTTTATTTTAAAAAAAATACCACATAGACAGAAAAATCCACGTGGCGGGTGAGTGCACCCATACTTTTTGCCACATCAACGTCTAGGAGGGTAATGGCTCTCAAAAGACCAAGTTGAGGGGGGTAATTAAGACCGAGCATAGTTCGGGGGATGATACTAATAACTGAGCCAAGTTTAGGGGTGATTTAGTGTATTTTTGCCTAACTTTAACAAAGTAAGATCGGAATAATATCCATGTAACAAAAAAAAATTGAAAACCCGAAAAACCCGACAAAATCGAACCAATCCAAACCGATATAATTGGTTTGATTTGATTTTGATAAAAATCGAACCAACTCCGTCCATGTACACCCCTAGTTACCACAGAACAGACGCGTTCTCTTATTGTTTAATCAATGTTTTAAAAGGCTTACTCGCCAGTCACTGGGCGAGGCACTTGTAAAATGACATGAGGCTCATATGAGGGGTTTAGTTTTACGAGGCTTATGCCCCAAGTGCTCGATTATGCCCAATCGTTTAGTGCTTGGGACACGCCCAATAGTTTATATGAAAATTCATGTGTTAAATTTCCTAATTACTATTGTTGGCTCTCAAAATATTTTAACAAATGAATGATAAAAGTGCAATTCATATATAGATATTTAAAAATTGAGACTTACTTAAATAACGAAGCCATAGTACTGCATATTTACTAAGCGAGAACATCATAGGAGTGAATATTATTGGAACACTTCTTTGAAAATATACATATCATCCAAAATTTATATCTTCACTTGTAATTGGTCTCTATTTCTTAGTTTTATATATCTCAGAATTATTAGGCTTTTATTATTTTATAACTTAAAAATAAATTTGTATTTATTTATGAAGGAGTAATATTTTAAATTATTGTAATACAATTTATTGATTATCATGTACTTCTAGGGAGGTAATTAAATGTCTTGTTGATAATAACTTAAAAGTAATAATTAGTTTTTTTATTTAAAAGTTATGACATCATAGTTGATTTGTATCTCATAATAATTAACACTATTGCATTATATATATTTGTAAAAGTATGTTAGATATTTTATTTTGTATGCGTTTTTTTTAATCTTTTTAATTTTATTAAGCTTTTAATGTACTTTCTATTGTTCGTATTATTATACTATTTTATAAATTAAAAAATTAAAATATTTATGTTTAGTCAATAATATTTCTAGTACTTGTTAAATCTTGAGTTGAAAAATATAAAGTATACAAATGAAAAGAATATATAAATCGAGACCATATTTATAATTTACGATAGTTGCTAAGCCGAGATACTCCAGGCTCCATTGCGTCGAGTTTCAGACGACTTGACGGGTTTTGAAGAAGATCTTTTTTCTTCTTAAGGCTAAGTTCCAGGTATGATGTTCTTCTTCTCTGCTCTGAATAGCCACCATTTTTCTTCTTCTTCTTTCTCTGCTAATTTGTCTAAATTTCGCTATCAACCTATTTCGACCAAAACCCATCGTCGAAGCCTTCAGTCGAAGGGGTTCTTAGCCCTTAGGGTAGAGTCGAAGGACCCATGCCTTAACAGTGTCCTTAGTTTCGTCAAACGCCGATTTGACCTATGAATTTTAATATTCATCGTTGCGAGTCCTTTTGGGTGTTAGTGTTGTGTTTATAGTTGTTTTTCACATCTTACTCGGCCCATCCCTGCATTGGTTTTAGTGTTGTGTTTGTAGCTGTTTGCTCCGTTTAGGTGTTTTCGGGTAGTACTGTTAACTCTTTGCTTCTTCTTGTTTTCCGTTAGTTATATCCATTCAATTATCTTCCTCACTTCCCTTCCTTCAAGGGTATTCTTTCCGTAATATTACCTATTATCTTTCTTGCAGCTTTCACTTTTTAAAGGATTTTTACCAAGATGTCTATGCTAACAAGTGGTGACGCGGAGGGTCTTCCTGTCGCCTTTGTTGGTTTCCAGCAAAATCTTTCATCAATAGTTGAAGGTCTTGAGTCTCAGGAGGAGGAGAAGAAGATGTGGGCAATCCAAAAACTCCGAATATTGTTCAATGACGGTATGGCTAAGACTGCTCCAGCTTCGCTTATGCTGATTTTATTAAACTCGCATATCACTTACTTTCAAATTTTTATTAACAGATGCCACTTTTCTAGTACATGCTCTAGAGTCTGGTATAGTTGTTCCTCTACTTGACGAAATTCTACGGGGAGAGGATTCATTTGCTCTCAAGGTAGACAGTGATGTGTTGATCACCTTTTTGTGCCTTCTTTGGTGTCTTCTGGTTGTATATTCACACTTGCTTTATTCTTATGGTTTTGCGGTCATAGCTTGAAGCTGCTAACGCTGTCATGGACAGTATTCCTGATATGATGAAGTTAGATGATTTGGTGATTGATAGTAAGTTGGTGGAACTTCTTTTAAAGCTTCTGCATTTTCCAGCTGAAAATGTTTGTGAGCAGGTATGTTTTAAAATTGGCATACCCCTCTTCTATATAGGTTTGAAGATATGCTTATTAGCAGACTGATTGTTTTTTCCTTCCAACTATAGGCGATGGAGAAACTGAGAATCGTTGCTCTCTCCCCTGTAGGTCGTGGTTATGTTCTTACGTGCATGGCTTTGGATAATTTACTGCATATTTTGACCTATTGCAACATTTTATTGCTGAGAAAAGCCACGCAGACTATATCAGTGCTTTCTAGAGGCACACCAAAAGTGCCTTCTGTGAAGGTCTGTTAATTACTGTTGAAATTTTTCTGCGTCTGCAATTATTTGGTGCAAAACAATACTGATTACAATTCAATTGTCAGGTGAAACCAGCAATCCAAGCTCTTTGTTTACTTGTTACTTCAAATGATGATCGAGAGGTGCTAAGAAACGCATGCTGGGCACTTTATTACCTCTCTGGTGGTATTGATGAGGACTTAGAGGCATATTGCAATAGCAAAAGTAGCATCAGTCATTCTGTTGTGAGCCAGAGTGATATTGTTAGTGGCCTCTTTGAGATTCCGGTGCTGCTTAAGCTCTTAGAGTGAGTGGAGTGTTTTCATTTTCCTCATTTAGCCTACTTTTTCATAGCTACCTTACTACGATTGTATCTGATATATACGTCATTCGATCTTTCAGAGATCCCTCTCCTTCTGTAATCGCCCCTGCCATCCGTATCCTTTCAAGTATTTGCCGAGGAGATGACGGCCAGAAAGAGGTATGCGGCTTTTGTGGTTGAACCCAAACACTTTGATGAACTAATCAATGAAAAAAAGGATCAAATTAAGATAAGATAAAATGATTGAAAGGTAGAAACATCTTAAACAACATGTAGTGAGATTATAATTCAGCATGTTCCTGATTCAATGTCAAATTTGATGTGTTTACTGCTTAATTTATAATAGCCTCTGAAGAACCCACCCATTTGGTAGAGCTACCCACCATTTGATTTGTATATTTGTAAATAGGTTCTTTGCCATCTTCAAGTCATGGGCAAGTCCACCTTCCAGCTCCAACACTGGCCATCTGGGCTGCATTTTTTTTGGCTACATTAAGTTTTATTTTTTTCTAATTGGTATTCACTAACTTAGCCTTTTTAGATCTTGATTTGATCTTGGGACAAAATATCTATGCATGTAAGTTGGTAATAAGAAACATGTCCTTGATTAAAAGAAAAAAAAAGAAAGAAAGAAAAACTTGGAGTTGTCTGGATTTAGGTTGAAAAGCATCTTCAGCACTCAAAGATGTGCTTGTGAACTTCCAAACTAAATATCTCTACGCATTGTCCATTTTAAGCCCAAAATGATGAAAAACATATCCTACAATTGAGCAGTGATTTTGCAATGTAGAAATAGGTTGTTTGTGTCCTCGGGTTGCTCTTCACATAGAGAGCATTTGCTGTCAGTGGGCATTCTTCTTCCTTGCAAATTAGACTGTGAAAAACATGCTTTTTTCCCTACTAACCAAGTGAAGATCTGAATTTTGTAAGGAACTGATGAAAGCCCGTAGCATTTATGGCCGTGACGTCCTTCATTGCCTGTCGGACTTGCTAGATAGAGGAAAAGAGGAAAGGTTGGTATGCCTGTGTATAGCATATATTACTCTTGGGAGCAGTCAACGGGCAAAGGTATGTCGACTAAATTGATATTTTGCTTTAACGTAATTTTTTTTTAAATTTCTTTGTCCATATATTTGTTATTCATTCTTATAATTATTAGTCTTGGACTACATATACATATTTTTACTTTTTCTTCAGATGCGCCTTTTTTCGTTAAAGCTCACGCTTTAGTTGTGCTTAAAGCCCCAAATGACCTTAAAGCTTTTTTGCGCTTTTCGTCTTTGATAACGCTGACTGAAATCCATTGCCTGTTTGTGTTGGTGTTCTACAAGTTTTCATTTTTAAAGTGCCCATTTTCAGAGTTTGCTATTTTTTTTGGTTATAAAGATTGATTCTTTCTATGCTTAAAGATTTGTTTTTTATTGGCACTCTTTCTTTTTCTGCTCTAGTTTAGATGTGTCAAGGCATTGTCTAGCGAAACTCTTATTAACCATAAAATCTTTCCATATTTTACTGCTAAGTGGATGTCATTGAGCTGATACTGTGAATGTTGCTTAGCTAGAAGAAAAAACTAGTAGAATTAAGCATGGCGTTAAGAAACAATCATCAATGGATCAGAATTAACTCGCATCCAAATGGAAGAAGACAGGAGGGCTGGTATATGGTTGTGAGGGAAGAGTTCTAATTGTTTCTTCTTCGTATAATTGGGTCTTTTTAAAAATGTTCTAGCGGTAATACCCAAACTGCCGTTACCAGTAGTAGACATTTTGTTTGGACTGTTAGTCTCCGTTAGTAAACCAAATATAAGCGGTCATTTTGTTTTCTTAAAGGTTAAATGTGCTAACCAAATAACACAGGGACCACAACTGGAATTAGGCAATAATACAGGGACAAAAGCTGCTATTTCCCTGAAAAGAAATGAAAATGTTAGGGGGTAAATCATAAAAAATAAAAGGATAAGGGTGTAAATAAAAAAATAGTGTTACATTAGGGATGCAAAATAGAAAGAACTCTCAAGTAGCTGGATATGAGAGTGAAATAGTTGGTGTAGTAGTTGGAAATAGAAATTGGATTTTTGAGTTGTGGATATGTTTTGTCATAGCCCCCACCCCACCCCCAATTTTTTTTCTTTTAATGATCGACTTTTCAATTGATGAAACCTTCTCTACGTAGCCATTTATCTAAATAGTTGTCTGTAATTTTTGAGCAGGCTGTAGCTGATGCTGCTTGATTAATGGAATCCGGAACCAAAATGTGGTTTCTTTTTTACTCAAAATACGCAAATAAGTGTTAAAAAAAAGTTACCAAATTATATATAATGCCACAAATAGTGGCGCTATACAGTAACGTTAACTGCACCGTTACTGTATAGTGGCGCTATACATAGTAAAGCTGACACACCTTACATAGCGCCATCAATAGTGGCGCTATACCCTTTATTACCATCACACATAGCGCCACTATTAATGGCGCTATACCCCTTAATACAAATCCTCCCGTCTTCTTCTTCTTCGTTTCATCTCCCTCATTTCTTACTCCCTTCTGGTCCCCCCCCTCCCCGATTCTGCCCCAATTTAAATTTTTTTTTTGGGTCCCCCCGGCACATAAAAGTTGAATATTGGTGGTCCCACTGTCGAGTAGAGCTTCGTGTTATTGTGGATTCACTCTTCCGGAGTTAAAATTTCGATCTATTTACATTCCGAAAATTCTAAATCGAGGTATTTCGATTTATTTTAAGTTGAAACTTTTATAACAATGCATATTACTTGATTTGTATGTGTTCTATTTCGGTTTGTGTTTATTTTTTCCGAAACTAGCATGTTAAATTTTATCCGGATTTAATTTTAGTGTTGTATAAAAATATGTAAATTAGTCTAAAAAATGTGTGTGTTAATATCGTCATGTATATTTATGTGTTTTTATGCCGTTTAGTTTAGATTATTTTTAGCGTAGTAAATGTAGACCTTTTTAGCGTAGTAAAACATAGACCCTTTTAGCGTAGTAAAATTTAGAGCCTTGTAGCGTAGTATTGTGTAGTAATTGTTTAATTATCTTATATTCTAGCACGAAACCCATAATTATATATATATAATTCTTACAGTTAATTTATTAAAAAATATGAATATAATTCTTACAATTAATTTATTAAATAAATATGAATATATATAATTTTTACAATTAAGTTTCGTGCTAGATTTTCTGAAGCCCAGTGGTACCAAACTATCATTAATAATTTTATGTTTTTTTAATAATTTTTATTCATATTTATTTAATAACTTAATTTTTATTCATATTTATTTACAATTAAGTTGTTAAAAAATATGAATTTAAATTATAAAAAAACACATAATTATTAATGATAGTTATTAAAAATTATGAATTTGCAGTTGACGACATGGATGCACCTATACATCCCGGCCCTCAGACGTCGGAGGTACTACCCCTACAGCCCCAGCATAGATCCGAGCATATATGGGGGGGAGAGTTGCTTACGCAGACTTTTCAGGGCAGGAGAGTGGATTTATTGTGGGAGTTTTTGACTCCTCCCCGCGTTCTACATCCCCGTGTGGTCCATCACCTGGAGGAGATGAGATTATATAGGATCATTAGCATTGGCCGGATACAGCTCGACTATGCTTTGATCACAGCGTTGATTGAGCGGTGGCAACCGGAGTATCACGAGAGTATTGCGTGGGTATTGCGTCGTAGACTTGCACGAGAGTATCATGGCCATCATAATCTCCCCTTCTATAGGGATGTGTTGGATTTTCTGGAGGACGCACAGGTGAATATCTAACTAAACTTATCAATTATTGTTTAACTAGGTGTTGCGCATACTAACGGTTTGTGTTATTATTTCATAGTTTATCTGGACGCCGTACAACGAAGAGCTGATAGGTACCCTGCCAGCGTATTGCACGCACGACTACCATATTTGGAGGTCTTCCGTCCCTCTCACGTGCCTCGATATTGTTGAGCATTATGCCTCAGAGCGAGTATTTCGTCAGTTTGGATTTCCGCAGCCTATACCGACTCGGCCTGCATGAGATCCTTTACATTATGAGAGGGATGATCGGATGAGGGTGGATGACACATTTATTGATTGGCTGACAACGCAGTTTGGTATTTGGGACAGCCGAGGGGACTTGACCCCAGCTCCGCAACACTTTCCTATCGAAGTTTATATGGCATGGTACCGCACTGTTTCCCGACTTTTTATCGGGAACCCAGTTCATCAGGTAGATGGTCGGTACGTCTCATACGCCGGGAGACATGAGGCTCTGGTATTTTTTTTGTTATTATCAATTACATTAATAGTAATTTCAAGTCAAATACGTAGTTTATATTAAAATTTTTTGTGTAGGCGATTGGATTGCATACCGTATATTGTATGGGGCAGCAGATGCAGAGTTATGTCCATGATCCTGTGATCATGCAGGACTATAGTCGTCGCTTAATGGATGTGGCTGCCCAGACACTGCAGCGAGGCCGATCGGATCAGCGTTTGGCACACCAGCCAGATTATGTTGACCCAGCCACGTACCAGCGAGGTCGTGGCCGACGAGCTGCTGCTGCTCCACGACAACCTGTTGGTGCTGGACGACGTGGTCGTGGACGGAGAGGAGGTCCCCAGCAAGGGGGCTTTGAGGCTCCTGTTGATGATGTTGCTGCTGATATGAGAGGTGGCATGCATGAGACCGACATGCCGTCTTACAGCCTTGGCATTTATGACACTCCAGGGACGTCGCAGGTGACCCCATCGGGTCAATTCTTGATCACGGGCTCGGATTTTCAAGGAGTGGAGTTGGGTAGATATTTCCCTGGCCCGTCTACCACTGATGAGTCTCGACCGATCCGAGATTTTGATAGTGGGCACCGACTGAGTTATGGCAGCTCATCACATGCGCATGTATGAGTTTATTAGTATTAATTTTATTACTGTTTTTACTATAACTTATTTATTTTCTTTAACTTTATTAATTTACTTTTTAGGCTTCATGCGATGTTGCGACAGATGACTACATTCAGGATCCAGACACGATTATGGTAAGACAATATAAATTTTTGTGAATTGTTATGTAGTTTTCTATACTAAGTTTGATATTATTATGTAGCCTTCTACTGGACCTGACAGCACCACCGATACATGTCATCTTGTGCCGCATCCGGCCATAAGGAGACGACTTGATGATGATGATCCTGATAGCGTACCCGGGCGGCAGGGGATGCGCCTCAGGCCAACGGCTACTTTGAGACACACCGGATGCGGGACACATTGATTCGGTCTTCCATTTTTATGTTTTTTTGGTGTAAATAATATTTTTGTATACATTAACAACAATATTTAATCGAATATGACAGTTACTTTTTTTAGTTCTCATTTCGTTTTATAGTATTTGGTATAGTAACACAACAACTTAAACTTAACTTCCACTTAAATTAAAATAAAATTTAGTACAACAAACAAGGAAAACATTACTACAACACAAACACAAACATAACAGGCCAACATAATAAAAATACATGACATATGAAAATGACACTAAACACATACACGCCAATGCTCCATCCTCAGTTGTCATTTATTCTTCGCTCCAACCACTTAAATCGTTCTTCCATTTGTTCTTTTTTCTTCTTCTAACTCTTTCACTCTCGCCTTCACCTCCGCAAGTTCCCGTTTATATTTTTAGTTGCGTTCCTTGTGTGCTTCACAATTCCATTCTGCTCTCCATTTTTTATCTTCCACCTCCTTCAGTTTCTCCCTCATTTCTGTAATACCTCGTTCGTTATCATATTGCAAAAAGGAATGCCAATGTGCTCGCCGTCTGTATTTCTCTAATCTCTTCATAGGCACTGGCATAAATTCAACACCCCTTTCCATCAATTCCGTTGCAGCTGCAGACCATTGCAGCTGCAGACCGTTGCACAAACCTCTCCGCCATCTACTTGAACGACATACGCACCATGGCTGTGATGGGCAATCCTCTTGCCGACTTTAATAACCCGTTGAAGGATTCTGACACGTTTGTAGTAAGAATTCCCCAGCGTCTGCCACCATCTGCATGCAACGTCCACTTTTCAGGATCATGTCGCATTAACCAACGATATGCTGCCTCGTCTTCTTGCCTGATAGAATCCATATGCCTCCGGAATTTATGTTGTTGGTGGTCTGTTGCTGCCATCCATATAAAATTATGTAGATCCTTTTTGGGATGTGCCTTCTTGAAATTGGCTTTAAAGTGCCTCACACAGTAACGGTGGTATGCATAAGGTTCTTGCCAGGCAGGAAGGTTCTCCACAGAACTTAATATACCCCCGTGCCGATCAGATATTAGACAAATACCTAAACGCTGTTTGACAACGTGCTCTTTCAGGTGGTTCAAAAACATTGTCCACGTCTCTGTGCTTTCATTGGCACAAATAGCAAAGGCTAGAGGAAATATCTGTCCATTAGCATCCACTGCCACGGCTATCAATAGCTTGATATTGTACTTTTCATAGACATGAGTTCCGTCTATGGATATTACGGGCCGACAATACGAAAAACCATCAATTGCTGGCTTAAACGCCCAGAACACGTAATTGAATATATATTCTGGTTTACCCGGACTCCGCTCAAGCTTCCATTCAATAACTGTTCCGGGGTTAAAGTGCTGCAGTGCAACCATGTACCTAGGCAGATCTGCAAATGACTTATCCCAGTTACCATAGACTATTTCAAACGCTCTTTTGCGCCCAAGATATGCCTTTCTTTTAGTAATTGTGTGGCCATATTCCTGGTGGACGGCTGTAATGCACTCTTTGATTTTATACCTTATGGACGCTTCGATGTGCGGAATAAGTACAAGAGATATCAAGTCAATATCCAAGTTGAAGTGATTCCCATTGAAAATGTCCATTTCGCATGTGTGGGTGGGAATGTATTTACCCACTTTCCACATACCTGTCTTCTTCTTCGACGCACGCAACATCCAATTACATGGCCAAAACCACCTGCGGCAAATAGCCTTGTATACCGTCGGACTTGACTCCGATACCTGCATCTCACGACACTCTTTAACATTGTGCATTTTACAAGCCCTGCTTACGCGTGCTTTATCAGGAAAAAGCATCCCCTTTGCAAGCACCGTTGGTCTAGACTCATCCCACATTGCTGTCCGGATTTCATCAAAATCCCTTGTGAGAGCTTCCACACCCGGCACGGCTGGCAAGTTATCAATATAAGGAATCTCCCTTGAATGAAACGACACTTCAGACTCGTACACTTTTCGTCTATGGGGGGCTCTCTTCAAATCGGGTCCTTCCTCCTCGTCCTCTTCATCACCATCCTCACGAGCAAATGGTGTCTCGTCTCCCGATTCATCGGCATTGTTATCGTAATCGCTGTTCTCTTCCTCACTCTGTGCATCTACCAGATCCTGATGTAATACGTCGTTTTCGGGCAATTGAGTGAATACGGGTAGTTCAACTTGCTCGTTTTCACTGCACATTTCAACAAAAATATAAGCTACTAAATTAATAAATGCTTTATATATGGCTGTAGCTTTTCACTTACAAGTCGTAATGTGATGACATTCCATGATGGACGTTTTCAGTTAGGTGATGACTACCGGATGGGCCACTTGTAAAATTCATATCCAGCCGGTACCCCATATTAAATAAATGAGCGTTAAAATTAATTCAATACGCCAAAAATATACATAATTAACACAAATGAAAATTGAAGTTTACCACTCTTCTTGTGAATTATGGAAAGCATGGTATAAATTATTTTCTCGCTGCTCATTCGCCGACGGTGATAAATTTAAATCAAGAAAAAATATTTCATCCGGAACATGTTCGGCAAAAACTGATCCAGAATAACCACCCGATGACTGGGGGTTATCTCTACTACGCACAACCTCATTTTTTGGAACGTCTTCGACCTTCACGTACATCTCCAACATTGTGATTACAAGAAATTCCCGGCATTCGTCCGGAGTCCTCAGGAAATCACTCAAAGTGTCATCATCATCGATGTTAAACTATGAGTAAAAAGCAACCCCTTGCGGCGTAACGGAATACAGATATCTTCCAGTTACTTTGAGTATCACTGAACGTTTTCTCACACTCATTGTTTTTGCATAACAACGATATCAATGTTTCGTACTCCATTGGAAGTGGCAATTTAACATTACACTTAGCAGGTAAACTGTAGCCCACAGAGTTATTCTCCATCACAACCTCACCCCCCCAATATAATGATACTCTTATTCTACGTTCTTCAGACATAATGAAAAAATGCTGGAGAATTTAACAACAATAGAAACCAACAAGAGTTAAAATTTTTTTTTGAATGAAATTGTGGCGATTCTACGATGTTTATATAGGAAATGGCTAGCCGGAGTTTTTTTTTTTTTTTTTTGTATATAGCGCTACAAAAAGTGGCTTTATACGCTTTTAAATTATTGAACCCAAAAATTATTGGTGGGGTCAGGTAATAAGGGGTATAGTGCCACTATTAATGACGATATGTAAGGTGTGTCAGCTTTACTATGTATAGCGCCACAAATAGTGGCGCTATACAGTAACGGTGCAGTTAACGTTACTGTATAGCGCCACTATTTGTGGCGTTATATATAGTTTGGTAACTTTTTTTTAACACTTATTTACGTATTTTGAGTAAAAAAAACCACATTTTGGTTCCGAATTCGGATTAATGGACCGTCTATGCCAACTGGCTAAGGCTAGACAAATGGACGTTGCTGCTGCTGCAATTTCAAATGCTATTATCGGTATCAGTGATGATTCGTACATCAAGTCTGACCTCTTTTTCTCGGTTCGTCTCTCTGGTATACTGATACTTTCACCAACTCTGATGTTCTTTTCGTGCTTTTGGCTTTAGTGAATTGGTGGATTGCTGCATAGGTCCTCTGTGTGATTATCTTGGCGTCTTTGGTAATAAAATAATTTGCACCGTCAGTCTTAAAGGAGTAGAAAACATATTGGAGTATGGGGAAAAGCACAAGGGACCTGACGGCACTAATATTTATGCTGAGCGGATCGAAGAGGCTGGGGGATTGAAAAATCTTAACGGCATGTGTTGTTCTTTGACCATGGAACTCCAGGCTTATGAAATATTGAGTAAATACTGGCTTGCCAACGCAACCTCATGCAAAGGTGACTTGACATATGATACAATCCCACCTTTGAAGACTTATTTTAGAAGAAGACGTGAAAGAGAGAGCAAGTAAGATTTGTGCAGCTTTGACCAAGTCCAACTTCTCTCCAGCATGAAGAAACTGCCTTAGGAAGAAACTGCCTCGTTAATTCTCTCCTGCAGTTACCAAATATTCCAACCTACTATCTGATTAGGCTTATGAGTGGTTGATTTTTTCCAACTTCCATATCAATTATGGAGAGAGATCGAAGGTCTTGTCATGCGTCTTGGAGCGAATAATTGCTTAAAATAAAGGTCGTTAAGTTCACATTGACATAGAATAATACGGATTAGCTCGCCCAGTGAGAAAGGCCCTGACCCTGCCAACCCTATTTTTAGTTGATAAAGAATAAGCTCTGGAAGCGGATAGGCCGATGGTAGGGAAGACTAGTAGGGAAGGCTAGCACACATCATTTCTCTAAGAATAAGACATTTTTCTAGTTATTTTAAATAATATTCTATAAATATCTAGTCAGGGATTAGTTTTGGGATTTTTACATATCTAGGTACTATTGGAAACTTTATTACCCTCCCTACTCAAGTTTCAATTTAATTACCTCTTATATACAAATTTACCAATTATATACACTTTAGAAATTAAATGGGTATCCTTTTATATTAGGAATCAATTATTTCTCATCCTTATTCTCTCTCTCTCATGCGCGCTCTCTCTATGTCTCTTTCTATCTCTCAACCCCTAATTCTAGTAATATAGATCAAAGGAAAAGAGAACAACAATTCCACCATTAACAGCCATTAAAAAACTATGAAACTTTGAATTCGAATTTGGGTTTTCAAAAAATAATATTTGTTTGAATTGGATATTGTTGCAAACAATTGGGAATTCTCTCTACGTCTCTCTCCATCTCTCAATCCCTAATTCCAGTAATGTAAAGCAAAGGAAAAGAGAATAACAATTCCACCATTGACAACCATTAAAAAGCTTTGAATTTGAATTTAGGTTTTTAAAACCCATTATTTATTTGAATTGGGTGTTGTTGCAAACAATTGAGAATATAGTTTGGATTTTATATATTCATGTTATAGGTGAAAATAAAAGTATTTTCCTATATCTTTTATCCACGTTATTTTCATCGCAAATCTTTTTCAACTTCAAATATTTATTGTAAGTTATAACATTTTAAATAAATATAAACACTTTAAAGGCCACCCAAAATAACCACGCCAGAAAAAAGT
Source organism: Nicotiana tabacum (assembly GCF_000715075.1). Lineage (NCBI taxonomy): Eukaryota > Viridiplantae > Streptophyta > Magnoliopsida > Solanales > Solanaceae > Nicotiana > Nicotiana tabacum. Next base: position 27,882,424 of record NC_134080.1, read on the forward strand.
TATAAGTACTGTTCTTGGAAAACTAATCCGCAAGTCACCCTAGAAGTGTGTAAACTTGTGTCTATTTGTAGAACTAAATGACAGGTTAATAATAATAGATATTAGAAGTTAAAATACCTTACTACCCCCTAAACTTGACAGAGATTATTAGTTATAGCTTTAAACTATTTGTGGTATTAATTACCTCCCCTCAACTTGATCTTTTGAGAGCTATTACATCTATGGACGCTGATGTGGCAAAGAGTGTGAGTGCACTCGCCTGCCACGTGAATTTTTCTGTATATGTGGTATTTTTTTGAAAAATAAAATATATTTTTTCCTTTATAAGTATGTTACTTTTTTAGATAATTTTTTTCGAATACAATTTATAATAAAACTTGGATAGAACTACATTATTTAGGCTAAACTTTTTTATTTGGCTAAAAATAATAAAGTTTTAGTTAATATTCTTTGAATTTGACTTGATAAGAAAGATTTATACAATTGAAATATATAGTCAATTCATCTAAAGAGATTAGATGTAACCACCCGGCCGATCGTTTTGAGAATTTAAGCTTCGTTCGGCAGCGTAAGGTCTTGAATAACTTCATATTATGTGTATAGACTTGCGTGCATGGGTGAATTCAGTTACCGGATGATTTAGAGTCGAATTGGAAGAAGAAATCTAGTTTTGGAAGCTTAAGCGGTGAGAATTTGACTTTTGTGTAAACGATTCTATAATGAGTTTTGGATGATGTCAGCAGTTTCGTATGGTGATTTTGGACTTAGGCGCACGTCCGGATTCAAATTCGGAGGTTCGTAGAGTAATTTGAGGCATTTCGGCGAAAGTTGGAAAAGTTGAAGTTTGGAAAATGGAAAAGTTTGACCCATAATTGACTTTTGTAATATCGGGGTCGGAATGCGATTCCGAGAGTTGGAATAGCTCTATCTTATCATTTGAGACATGTCTGCAAAATTTGGCATCATTATGGGTCGGTCTGATTGGTTTCCGTACGAGTTTCCGAAGTTGAAAAATTTGGAAGTTTATAGTTCGATTCATGGCACGATTTGCATTTTTGGCGTTGTTGAATGTGATTTGAAACCCTAAACGAGTCCGTGTTAGGTTATACAACTTTTTTGTGTGTTTAGACGACGTCCCGGGTGTCTCGGATGTGTTTCGGATGGGCTACGGGCCAGTTTCTTCTATTTTTGGATTGCTGGTTTCTAGTATCTGATATCCTTTTTCGCTATCCCATAGTTCCAATCGCAATCGCGCAGTGTCCTATTGATCTTCCCCATTTTTCTTCATCGCATTCGCGTAGTACCGTTCGCGATCGCGAAAGTCTACTTCCTTATTCTTCGAGTTTGGAGCCCCTACTTTGCGTTCGCGTAGTAGAAATTAGGAGCTGGGGGCTGGTGGCTATTTCTTCTTCGCGTTCGCGAAAGCTTCTGTTCCTAACTCTTCGTGTTCGCGCGCCTTAGCTCGCGTCCGCGATGGGGTTTTCTTGGCAGCCTCATTTTTCTTCTTTGCGAACGCGAGCCTTTCTCTGCGTTCGCGATGCATAGTCGCCTGGGCAGAATATAAGTTTTTCAAATCGAGGGTTAGGCCATTTCCATCATATTTTGACTTGTAGAGCTCGGTTTTGAGCGATTTCTTGTGAATGTTTCAAGAAAAACGATTGGGTAAGTGTTCTTCACCTAGAATTTAACATATTCCATGATTTTATCTTTGTTTTTTATCATTTAATTTGTGTTTTGAGTTGAGCAAATGGTGGTTTTTTAAAAAGGTTTTCAAAAATAAAAAATCATGATTTGAAGGGCGAAATGGTATCGGATTTTGATAATTTTTGTATGGTTGAACTCGTATCGGAATGGGTGTTGGGGTTTTGTAAAATTTATCGGGTTCCGAGGCACGGGCCCAAGGGTCGACTTTTGGACCGATTTTCGAATTTTGTTAAAGATTGACTTTATGATCCGGGATGGTTTCTTATGGGCTTTATTTGTGCCTTGAAGTTATTTTGGTTAAGATTTGAGCCGTCCGGAGGTCTTTTTACCCGAGAAGTTCATTTTAGAGTATCGGTTTGTCTTCTTCGAGGTAAGTATCTTGCCTAACCTTATGTGGGGGATTTTTCCTTCGGATCTGAGTCTTCTATGTTGATTGTAGTCCGTGTACTCGAGGTGACGAGTGCGTGCTTGGACTTACTTGTGAATAGTTGGCCTTTTAGGGTTCTTAGATCCTTAAATTCACTAAGTATGAAGTTGTTCTTGAGCTCCTATTTACTAGCTTCATCTTTACATGCTTTAATTAGAATTAATTGCATTGGGATTCACTCTTATTGCCTATTGGACTTAACTGAAGGTTTTACCTCTTATATTGGCATGCTATCTGTTCCTAACCGCTCATCTTTATTTGGATTTTATTGTTATTTTATCCTATAATTGTTTAGTCTTAATCGAGGTTATGATTATCTTTCCGCTTATTCTTAATTGAATTGTTGAATATCCTTCGTAATTGCTCAACGTTAAAAGAATTTTAGAAATTTTATACCTTAGTTGACTTGTCTTTATTTGGAATTATTTGACTCGTGTTAGCTTCCTGTTATTGAATTGTATATTATGGAATCGTTGTTACATATTAGTTTTCCCTTGTTGAGCTGTTCTCTTTACGCCTAGCATTCCTTATTGTGGTTATTCCTTGTGAACTGGTTCTACCGTTTCTTTGTAATTTAAAGTTCTTGGGTTGATTTACTTTCCATACCTTGTATTATTGTCATTGTTGTTGTTGAACTTGTGGTGGTGATGCACGAGGTTTCTACCGTACGACTGTTGGTATTGTGATGCACGAGGTTTCTGCGATGCGGTTGTTGTTATGGGGTTGCACGAGGTTTCTGTCGTGCTATTGTTACTATTGATATTTGCACATGCGGTGAGACAAGGCGGGATAAATCTATATGTGGGTTGCACATGTGGCGAGACAAGGTGGGAACATTATTATGCACGTGTGGCGAGACAGGACGGGCATTAACTTTACTATTGCACACGTGGCGAGACAAGTTGGGCTATGTCAGGGATTGATGGTGATGATTTGTGATGGCCTGGGGCCATTCTTGTTGTTGATATCTGTGTAGTGGTTGTTATGACCCAACAGGTCATCATATGTTCTAGAACCAAATTCTGTGTTCCGAAGCCTTAAACGCCTCATTCTAGCCTTCTTCGATTTGCATGCACAGTCCGGTTATTGACCCATGAGGCTTGTATGTTAAAAAAATGATAAAAATAAGAATCTTTGTCTTAAAAGTTAATTTTAGTTGACTTCGATCAGCGTTAGGAGCAAACGGAGCCGAATCCGTATTTTGATGATGTCGGTGGGTCCGTATCAGAATATGGGACCTGGGCATATGCCCGGAATAGAATTCCGAGGTCCCTAGCTCGGGATATGGAATTTTGATGAAAAATTAAAAGTTTGAAAGATTAATAATTTTAAGAATTTATTTATATTTGATCTTGTTAATATCGAGTCCGTATTTTGGTTCTGGAGCCTGATACATGCCCATTATATTATTTATGACTTGTCTGTGAAATTTGGTGAGAAACGAAGTTGGTTTGACGTGATTCGGATGTCCAGTTAAGGAAATAGTAGTTTTAAAGTTTTCTTGAAAATTTCATGTAATTTGGTACTAAATTTATAGTTCTAAGTGTTATTTTGGAAACTTGATCGCGCGAGCAAGTTTGTATGGTGTTTTAGGACTTTTGTTCATGTTTGGTTTGGAGCCCCGAGGGCTCGGGTGAGTTTCGTATAGGCTACGAGATATTTTGAACTTACAAATTTTGGTTTTAATGTGTCATCTGGTGTCTTCTTCTTCGTGTTCGCGAAGGAACTCTCGTGAATGTGAAGAGTGAACTAGAGCTGTGTGGAAAAATATTCTTCCAAAACGTGAAGGCTAGGTTGCGAACGCGGAGCAACGGGGGAATTACCTTTCGTGGACGCAACCAGCCTATCGCGAACGCGAAGGCCTGGGGACTGGGGGAGGGGAAGTGACCTATACTCTTTGCGAATGCGACACATGTCTTGCGAACGTGTAGGCTGGTGGGAATAAGCCTTCGCGAACGCGTAGGCTAATTGAGTCGCTGCTTCGCGATCGCGGCAAGCCCTTCGCGAACGCGAAGAAGGCCTGACGCCTGTGACTTAAAACAGAATAGTGACGGGATTTTCCCCAAAATTTCATAACTCTTTCATTAGAACTCATCCTAGGAGCTATTTTGAAGGGAAAACGCAACACCAAATCATAGGTTTGTACTCTTTAACTTATTTTCTTCCATTTCTAACATCACCCATTGAATTCCTAGCCCTAATCTTTGTTCTTTCATGGTAGAAAACTAGGTATTTAGGAAGAATTGGAGATTTAGACCTCAATTTGAGGTCGTATTCCAAAACCAATTGTATATCCGAGCTGGGGGTGAATGGGCAAATGGATTTTGGTCCGAACCTCAGGTTTTGACCAACCTCAGGTGGGCAAATGGAGTGGCCCGCGGAGCGAGGTAAGTGTCATGTCTAACTTTGACTCGAGGGATTAGGAACCCTTGGCTTATTTGCTATATGAAATCCATGTGAGCAGTGTATTGGTGAGGTGACAAGTACCTATGCGCTGCCAGTTTACCTGTTCTATCTGTTTCTTTCCCGTTCCTTTCATATTGTCTCATTTCCTGTCATAATTGCTACATGTTTTACTTGTATTTCCATGCATAATTGCTGCTTGTTAGACATTGTTTCTCTTTGCTGAGAGTATTAGTTATTTCGTAGTTCTGTTGCTTCCTATTATTTGCTTAAATTGGTTATCGCTGCTTTCAAGGCATATTCTGGATTGATCTCACTGAGTAGTATTACTTGTGTAACGTCTCATAGTGCATAAGCTCCCTAAATGTTTTGGTTTGAAGTTGAGCCTTGTGAAGAGTTATGTGATTTGAATTATGTAGTTTATGTACTTGTTGAGTAATTGATATTAATATGGTGGGATCGGGTTACGCACCACAACAAGTAGAATAAAGGTGATATATTGAGGAGGAATAAGGTTGAAATGATATATAAGGCGGGATCGGATTGCACGCCGCAACAGGTGTAATAAGGGTAGATTGTGGTGAAATAAGGGTGAACTGTGATTGTGATTATTATGATATGGTGGGATCAGGTTGCACACTGCAACAACCTTTATGCTTATATTTTTCCTTGACTGTGTTAGCTGAACGGTAGTCTTAAATTGCACTTAAGGATTGGTAATAGCTGAACACCGATGATATGCTTCGACAACTGTATTAACTTCTTGCAAGTTACTAGTCTATTTTATCATGTATTCTTTCTGCTTTTATTATACACTGTATGCAGATTATATTGTGATTGCCCCGCTGTAGCCTCGTCACTCCTTTTTCGAGGTTAGGCTCGACATTTACCAATACATGGGGTCAGTTGTACTAATACTGCACTCTGCACTTCCTGTGCAGATTTTGGAGTAGGTCGTGCTGATCGAGAGGTTGGCTGTAGGATTCACTTGCTTGGAGACCCAATGTAGTCTTGTTGGCATCCGTAGGCCATGGCGTCCCCTTCTATGCTCCATACTTTACTGTTTTCCTTATTTCGTAAACAGTTGTATTTTCTTTCGGACAAATACTTGTAGTAAAATCTTAGAATATTCGTGGATTGTGACTCTGGATTCTGGGTAGTAATAGTATATAATCAAAGTGGCTATTTATATACTTCCGCATTCATCTTGACTTGTTTTAGCTTTTTTATTGTTAATCACTAAAACATAAAGGAATTGGCTAATAAAACTCTAATGTTGGCTTGCCTAGCAAGTGTGATATTAGACGTCATCACGGTCCCGATGGTGGGAATTTGGGTCGTGACAAGTTGACATCAGAGCACTAGGTTACCTAGGTCTCACGATTCACGAACAGGCTTAATAGAGTCTGGAGGATCGGTACGGAGATGTCTATATTTATCTTTCAGAGGCTATAGAGTTTAGGAATAATTTCACTTCTATTTTTCTATTGTGCAATTTTTTGTTCTCCCATCGCTAATCGAACTCTTATACTCTTGTTTCTTCGCAGATGGCGAGGACACGTACCGCATCTTTAGCTAAGCAGTAGCCAGAGCCCCCAGTGGCAGCTCTTACGAGGGGCAGAGGTCGAGGCCGAGGCCGTGCCAGAGGCCGAGGCATGGGCAGGGCTCAGCCCAGATCTCGAGCAGTAGCACCAGCGGCGGAGCCTCAGGTGGAGCTTGATGAGGAGGCTCCAGCCTAGACCATTCCAGCAGGACTAGCTCAGGTCCTGGAGGGGTTCATCGTCATCCCGGTACTTCAAGATGCTTTGGTCTGTCTAGTGGGCCTCATGGAGAGTGTGGCATAGTCGGCACATTTCTTGTAGCACCAGCCATATCTCGGGCTAGGGGAGGAGCACAGACTCCTGCTACCCATACTCCGGAGCATATGGCTCCTCAGTTTCAAACTCCAGCAGCTCAACCCATTGGGGTAGTTCAATCGGGTGTTGCAACACAGACTGGTGATGAATCAGCTATGTCTTCTAAGGCTTTGTGGAGATTGGATCTGAGTCACAAGTAGAATGCATACCCGATCAGCCAGAAACCTTCCATTTGAGCTCATCCAGGAGAAAATCACAATTAATAACATGTTCCACACACTGGTAGGAAATATACACCTCGAACCATGGTAGAAACCATTGAGAACACCTTGAAACCCCTTCGCACATAACCAAGCCATTAGAATTGAATCTTCCTAACTCAACCGAGCCACGCAGGTCGCCAAACCCAAGAGTACTACCATAAATGACGGTAGGTAATTCCTATTCAAAAGGACTAATTACTTCCATTGCTATGCTAACCCAACACCACAAAGCTGACCCATTTCTTCGGTTACTTCTAGTCTTTCCTCTGAGGTAACACTTCTCCCTATCGATACAAAAATACCCCAACCAAAGCTCAACGCACAAAATCCTAGCACAATCCACGTAGCCCAACAACTCATAAACTACCGTATTTCCTCTGAAGCACCCCATAATTCCACGATCGAGATGTCCACACTAAATAGACCTTATGTGAATCTGAAGTTGTTTCTCTGACCCCCTTTTGATATTGAAATGTAAATACATTAATGACGTAGAAACGCAGTAAGCCCCAACATCATCCCATATAAAATCTCAGATCTTAGTCATATACAAATTTCGAGAGCCTTCCAATACCATCTATATACACTTCTTAGGCCAAAATTGAGGTAACACCTGACTCTGCAATCTGAGTGCCGCTAGTGGACTCCCCCACTTGGCGCGAAGCCATAGAAAACAATATTTGATGATCCGAAAAACTAACCTCATAGCTCGTACAACACCAATCACAAGGTACTCCAGTTCATCTACTAAATGCATGTCCATTCTCGTGACTATCAAACTCGCTTCCTTTAGTGCCTTGAATTACAATATGTACCTTCCACTGAGTAGAAATCTCATACGAACCACATAGACTCCAATAGCACCAACTATTCTCAAATAAACATCCACCTCATGACACTACTACGATCGCGACCACTGTTCAACTAGTTAAACCTTCCCAAGCTCGTAATTATCACCTAGATGCCAGAACATTGCACCACTATGTGAACAACTGAATAGTCTCTTAATACCTCTGTATCTTCAATCTAGACGACACGCTGAGACAATATTTGAGCATCCCTGGCTCCCTCATTGCCTATCTACAACATTACGAATAGTCAGTGCAGAGCAAATATCGAGTGAGCAATATGAGGCACGAGTAGATGTAGAGGAACATAATATATATGCTTCGAGCTGAATCAATGTCGCATGATGAGGAATGAAAGAGGTGTAACTTCCTAATAGTTTCCTTAGCCTATCGAAGATAAGAACAGATGTCTCCGTACCGATCTGCAACACTCTACTAAACCTGCTTATGACTCTTAGCATCTATGTACCTAGAGCTCTGATACCAACTTTCCACAATCTAAAATCCCTCCAAAGGAGTCGTGACGACACATAGTCTCTAAAACTAGGTAAGCCTAACGTTAAATGAAAATAAAAACAATATTTAGATAACATCGAACAATTTTGAAACGGAAATCTTTATACAAAGTTAAAAGTCCAAAATCGATAGTACAAGTCATAAGCCTTTTTATGAGTAATTATACATAATGAATATATCACTGTTCCAGAATAAATGGAAACAATGGAAATATATACAATAGAGGGTGACTTACGAACACCCAGAAGTGGTACCTTGAAGTCTCCAGCCTCACCAAGCATAAGTTTCAAAACCAACTCAATCCGAAGTATTGGTTCTCCACAATAAAAATGTGCAGAAATGTAGCATAGTACACCACGGTGGTACCCAGTAAGTATCAAGCCTAACCTCGGTAGAATAGTGACGAGGCCAGGCCAAGACACTACCGAATATATAACCTGCAGGATATGACTTAAATCTAACGAGAAAGGACTATCAGAGTAATACCAATAGCAGAAGGATAACAAATTGCAAACAGTAGTAACGATAAGAGGAAAACACGAATGATAACGAGAATTAACCAAGTAATTAAATAACAACATAGTTGGGATCAGGATGAAGCATAAATGAGTTCAAGTAGGGAAAACGATGTTAACTCAACCAATTGAATCGTTTATAATATACAATTCCAACAATCCGAATCCTCGTAATCTCATATCCTAATCACAAATTCCAAACCTTTAACACACATGGCAACTTGTGCCCACATATCTCTATCTCACTTTGCACGGCAAAATCCATGTGCTACTCAGTACATAATACCCATGTCACATGCTAATTAAGGTGTCCAAGAGATTTTTACTTATATATCATAAAGTAATAGTACAGTTTCTAGTCCAAGTAGGAAATCAGTTAGAAAGATGGGTTTATTTTAGAAATCATTTGAGTGAAGAAGAATAACATTTTCAAGTAAAATAAAACATCGAATAAGCTATTAAATTTAACATACGGTTTATTAAATGAAGACACAACAAAGATTCCTTTTCAAGTGAAAAAAACCCTCAGACAAGTTAAGGATATTAAGTTGAGAATAAATTGAAGTAAAATGTAACAACTATTAGAAATAGTAAATACCGAAATATACGGCGAGTCTTAACCTAGAAGTCACACAAGGTAGCATGATATTAATTCTTTTATTTTAAATCACTATATTACTAACAACTCAGCGGGGCAGGAGGTAATGACTCAACGTAGTAAATTCACTTTGAAAATCAATTCACCAGAATAATAATATTAGGAAATGACGGCAAAGCAATAAGTCAATGACAATAACTCGATCCTCATAATACAGTGAAAACTAGAAATGCAGATTATCAGAGTCTCGTATGAAGGAACTAAAGCCAATACAGTAAAATAGGGGATACCAAAATACAAGATATGTTGCGGCATGCAACCCGATCCCACCACATAATATCAATATCATAAGTCACACTTATTCCGCCATATCAATTCACCCTTATTTCACATGTTGTAGCGTGCAACCCGATCCCACCATACAATATCAATATCATAGCAATAAACATAATATGTTGCGGTGTGTAACCCGATTCCGCCACATAATATCAATATCATAACTCACCCTTATTTCACCATAACAATCCACCCTTATTTCACTTGTTGTGGCATGAAACTCGATCCTACTGTACAATAACAATATCACAATATGAATATCCTCTCTTATTCCACCACCTCCCTTATTTTACCTGTTGCGCGCGTGCAACCCGATCCCCCGTACAATAACATAAATCAACAATAAAAATTCAATAACTAAATTTACCAGAATCTCTACAATCGAGGGTATGAGTACACTGCAACAAGGGAACCACGTAAATCAAAGGAATACAACAACATTTACAAAATGATAAGACGTGTAAGGCACGTGATAACTAAGCAGACAGTCACAATAATTTGGACATGTAGCATATATGCACATAGTCATAGAAGAGCTCAACAATTAAGAGGTAACAAGACAATAAGGAAGGCAATGACTTCAACTGAGGCATATAAGGGCCAAATAACGAGTAAGAGGTAAATAAGTGCTAACAACATCATATAGAGCATGTAAGAGTAGTCTAACAATGAGATACCACATGTTACAACAATTTAATCAAAAGCATGGAAAGAGACTAGACAATCTAAACTGGTCAATACCGCATATAAGTTGTGTACCCACTCGTCACCTTGCATACACGGCTTTCACATAACAAGATAACACAATTAACTCAATTCCTAAGGGATGGTTTCCCCCATACAAAGTTAGAAAAGACACTTACCATAATTCGACCAACTCAATACTCAATTTATCTTTTTCTGTACCAATTCACCATTGCTCGGCCCAATCTAGCCAAAGACGACTTAAATATATCAAACAATGCAAAAGAAAATAATTTCAATTAACAAAGCTGTTATCCTTATATAATTTGCAAAAAGTCAACAAAGGTTAACTCCCACGGCCCGCACCTATGAACCTGACAAAATTTATAAAACCCGAACATCCATTCACTTACGAGTCCAACCATACTAGTTTCACTTAAATCCAACTCCAAATCGATATTCAAAACTCATAAATTCACTTTATGAAATTTTAGACAAGACCCCCAAATTTCACTTTGAAATCATCAATCAAATGCCTAAAATAAAGATAGATTTATGAAATATAACCAAGATCGAGTATGGCCAAATGAACAAACTTTCAATATTAAGAACTTTTGCCCAACTGTCCTGCCTCATTTTGCATGCCAAATGATCCCGAAATTCGCTTTTGATGCCTCCAATGGATTCCTTGTGAAATTTCGGTCAAGTTAGGCTTTTGAATCACTCCATTTTACCTTATAATGAAGGAGATATGTTAGCTTCAATATTTGAAAATAGTGAAATTTTTTAAGTACGAAGTCAGTGGCAATTTCGTAAGTAATCAGAAAAGTCTGGCAACCCAATTCTTAGTAAAATGACCATAAAATCCTCATACGATGTCCAAATTCGACGATTCTTTTTGCTATGTCTTCTTAATTATGATACGGATCTAGTGCGTCAATCAAAAAAGAAATCAGAGCTCATTTGTTTAATGTGGTACCATTATTGCTTGAAGAAACGATGTTGAAACATAAGAAAAACGAGCGCAACACAACCCAAACCTATCTGAAACTCACCCGAGCCCCTCGGGACGCTGTACGAGAATACCAACAAGTCTCATAATATAACACGGACCTACTCGAGGCCTTAATCATGCATAACAACATCGAAACAACGATACACACTTCAAATCAAGCTTAATGAACTTTCAAATTTTCGACTTCCAAAAACTCGCGCCGAAACATATCAAATCAACTCGGAATGAACTCAAATTTTGCACACAAGTCCTAATACATCATACGGAGCTACTTGTGCCCCCAAACTATCAAGCGAAGTGCAAATTCTCAAGATGGTCGGTCGAGTCGTTACATGTTCCTTATAAAATCAATAGAAAAGAGTTAAGGAAGAATTAGTTACCATTTTCAAAATTCGGCGTAGAATATGGTTTGGTCTTCTTCCTTCTTTATTCTTTTATTTTGATGAAGCCACTCTTTAGCTTCGTTGTCCATAATATGACTTCCCAAGAATCTTAGATCATTTCTGTCATGACCCCAAAACCAATCCGATCGTGATGGAGCCTATCATGAAACTAGGCCAGCCAACACAATCCTAAATCAAACCAATATTTCAAAATAAGGACGTTTTAGGCTATTAATTTAAATAAAAATCCCATAACATTAGTCTAAATAACAAGTGCAGAAAGAAAACACAAGCCCGACATCGGGGTGTCACAAGTCATGAGCATCTACTAAGGTCTGAATACAACAAAGACTATCACAATTTGGAAAATACTAAAAACAGTCTAAGAAAGATATGAGGGAGAAGAGCAAGGCTGCGAACACCATGCAACTACCTTGCCGATTCCGAAAGACCCGCTAGATGAAAGATCAGCGCTCGCTACCACGATCCGCAACTCCTGGATCTGCACACAAGGTGAAGGGAGTAATGTGAGTATGCCAACTCAATAAGTAATAAAAGTAAATAAAGACTAAGCAGTAAGAAAACACATAATCTGCGTCATAACACCACATTAAGTACAGTATGTCTCCAAAACAGTATATAATTCAAGTTGTCTTGTTAAAAATCCAATTTCAGTAAAACTGTTTAAAACATCTTTCAACAGTTTTCAAACGTGTCACACCTCCTTTTTACACTACCCGAAGGTAGCACAAGGGAGTTTTTCCAATTTAAGTGACATTATTCGAAGTGAGATTATTTCTTCATTAAATTCAGAGTTGCCACTTGGGATGGTTTATTTTCTGGTGTCCCAAGCCACCGGTTTTTTTTTTAAAATCCCAAATCGAGGAAATTTCGATTTTCCTTTTGAAGTCTGCGAACCAGAAATTCTGAATAAGGAATTCTGTTAACCTGAAGGAAGGTGTTAGGCACCCCGGATTCCGTGGTTCTAGCACGGTCGCTTAAACTATTATAATTGGCCTATTATCTGATTTTAATACATGTAACTGAAAAGTAGCTGAGTAAGCAAAGTAAATTAGTGTATTCCAATAATAATTTGTCTCAATTTACAAATGTTATTTCCTCCCTTTTATAGCTATTTCTAAGTACTATGTTTCTTCCCTCTCATAATAGCCATTATGAGCAATTAATGGCATTAATGTAACGTTATAATTAGCAATCATAACTATTTTGTGAAGATTCTATAATGTTTCCCATTATTGATGATCATTAATTATAGATAATACATATCTGTACTTTTTGCTATCTAGGTTCATTCCACCGATGCCTCTTCAAATTACCAAGAGATCGAGTAACCGTTCCTTCTTATTTTCTTGAGCCTTTACCTGTACCTATTAAGGCTCATGTCTTTTTGTATATTCTTTGCTAGCTGTCATTCTTTCATTGATCTACGTGTCTTGACATGTCAGAACATAACTAATTCCAAGTTTTAACTTGATTTTTCCCAATACAAATAGTCCCCCCTTGCCATTTATTCAGCAATTGAATATTTGGGAAGTGGATCTCATTAAAGTGGGAATTTTTGCTGCCATTCCACATATCATTATACCTTCTCCAGAACTGACGCTTTGCATGTCACTTACATTTAATGCATGTGACAAGTGGTGACATTTGATTGGTTCTGCAACCCTTCAACGCCTTTTAAGACTTTCTACGGCTCTATCAATCATGAAGTGACGGTTTTCATTATGACGTTCTCATCATTACCTTTTTGTTTGATGGTTGCTTCTCAGTATAAATACATCCTTTGTCTTTTCTTTCTCAGAAAAGTTTTCCATCTTTGAGTATTCAATCATCTCTTCTTCCTCGTATAGCTGTGTCTTATTTGAACCCTGATCCTTAAAAAGTTCTTATCGTAGATGAACTTCCCCTTGCTCCTACTAGAAGTAGGAGATGGGTAAGATTACGTAGTCCAGGGTCAGTTTCTATTTGAGGTTCTTCTTCTTCTCTACCTAGTTCCACTCCTCCTTCATCTTCTCGAACTAGGGATTCTCTAACACACAAGTCTTCTACCAGAAGTGGAGATTCTAATGAGACAATCCGTGAACCTACTGTAGACAAGATTATCCCTTCTGAACTTTCTTTTTATACTGATAGAGTATCGATTTGGAACGAGGTTTCCTCTATGTCCTCTCATGATCATGCCGATGTTTACCCTTCACAAATTACTGAAGGTTTGATCTCTGTTGTTCGTAGAGATTGCCATTGGAGGTTCGATTTCCCTATTCTGATCCCTAATGCAAATCAAAGGATTGCTTCTTTCAAGGTGGGCTTTTCTTTTGTGTATACATACCCTTTTACATTGGACTTTAGACTCCCTATTGATCCAGTTATCATTGAATTCTGCCGCTTCTTCAATGTGTGTTTAGGACAAATTGGTCTTATTGTATGGAGGGCTGTTGCATGTTTAAGGTATTTGGCTAATTTGGCTCAATTTTCTTTCACCTTCTTTCATCTAATCCACCTATACTCCCCTAAGTTATTCCGTCATGGGATTTTTACTTTGGTGGCGAGGAGTAAGAGGGTATTAGTCAGCCCTGAGAACGATAAAGACCGTGGCTGGTACGCCCGATTTATTGCTGCTCCTACATTAGGGTTAGTAGGTAAAGAAAATATGCCATTCTATGAAAAGTGAAATTTTGCACGTAAGTTTTCTTTACAACTTTCTCTCTTCTCTTTTCTTTTTTAAATAGGGTTGTACTTTTCGTGACTGTTTCGCTTTTCTTTTTTCAGCAACCATGGGAACTATTGAAGAGATTCCCAATTTCCGTGGTTGGGTAGAGAAATTATTGACCATTGCTCCAATGGAAGTTAGATCTTAAAAGTACCTCTCAAACATGTTTGGTTGGAAGTTAAACTCACGGTAAAATTTTATTCTTTTCCTTCTATTTTTATTCATTATTTCTTTAGAATGTATTTAACCCTTCTTATTATTAGGGTTTCCTATTCGTGGTGTAAGTGCTGAGTCGATCGCAGCTTCTAGACTTTTTTTGGCAAGAGCTCAGGAGATAATCTTGAGTTCTTCATCGAAAAGGAAAGATGACAGACCCTAGGATTTTGAAGACGAGGAGGAACGAGATGGAAGTTCTTTGGTTAAAAAGCCGCATGCTAGAAGACGCATCATTTCGGATGATGAAGTTACTACTCCTCATTCTGTTCTCATGACCGAGCCTGTTGAAGCCACTTTGGTGAGTTCTAACAAGAGACTCTCATGGCAGCTCGTGACTCTGATGAACAAGTTTTTTTGTGTGGGTTTGATAATGAAGTCTTTGATTTGGTGTCTGAGGAAGTACCTTTTGCCTCTATCTCTGTATTTGTCCCAATGGAACACCCTTTTCCTGTTCTTACTGCTGCTGTTTCTGCTCCGGCTCAAGCCATTATGATTTCCTCTACAGTCCCTACTACTAATATTTCTCAAATTGAAGTTGGTTCTTCAAGTGGAAGTAGAGTGATGAAGCAAATTACTGTCACGACCCCAACCCCGACCGTGATGGCGCCCAACACAATGCTAGGCAAGCCCGACCAATTAACATCTCACAATCTCTTTCTTTATAATTCAATACCAATTTTTGGGATTTAATACCAATTTAATATAAATAGAAGTATGAATTTTAACAGGTGAAATGTGCGGAAACCATAATCACGAAAAATCTCTGTAAAACAGCCCACTGATCCGGTGTCACAAGTCTGAGCCTCTAATACAAGGTTTCAACAATCTAATACAGAAATATGTCTAAAGTGTGGAATAATAAGTGGAGATAGAAGGAGAAGTCAGGTCTAAGAACGCCATGCAGCTACCTCGATAACTCCGATGAAAACAGAACGGCAGGAAAGCTCGCTCTATGCCTCAGGAATACCTGTACCTGCACACATGGTGCAGGGAGTAATGTGAGTACTCTGACCCAGTGAGTAGTAACAATAAATAATGGCTGACAGTATGAAATCACGTAAAGGCACTAAGCAGTTCTATATCAAAGCAGTAAAATCATTTAGGCAGCAGTGAATGAGGAAAACATGTGAAATTCTTTAAACCAGGTAAAACAGATATAATCAGTATAAATTAGCTCCTCAAGCATTTCAGTTTATTTATTCGTTCTTATCCTCAGTTCTCAATTCATATACTTCTCACGGTAACCGAATCAATAAATATATTTACCGCTGCGGTGTTCATCCCGATCCGTATATCGCTTTGGCATACAACCCGATCCATAATAATAATAGTCGACTGCGCTCACTAGGGGTGTACAGACTCCGGAGGGGCTCCTTCAGCCCAAACACTTTATAATTGTTGCGGTGTGTAACCTGATCCATATAAGTAATTGCTTCGGCGTGCAGCTCGATCCATTATATGTATAATATATATATCTGTTGCAGCGCGCAGCCCGATCCATATCATATAAAATATCCTCATTATTGGGTCCTCGACCCCTCTCAGTCATTTAAAAATCACAGCCTCTCGGGCATAATGTATGGTTGGGATCTCAGCCCTCATATCTCTTTCTAATTATGATTAACATTTCAAAAATCTGGTTTATATCATTCTTAAGCAATTGGAAACATGACTGAGGATACAAATTCTTTAACAAAATAAGTGAGGAAAACCAGTCAAAAATCCCCTAAGGGTTCTACAGGTCGGCACAAGGCCCCAAGCATGGCAACTAGCCCAATTCACAATAATAACGTATATATGTTTCAATCAAAAATGTAGTAAAATATCATTCGGGATGGACCAAGTCACAATCCCCATAGCATTGAACCTCACGCTCGTCACACAACGTGTATCGCAACTTAGTATAGCACTACGTTGTGCAAATACGGGGTTTCAAACCCTCATGACATCATTTAAAATCATTACTCACCTCAAACTGGCAAAAACTCTAGCTGGCTATGCCCTTGCCTCTCAAATTGGCCTCTACGCACGTCGAATCTATCCAAAATCAGAACAAATACGTCACAATATGCTAATGGAACAAAGCCCAAGCAAGAGCATTCAAAAATATCAAAAATCCCGAAATTAGCAAAACCCGAGCCCCGGG